>NW_026057588.1:22334769-22652311 GCF_023721935.1 Panthera uncia
TTGTTTGTGCCTGTCTATAAAAGAAGCTGTAAGATCCTTACTCGGGGCCTCTTAGTGTCACCGGCAACGAGTGGGTGGAGGACCGGGTTTGAACCTGCAATAAACGACACTTGCTGCTTGGCTTTGACTCTGGACTCTGGTGATTTGTTTTTTGGGGGTCTCTCGAATCGGGGCATATCAACATGACAAGTGATGGTACTCTGATTGGCCAGGTGTGAGTCAAGTGGCAAGAGATATAGAAAGCATCTTCTGAACCACAAAGACTGAGAGTAAAGGAGAAGAGGTGGCATTCTAAATATATGCTAGTCTGCAAAAATAAATGCATATAACCATAAAGCTATAAACTCTTGATAACTCTGACTTCACCAAATGACCCCAAAACTCCTCAGAAATAGTGTATACAAAAACTGCATAGAAAGTCTCATCATCCTCACACTTTTCTCTTAGGCAAGAGCTACCCCTTTGTCCTGCACAAAAAAAGAACACCACCAAAGAACCATCCTTCAGACAAGCACAGAGAAACCAAGAGAATTACATTCCTCACATCACACAGCAAGACACTGGGTAAATTTGAATACACAGATGGATTCTGCCTATCCACATCAGTATGGTACCCTTTCAGGCCAATTAATATAATTGGTCTATAGGACCAATAGGACTAACTAATATAACTCATCCTGGTCTCCACCATACTTCCTGGGAGGAAGGCTTGGGAAGCAAGAATGGTGGAAAAAGAAACATTTACTGCAATAAGCCTTTGGAGGAAAAGAATCTCTTTAAAAGACAAGAGTTAAGTTTATAGTCTCAATTACAAAAATCAAAGGACATAGGGAATAAAACTTTAATGATCACCAAAAACAAAATTACCGTCCAGGGACCATGTGACCAAGATTCATGGGATCATGATGCTGGCCAGCCATTGTGCAGCTTCCAGGGTACAATGCAGTGGAAGCCAGCCAGGATCCCTGCATTTGCTGAGTTTATAGGCAGAAAATTAAGCAGGCATAAAGTGGGATAAGCAAAATGATAGGGGACACACAGGTGGTATGAGAACACAAAAGAGGGGCATCTAACTTAAGCTGGAGGAATCAGTGAAGGCTTCTCAAAGGAAATGATGCTTAGGCCAACACCTAAAGGGGGAGGAAGGATTCAGCAGCAGGCACCGAGTTCTGTTAGGAAGAAAGATCAGGGAGTATAGGGAAAATTAATATCCCAGCATTTCTTCATTTATTCAACAAATGTTGACTGAGGGCCACATCAAGAGTGCAGTAGTGAACAGACCAGATATCTTCAGAGAGAGTTCATGGAAAATAATAAGGAATTCAAAAATAAAAAGTTCAATTACAGATTGTAGTGAATCCTACAAGATTAGAGAGAGAGAATATGGAGAGGAGGGTGTGGGACTACATATTAAGATAGTGATCAGGGAACATTTGAGGTAAAGCCTGAAAGGATGAAAACCAACAGTCCTTTCAGAGCTAGGGGAAGAGCATGCTGGAAAGAGGAAGCAGCAGGGCATGCCAAGAGGGCTTGGTCTATGTCTATGTGAAGAACAGAGAATAGACCA
Organism: Panthera uncia; assembly: GCF_023721935.1. Taxonomy (NCBI): domain Eukaryota; kingdom Metazoa; phylum Chordata; class Mammalia; order Carnivora; family Felidae; genus Panthera; species Panthera uncia. The sequence continues at coordinate 22,336,337 of NW_026057588.1, forward strand.
AGTTGAAGACTAGAAAGAAGGCCATTGTATGTAGAATGCAGGGGACAGAGAGGAGAGTGGCTTGAGGTGAGATGGATAGGCTGATCTAATGCGGCCCAGGCGGGCCAAGGTAGGAGTTTCAGTCCAAGTGCCTGAGGAGCCACTGGAATGCTTTGAGGAGTTACATGACCCACTTTAGCCTTTAGACAGTTTGCTGTACCTTCTTAATGGAGAAAGAATTGTAGAAAGATCCATTAGGATGTCATCTTAGTGGCCCAGGTGAGAAATGGCAGTGCTGTGAACATGATTGGTGGGAGAAAAAGAAATGGAGGGATTTGAAATATATTACATAGGTAGAACCAGTAACACCAGCACAATTTGGTGAGAGAAATGGAAAAATTAAACAAAAAAAATCCTTTGCTGGTTTTAGATATGGCATGAATGGTGTTGAGGGACGAGGCAGGAGAGGCGTGCAAAAGCCAAATCATAGAATTAGAATTTCTATTAAAGAATTGCATGCTCATGAGGGCAATGGGGAATCCTCATAGTCATGAGGTTTTGGGGTGATGGTGGGTGGTCCAGAGTCAATGGCCAAGAAAAAATTCTTAAAGATGTTTTTGGTGCAAAAAATGTGATTTTATTAAAGCACCAGGACAGAACCCAGGCAGAAAGAGCTGCACTGAGGTTGTGAAGAAAGGCTGGTTTTACACTATGGAGTTGGGGAAGTAGTCAAAAGGGAGGCCTCCAGAGGGACTTTGATATGCTAAAGAGGACTGACTCCTAAGATACCTGAGGCCTTGCTATTGTCAAGCTAAGGTTGTTTTCCCTCTAGTAAGGCATTAACATTAGGACAGTAGGGGGTTCCTGGAGAAATGTTATACTCTATATTTGCTTCAAGTATTTGTCAATGGGCTGCAGATTATGAGGAAATTTATTTTTATCTGCCATTTCCTTCTCGCCTTTGTTCCCCATATCACTATTGAGGGGTGATGTGGGGCTCCAGGAAACTGGGTCTACAGGTTTCTGGAGATTAGGCTATTGATAAAATTGCCTTTTTCTTGTAATGTATAATATATTAGTAAACTGATGGAGACCCATGTCCTGTATGACTGTGATCTCTATCAGTTAGCCATTTGTTTTCTTTCTTCTCCTTTGTCCTTGGGCAGTCAAGAGTGCCTGAGGAATATCACACATATCCCACCTAGGGGCGGGGAGTGTGCTAGCTTGTATTTTGCCCTCAGCCTGCCTCAAGCTCCCTCATCACTTGAACAGTTTGAAAAGACTTTTTCATTGTTCTTATTGTGGTTGTTTTAGACATAGTGTTCTGGAGATCTTACTAGAAAGGGGCAGGAATGGTGAGAAGAGGAAAACTGGGGCAAAGGGTGTTGATGTGCTAATGCAGGCAGGGGCAGTGGTGCCCTTTGGAATTCAGTGTGTGTGTTCTTGTTTTCTCCTCTTCTGACAGTAGAACATATGAAGTATATTTAGCACCTGAGAACCTGCTCTATGGTTCATATGGTTTCCATTTGGGGACTAAGGGTGGAGGTATGTCCTTGCAGTGTCTCCACCCCCACCCCCACAACCTACAGACTACAGAATTCCACCTCCTAGCAAGCCACACATGACTCCACTTTCCTACCTAGGCTGACAGTATTTAAACTCCCCCAGGAAACACCAAGAAAAAGATCAAGCAGGGCAAGATATTACAGGAGGGGAGCAATGCTAATTTATGTTAATTTCAAGTTTCAATTCCCTATTGTATTTTTCTTAACAAGTGAATTTCTCTTTCAAAAAATCACATTAATTAAATACTGTACTTCTGCTCCCAGCAGTCTAATTATCACAACCATGTAATCTGCTAAAAGAGCTGGATTAAAATGTTTGATTTTAACACATGGTTTTCTAGGACAGTTTCCTAAGTGCCCAACATTTGCTAATTGAAAGGAAAAACTATGACCATTACTTCTGGCCTAAATGCTGCCAGAAAATAAGAGCCACATCATCCCTTCTTATGCCCTATCCACCCCATTCTTCCCTCCGTCAATACTGAGGGGTTTGCAGAGTTTGTTTTGAAAGTCCACAGCACTGACACCAGCACCAAGCTCCAGTACTAGCTATCTCATGCTTTTATGTCCTGCACAATGTAGAGGTTAGGGAACATGCAAATTAGAATCTTGGCTTTGTTACTTATCTGTCCAGGCTTTAATTACCTCAGAGTTGGTAATTAAATAATTTCATATGCATTAAAATATTCACACATTTAGCATTTGGAACATAGAACTCTAGAAGTGTTTGCTATTATTATTATCATTAATATTATTATTACTAAACTTCTGCTACTGTCCAAGACCTTCTCAGGGGAGGTTTTGATTGGTCCTTTGCACCATAGTATACATTTAAGACATTGGTTCATTCTCTCAGAGGAATTTGCAATAAAGTGCTAGTCTTAATAACGGTAAAACAAAAAGAAATTTCAGGCTGAAGGGAGGGGTCAAGGCCCCACAGGAGTTTTTATCCCTGAGGGAAGCTTCCTAAGTGAACTATGCCTGCCTGGGCCCTCAGCACAGAGCAAGTCTGGTTTCAGAGGAGCCAGCCTGTAATGGGGTCACCTGATGAGCCAACTGTACTGAGGCACCAGCAAAGCAGGGGCTCTGTGGCAGAAAGGGTGAGAGAAATCCTCCATTCCCATTGATTTTTGCGGTCAGAAGATCCAGGAGGGAGCTGTTTAATTTCAGCATGCATGTATATTTGTGCCATCTGGGGACACACACACACACACACACACATGCACAAACTTGGCCCTGAGCAAAGGCACTCAGAGGAGGAGGAATATTTGTGGGCTGTGAACATGTGAATAGACAAAAACAACCTCTTATTCATCCAACATTCCAGAGTGCAGCAGAAAGTGTTTCCACTCAGGGCACTAAAAAGTTTGCCACTCCTGGAGTCTGAAGAAAGATGGGTAGGGGTAGGGCAAAAGGCCCTATCCCTGAGTGGGAGGCCAGGCCAGCCAGGGATGGTGGATTCCAATTAGGCACCAAGGCAGCTGCAAAACCCTAGATCAGAGCAGAAAAAATGTAGAGACAGAAAGTTAGGTGCTTTTATGTTAATGAACCCAAGCCATGTTGGATCACTGTTTAGAAAAATGATTTGGTTTTTCTTTCTTTCTTTTTTTTTCCATTCAATCAGTGATTTAATTATGAGAAAAGTGAATAGTGTTAAAGATGCAAAGGCACCAATCGTCCAGGAGGCCTGAAAGGGTAAATACAATTATACATTGTAATGAAACCAAGCAGAGTGCCTTCCAGCCGCTGGTTCAAAGCACTCAGCTATGATTTTGGAGAAGCATAAACAATACAAAAACCTATAATTGCTGTGTCAGTCACAGCATCCGTGCAGAATACCAAGTACGGCTCCAAGCCTCCGGCTTCCTGGTGTTGAAAGGGGGCATACAGAAACACTGTCTGCTGGGAAAACCCTAGGGACCAGGCAGTTATTTGTCTCTAGCACCTTCAGGACCTCTTCCCAGGTCTCCATCACCCTCCCAACCCCCACAGAGGTATTAGCAATCACAACCCACCCCAATCTATTTGTTACCAAACACAGAACTCAGAATTTGCAGGCAACAACAGGCTGAGAGCAGGTCTTGCTTTTTCAGCTGCATCCAAGCAGTCCAACCAATGGTTTCATGGATGTCATTCTCCCTAAAACAGCACTATCTGATAGAAATACAATGTGAGCCACATATGTAATTTTTAATCTTCTAGTAGCTAAATTAAAACAATAAAAAGAAATAGATGAAATTAATTGTAATAGTATATTTTAACTCAAATCATCCAAAATATCATAATTTCAACATATAATCAATAGAAAAAAGTATTGATGATATATTGGGCATTTTTTTGTACTAAGTATTTGAAATCAGGTGTGTGTTTTAGGTTTATAGTACATCTCAATCAGACTAACCATATTTCAAGTGCTCAGTAGCCACATGTAGCTAATGGTGCAGCTTATCTCAGGGTACCAAACAAACCACTGATCCCCTGAGGTACCTTGCACCTTGGGCTCTGTGAGCCTGGAACCTGCCCCTCACCCTTATGTGGAGGAGAATCCTACCTGTTTCTTAAGGTCTGAAGACCAGCACCTTGAACCACCCTCATCTGTCCAGCAGCTGTACTGAGTCCTCTCCAGGCTGGAGAGAAAATAGCCCAGAGGGCCCAAGTTGGCCACTGCAACTTGCTCAGGTTGGAATAAAAGCTGTAGAAGTTGTCTCTGAACAATGGCATTGACCAAAAACCCACAGGATGGCCAACAGAGATTCACGATCCTAGAGGCTGGGGAAAAGGAAGGTCAGTGGCTATCTTCCAGTAACTCTGGTGATAAGAGGCAGGGATCCATGAGATTCTGTGGCAGGCAGCCTGTGTGTCCATTTGCCCACCAAGATTCTACCCAAAACACTTTGTGCATGATATTCACATTGCAAGTGGAATCTTGATATCTGGGCCCAGCAGGCCTTTCTGAGGTACTGGAGAAAGTGCAGCTGCTCTCCACCCCCACTCTATCAGGCAACAGAGGGGCTGTGTCAGCCCTGCTTGCAGACTGTTTGAAATGCAACTCTGCCTGCCTCTGCTCCCTTATAGACACTCTACAAAGAGGCCCCGCTGAGCACTTTAATTTCCAGTAGTGATAATAACTGAAATTGGTGTTCCAGTTGAAAGAGGAGAAAGGCCCAACCTCCCCACTCCCAGGGGAGAGCTGAAAATCTCATGAACTCCCAGCTCTCCCAGTGGACTTACTAATAAATAGCCTCTTTCTAAAGGACCCCAGGAACCCTCAACTCTGTCCAGTTTAACTCCAAGGACCCTGAGATCACTTTCTCTCCTCTCTCTCCCACATGAGTTTCCTCTTTCTCTACACAAATTTTCCTTTCTTTCCACCTCTTAGGAAAAAGTGTCCCTTTTTCTGGCCCAGGGCAAACTCACCCCAAGGCCCTGGTCCCATCCTTTGACGCACCAGCCTCACTCACCCCCATCTTCACTCTCTTGCACCTTCAGTCTCTGTTCCTCCTTCATTATCCTTTTCCACAGCACACAAATAAGCCTCCTCCCTCAGACACCTCTACCACTCCTGCACTACATCATGCCTTCCTCTCTAGGTCATAGTTGTTCCCTTAATACTCTTTCCTCCCTATTCCTTTGCAATGTGGCTTCTCTCCCTGTAGCATCTGGCACTACTTTCAGAGATCCCCAGGATCCTGGTCACACAAATTCTAATGCTCATCTACGTCTAAGCACCACCTACACCATGGCCAATACACTTACCCTCACCACAATCTCTGGGAAGCTTGCAGGTCACTGGGTCTTCTTCAAGTAGTCACAGTATGTTCTACATCACTCTGTAAGGGGATCTAGATCCTATAAGGGGCCTACCACTTATTGAGGCCATGAGAGTCTTGATTTCAGGGACCATGACAGCCATTCATTCAGTTACTCATTAGGCAAATACTTACTGAACATCTACTGTGGGACAAGCATGGGTCTGGCACTGTGGAGCAGGAAGGGAACAAAACAGCAAGGCCTTGGTCCTCATGGACCATTCTAGTTGGGCAGACATCAAATATGAAAAAAAATAAATTTTTAAAATCAATATAACTGCAGATAGCAACAAGTGCTATGGAGATATAAAATCAGGATGATATGATAAGGAGAGGTTTATAAGGGAGAAGACAATTTAGATTGGATGGTCAAGGAAGGACTCTCTTATGAGGGGACATTTAGTCTGAGGCCTGAATAAAATAACTTTCCACTCAGGCTCATTTGCAGCATAGATATTCATGTTGTCCACAACTACTGTTCTCCTTCACTGGTCAGTACCCGTGCTGTACTGGTTGTTAAGTATTTTTAATATCTATTTCTTCTGGCCCCAGCCAAGATAAAATAAAGGGCTAGAGCATGAGTTACAAAGACCCTGAGGTGAGAGGGAACTTGCACTCATGGAACAGAAGGTGAGCTGATGTCACAGGAATGCGACAAGTATGGAGGGCCAGCATGTATGTCTAGTCCACCTTGGTAAGGCATTTGGATTTTGTTCTCAGTGCTTGGAACAATTTTAAACAAGACCCAGATGTGCTCTGAATTGTATTTTAAAATAGTACTTCAGCTGCTTTGTACATTGTGGATTTTAGGAAGATGAGAGGGAAAGCAGAGAATTGGATAGGAAGCTATCTATCTTCGTTAGGATTCCCCAGAAGTAGGCTCTAAGCTAGTGTAAGGGATGTGATACCCTAAAACTGGTAGGAGAAAAGGAAGTGAGATAAAGAATGGGAAGCAACCATTCACAAGCAGGCCACCACTGTGGGCAACTGGAAATTAATCTCATTAGGAATCTGGGGAGGGTGTGTAGAACATGCAGTTCAGATTATGCCACCCAAAATTTGAGGGAACTGGAGCATTATTGTACCAGAGTTAATTCCCTAGCACTTCTGGCCTGATGTGTATGAAAGTAGAGTGGGCTCTGCAAAAAGAAGTCAGAGTGTATGGGTGGGGCACTGCCCAAATCTGCCACAGTGGATATTTCTCCAATCCACAGGAGAGATCAAGATGCCTTGGAACTAAATGGTAGAAGTAGTGATTAAAATAAAAGAAAGGAATGAAGTTCTGACACATACTACAACATGGATGAACCTTGAAAGCATTATGCTAAGTGAATTAAGTTAGATGTAGGAGAGCAAATATAGTATGATTCCACTTAAATGAAGTACTTAGAATAGGCAAATTCAAAGAGACAGAAAGTAGATTAGATGATACCAGAGCCTGGGGAAAAGGGGAATATAGAGCTATTTCTTAATGAGTACAGACTTTCTGTTTGGGGTGATGAAAAAGTTTTGAAAAAAGATCGTGGTAATGGTGGTAAAACATTGTAAATGCAATTAATTTTACTGAATTATACACTTAAAAATGGTTAAAACTTTTTGCTGTATGTATTTTACTACAATTTTAAAAAATTAATAATATCAAAAACCATTGAATTACGTAATCTAAATGAGTGAATTGTGTGGTATGTGAATGATATCTCAGTAAAGCTGTTTTTCAAAACAGAAAGGGAAGTGAAGACAATCAGAATATGAATTAAGCCCATGGCACTGGCTGATGGATTGAATGTTGTGGGTGAGAGACAGACATAAAGGATGATGGCTGTACTATCCTAACCACCTGCTTAAGCTAAACTGGTTGGAAGCTGCCCACCAACATTGGTCTTTCACACTTGGAGGATCACAGGAGACTTACCAGAGGAAGGGTGGGAGAGTTAGGCAGTGTTATGCAGAGCCTGTTACAAAATTTAATGGTCTTGGGGCACCTCGGTGGCTCAGTCATTAAGCCTCTGACTTCAGCTCAGGTCATGATCTCGTGGTTCATGTGTTCCAGCCCCACGTTGGGCTCTGTGCTGACAGCTCAGAGCCTGGAGCCTGCTTCAGATTCTGTATTTCCCTCTCTGCACCTCCCCTGCTCACGCTGTGTCTCTACCTCTCAAGAATAAATAAACATTAAAAATTAAAAAAAAAATTAATGTCATCAGTTTCTCTTCCTAGGCACACCCTTAACACAAAGGTCATTGAAGCTCTTAGGTCCACTATGATGTGCTACATTCCAGACAGCAGGGCACCTCCACGTCTTAGCCCCTCCTTTTCAATTAACTTTCACCAGATCACAAAATACTGCCATTCCTAAAAAATCAAGTATGGCAGCTAGAAGCTAGTAAAGAGGATATACATACCCAGCCTACTGGGCAATGCACAGCCACCATTTCCCTTCTGTGCCTCTGGATTTAAGAGCTAGGCAAGGGCAACATTCTTAACTTTTTTTTTTTTTAAGAAAGTCTGCTTTAGCTTATTGCAGTTGGTTAAACCAATAAGCCTACATTTTACTTGATCTTTTTCTAACCAGCTGAGCTTGTAAAGCCATATGTGAGTCAAGCTAAAAGTGTCACCAGTCATATGCTCTTGAATCACATCTCATTGAACCAATACAATTTTCTCCTTTGACTAAATTCCCAGGCAACGATTTCTAATCTGTTTTAAAGAATGATGCCTTGATTCAATTACACAGTGAGACTGCGACAACGCTCCAGAGTGACAAATGGTTATGTAATGGGCCAGATGGTTGAAGGGGTAACCTAGCCAAAAACTGGCCCTTTGCATGCATGCAGAAATACCATGAGGGGCCACACTTCTTCACGTGTAAAGACACAGTCTGATTTTTATCCTTGCCATCATAGAGAATGTAAATATTATCCCTGGGGGATACCTTGAAGACAACTAGTTTAGCATCTGTATTTCCCTTATTTTCATCACAACAGATTTGACAACTTGCTTGAGGTCACACAGTCAGTAGGTGTTACCAGGCTAGACTGCTGGTCTCCTTGGGGCGCCTGGGTGGTGCAGTCGGTTAAGCGTCCGACTTCAGCCAGGTCACGATCTCGCGGTCCGTGAGTTCGAACCCCGCGTCAGGCTCTGGGCTGATGGCTTGGAGCCTGGAGCCTGTTTCCGATTCTGTGTCTCCCTCTCTCTCTGCCCCTCCCCCGTTCATGCTCTGTCTCTCTCTGTCCCAAAAATAAAAATAAAAAACGTTGAAAAAAATTAAAAAAAAAAAAAGGGCATACACCATAGTGCTTACCTCCTACCCACCAACCCTCCCACTTCCATCTGCTGTGTCAGGTAGGTGGGTATGGGAGAAACCTACATATTTCTTTACCTGTGCCTGGAGGTAAGTGCCTGGAGGTAAGCAGGCTCCAGGCACTGCTCCAGGTAAGTTACCCAAACTGGTTAATTCCATCATTGTGGTAAGCACTGCTAAAACATCTGAGAGTCAGGAGAGAGGCTAAGGAAGCCCCAGCAATGTGTGGGGAGAGCCAAAGGGCAGCCATCTGAGACTTGTTGAGTCTCAAGTCATGGAATAGAGAAAGTAGGCAAGGGCAGGAGCCCAATATTCTCCCTGATGTTCCTCACCAACCTCAGTTCTACCCACTCTTCAAGGTTCAGCTAATGCCCCTCCTTCCAGGAAGGTTTCTGTAACTAGTCCACTGGATGGTCTCTTTTTGGAATCTCTATGCATTTAGAGTTTGACACTAAATTAAATTAAATCCAGCAATCATTTATTATTTTACGAGCACTAATGATGCGGTATTTGTCTTCAGAGTAGTTCATTCCAGATTGGGAGGGGGATTGAAGGACACAAAGACAAATGCATCTGACAGCTGTAAGTGTTGATAATATCCTCAGAGGTGGGATGGACTTCACAAAGGGTTCACCTTCCAGAGTATGTGACACTGAATGGAGATCCCTCTTTTGGCTTCTCCATATGGTCAGTTTCTAAAGTTAACATGAAAAGAAAAAAAAACAAGGATTTTCAAGATTATTATTGAAACTCCTTTAGAAAGATGCTATTCAGGAGACCAAGGTACTCTTACAGTGAGCCCATCCAGCCAACATTCCCCCCCCCCCCCCCGCCCACCACTGGGACAGATCTGCTTCCTCAGTTGGCTTATGTTTTAGGAAACGTTTTATGGAAAATTCGTGTTGTTAAATACTGGAGTCCCAATCAGTGATGTGAAATACTCATATCTAGAGGCACATGAGACCAACCTGAGCTGGGAAATAGTAGGTTTATGGCTCTTGTTCTTTCCTCACCTGGACAAATGCTCACTGGAGGTATAGGCACAATTGTCAGTACTATTCAAAATGATTTTCTCTCTCACTTTCTTGCTCTCACACTCTCTCAATTAAATTTTGTCACCTAAACTTTTTGTGCTTGACTTCTTTGTCCAGCCCCATATGTGGTCCTCCTGTGCATGTCTATCCCTCCCCTCAGTCATATTTATACAGAACCTCCTATGTCTCAAGAATGTTTCTTGGCTGACTGCAAATACTTTGGAAGTGAGGGGAAGGAGTCTTCTCCTAGTCTGTATCCCACTCAGTGTGCACACAGTCCAAGACACAGAGAAAGGGTCCAACACCTACTTATTAGTGAGATCCTCCTGGTTCAGGAGCTCTCTGAGGTCTTTTCCCAATTTTTAGACAGTAAAGCATCCAAGGCCTTTTCTAGAGATTTGTGCTTCATTCACAGCTCAGCTCTGGAGCCTCCTCCTAAGAGTACTGCCTCTGGAAATAAACATTTGTGCTCTGTCCTTCTGTGTGGGAGGCTGACTGATGCCATCCCCTTCCTGTAACATAAGCCCCTACTAGTGCAGTGTTTCTGAGCACTCAGGACTCACCTGGCCAGGCTGCTCTCCTTCTCAGGCAGATTTCTTGAAGAAAGAACCTAGGGAATGAAGCAGGGCATAGAGAGTCATCATGCCTCCAAGCCCCACTATTAGGGGAGGTCAAGGGAAAAATAGGATCACAAATGCCATATTATTTCACTCATACATAGAATTTAAGAAACAAAACAACAAAAAAACAAAGAGACAAAAGAATACATTAAAACACAGAGAACAAACTGGTGGTTGCTAGAAGGAAGATGGGTAGGAGGATGGGTGAAGTAGTTAAGGGGATTAAGAGTACATTTGTCTTGAAGAGCACTGAAAGATATATAGAATTATTGTATCATTATATTATACACCTGAAACTAACATAACGCTGTATGTTAATTGTACTTGAATTAAATAAATGCATAGATAGATAAAAATTAAAAATAAATTAAATAGTGGGATGGAAAGGCTGGAAGAATTTAAGGGAAAATTTTCCAAACAAATTTTCCTAACTTATTTTTATAGGTTTGAATAGCCCATTCTGAGTTAGTCATATTTCAGCTTCCTCCATCCCTCACATTAGAACCAAGTTAAAATTTAAAAAGGAAAGTCCTTGAACCTCTTAGTTTTTCTTTTCTACAATATGGAAATAATACCAATATCTCACAAGGTGTTTTTTTCACCTCAAATGTTTATTTTTTTATTTTATTTTATTTTTTTAATTTTTTCAATGTTTTTATTTATTTTTGAGAGAGAGACAGAGCATGAGCAGGGAGGGGCAGAGAGAGAGGGAGACGCAGAATCCGAAGCAGGCTCCAGGCTCTGAACTGTCAGCACAGAGCCCGACGTGGGGCTTGAACTCACGGACTGTGAGATCATGACCTAAGCTGAAGTTGGAGGCTCAACCGACTGAGCTACCCAGGTGCCCCAATGTTTGTTTATTATTTTTCTATTTTTTTTTTAATATATGAAATTTATTGTCAAATTGGTTTCCATACAACACCCAGTGCTCATCCCAAAAGGTGCCCTCCTCAATACCCATCCCCCACCCTCCCCTCCCTCCCACCCCCCATCAACCCTCAGTTTTTTCTCAGTTTTTAACAGTCTCTTATGTTTTGGCTGTATCCCACTCTAACCTCTTTTTTTTTTTTTTTTTTTCCTTCCCTTCCCCCATGGGTTTCTGTTAAGTTTCTTAGGATCCACATAAGAGTGAAACCATATGGTATCTGTCTTTCTCTGTATGGCTTATTTCACTTAGCATCACACTCTCCAGTTCCATCCACGTTGCTACAAAAGGCCATATTTCATTCTTTCTCATTGCCACGTAGTATTCCATTGTGTATATAAACCACAATTTCTTTATCCATTCATCAGTTGATGGACATTTAGGCTCTTTCCATAATTTAGCTATTGTTGAGAGTGCTGCTATAAACATTGGGGTACAAGTGCCCCTATGCATCAGTACTCCTGTATCCCTTGGATAAATTCCTAGCAGTGCTATTGCTGAGTCATAGGGTAGGTCTATTTTTAATTTTCTGAGGAACCTCCACACTGCTTTCCAGAGTGGCTGCACCAATTTGCATTCCCACCAACAGTGCAAGAGGGTTCCCGTTTCTCCACATCCTCTCCAGCATCTATAGTCTCCTGATTTATTCATTTTGGCCACTCTGACTGGCGTGAGGTGATATCTGAGTGTGGTTTTGATTTGTATTTCCCTGATAAGGAGTGACGTTGAACATCTTTTCATGTGCCTGTTGGCCATCCGGATGTCCTCTTTAGAGAAGTGTCTATTCATGTTTTCTGCCCATTTATTCACTGGGTTATTTGTTTTTCGGGTGTGGAGTTTGGTGAGCTCTTTATAGATTTTGGATACTAACCCTTTGTCTGATATGTCATTTGCAAATATCTTTTCCCATTCCGTTGGTTGCCTTTTAGTTTTGTTGGTTGTTTCTTTGCTGTGCAGAAGCTTTTTATCTTCATAAGGTCCCAGTAATTCACTTTTGCTTTTAATTCCCTTGCCTTTGGGGATGTGCCAAGTAAGAGATTGCTACGGCTGAGGTCAGAGAGGTCTTTTCCTGCTTTCTCCTCTAAGGTTTTGATGGTTTCCTGTCTCACATTCAGGTCCTTTATCCATTTTGAGTTTATTTTTGTGAATGGTGTGAGAAAGTGGTCTAGTTTCAACCTTCTGCATGTTGCTGTCCAGTTCTCCCAGCACCATTTGTTAAAGAGACTGTCTTTTTTCCATTGGATGTTCTTTCCTGCTTTGTCAAAGATGAGTTGGCCATACATTTGTGGGTCTAGTTCTGGGGTTTCTATTCTATTCCGTTGGTCTATGTGTCTGCTTTTGTGCCAATACCTTGCTGTCTTGATGATGACAGCTTTGTAGTAGAGGCTAAAGTCTGGGATTGTGATGCCTCCTGCTTTGGTCTTCTTCTTCAAAATTACTTTGGCTATTTGGGGCCTTTTGTGGTTCCATATGAATTTTAGGATTGCTTGTTCTAGTTTCGAGAAGAATGCTGGTGCAATTTTGATTGGGATTGCATTGAATGTGTAGATAGCTTTGGGTAGTATTGACATTTTGACAATATTTATTCTTCCAATCCATGAGCAGGGAATGTCTTTCCATTTCTTTATATCTTCTTCAATTTCCTTCATAAGCTTTCTATAGTTTTCAGCATACAGATCTTTTACATCTTTGGTTAGATTTATTCCTAGGTATTTTATGCTTCTTGGTGCAATTGTGAATGGGATCAGTTTCTTTATTTGTCTTTCTGTTGCTTCATTGTTAGTGTATAAGAATGCAACTGATTTCTGTACATTGATTTTGTATCCTGCAACTTTGCCGAATTCATGTATCAGTTCTAGCAGACTTTTGGTGGAGTCTATTGGATTTTCCATGTATAATATCATGTCATCTGCAAAAAGCGAAAGCTTGACTTCATCTTTGCCAATTTTGATGCCTTTGATTTCCTTTTGTTGTCTGATTACTGATGCTAGCACTTCCAACACTATGTTAAACAACAGCGGTGAGAGTGGGCATCCCTGTCGTGTTCCTGATCTCAGGGGAAAAGCTCTCAGTTTTTCCCCGTTGAGGATGATGTTAGCTGTGGGCTTTTCATAAATGGCTTTTATGATCTTTAAGTATGTTCCTTCTATCCCGACTTTCTCAAGGGTTTTTATTAAGAAAGGGTGCTGGATTTTGTCAAAGGCCTTTTCTGCATCGATTGACAGGATCATATGGTTCTTCTCTTTTTTTTTGTTAATGTGATGTATCACGTTGATCGATTTGCGAATGTTGAACCAGCCCTGCATCCCAGGAATGAATCCCACTTGATCATGGTGAATAATTCTTTTTATATGCCATTGAATTTGATTTGCTAGTATCTTATTGAGAATTTTTGCATCCATATTCATCAGGGATATTGGCCTGTAGTTCTCTTTTTTTACTGGGTCTCTGTCTGGTTTAGGAATCAAAGTAATACTGGCTTCATAGAATGAGTCTGGAAGTTTTCCTTCCCTTTCTATTTCTTGGAATGGCTTGAGAAGGATAGGTATTATCTCTGCTTTAAACGTCTGGTAGAACTCCCCTGGGAAGCCATCTGGTCTTGGACTCTTATTTGTTAGGAGATTTTTGATAACTGATTCAATTTCTTCACTGGTTATGGGTCTGTTCAAGCTTTCTATTTCCTCCTGATTGAGTTTTGGAAGAGTGTGGGTGTTTAGGAATTTGTCCATTTCTTCCAGGTTGTCCAGTTTGTTGGCATATAATTTTTCATAGTATTCCCTGATAATTGCTTGTATCTCTGAGGGATTGGTTGTAATAATTCCATTTTCATTGATGATTTTATCTATTTGGGTCATCTCCCTTTTCTTTTTGAGAAACCTGGCTAGAGGTTTGTCAATTTTGTTTATTTTTTCAAAAAACCAACTCTTGGTTTCGTTGATCTGCTCTACAGTTTTTTTAGATTCTATATTGTTTATTTCTGCTCTGATCTTTATTATTTCTCTTCTTCTGCTGGGTTTAGGCTGTCTTTGCTGTTCTGCTTCTATTTCCTTTAGGTGTGCTGTTAGATTTTGTATTTGGGATTTTTCTTGTTTCTTGAGATAGGCCTGGATTGCAATGTATTTTCCTCTCAGGACTGCCTTCGCTGCATCCCAAAGCATTTGGATTGTTGTATTTTCATTTTCGTTTGTTTCCATATATTTTTTAATTTCTTCTCTAATTGCCTGGTTGACCCTCTCATTCGTTAGTAGGGTGTTCTTTAACCTCCATGCTTTTGGAGGTTTTCCAGACTTTTTCCTGTGGTTGATTTCAAGCTTCATAGCATTGTGGTCTGAAAGTATGCATGGTATAATTTCAATTCTTGTAAACTTATGAAGGGCTGTTTTGTGACCCAGTATATGATCTATCTTGGAGAATGTTCCATGCGCACTCGAGAAGAAAGTATACTCTGTTGCTTTGGGATGCAGAGTTCTAAATATATCTGTCAAGTCCATCTGATCCAATGTATCATTCAAGGCCCTTGTTTCTTTATTGACCCTGTGTCTAGATGATCTATCCATTTCTGTAAGTGGGGTGTTAAAGTCCCCTGCAATGACCACATTCTTATCAATAAGGTTGCTTATGTTTATGAGTAATTGTTTTATATATTTGGGGGCTCCGGTATTCGGCGCATAGACATATATAATTGTTAGCTCTTCCTGATGGATGGACCCTGTAATTATTATATAATGCCCTTCTTCATCTCTTGTTACAGCCTTTAATTTAAAGTCTAGTTTGTCTGATATAAGTATGGCTACTCCAGCTTTCTTTTGGCTTCCAGTAGCATGATAAATAGTTCTCCATCCCCTCACTCTCAATCTAAAGGTGTCCTCAGGTCTAAAATGAGTCTCTTGTAGACAGCAAATAGATGGGTCTTGTTTTTTTATCCATTCTGATACCCTATGTCTTTTGGTTGGCGCATTTAATCCATTTACATTCAGTGTTATTATAGAAAGATATGGGTTTAGAGTCATTGTGATGTCTGTATGTTTTATGCTTGTAGTGATGTCTCTGGTACTTTGTCTCACAGGATCCCCCTTAGGATCTCTTGTAGGGCTGGTTTCGTGGTGACAAATTCCTTCAGTTTTTGTTTGTTTGGGAAGACCTTTATCTCTCCTTCTATTCTAAATGACAGACTTGCTGGATAAAGGATTCTCGGCTGCATATTTTTCCTGTTTAGCACACTGAAAATATCGTGCCAATCCTTTCTGGCCTGCCAGGTTTCAAAAGAGAGATCAGTCACGAGTCTTATAGGTCTCCCTTTATATGTGAGGGCACATTTATCCCTTGCTGCTTTCAGAATTTTCTCTTTATCCTTGTATTTTGCCAGTTTCACTATGATATGTCGTGCAGAAGATTGATTCAAGTTACGTCTAGGGAGTTCTCTGTGCCTCTTGGATTTCAATGCCTTTTTCCTTCCCCAGTTCAGGGAAGGTCTCAGGTATAATTTCTTCAAGTACCCCTTCAGCACCTTTCCCTCTCTCTTCCTCCTCTGGGATACCAATTATGCGTATATTATTTCTTTTTAGTGTATCACTTAGTTCTCTAATTTTCCCCTCATACTCCTGGATTTTTTTATCTCTCTTTCTCTCAGCTTCCTCTTTTTCCATAACTTTATCTTCTAGTTCACCTATTCTCTCCTCTGCCTCTTCAATCCGAGCTGTCGTCGTTTCCATTTTGTTTTGCATTTCGTTTAAAGCGCTTTTCAGCTCCTCGTGACTGTTCCTCAGTCCCTTGATCTCTGTAGCAAGAGATTCTCTGCTGTCCTGTATACTGTTTTCAAGCCCAGCGATTAATTTTATGACTATTATTCTAAATTCACTTTCTGTTATATTATTTAAATCCTTTTTGATCAGTTCATTAGCTGTTGTTATTTCCTGGAGATTCTTATGAGGGGAATTCTTCCGTTTGGTCATTTTGGATAGTCCCTGGAGTGGTGAGGACCTGCAGTGCACTTCCCCTGTGCTGTGGTGTATAACTGGAGTTGGTGGGTGGGGCCGCAGTCAGTCCTGATGTCTGACTCCAGCCCACCACTGGGGCCACAGTCAGACTGGTGTGTGGCTTCTCTTCCCCTCTCCTAGGGGCGGGATTCACCGTGGGGTGGTGTGGCCCAT
This sequence comes from Panthera uncia, assembly GCF_023721935.1. Taxonomy (NCBI): domain Eukaryota; kingdom Metazoa; phylum Chordata; class Mammalia; order Carnivora; family Felidae; genus Panthera; species Panthera uncia. Next base: position 22,352,717 of record NW_026057588.1, read on the forward strand.
CTGGGCTACTTGCACACTGCCAGGCTTGTGGTGCTGGGGATCTGGTGTATTAGCTGGGGTGGGTAGGCAAGGTGCACAGGTTGAGGAGGGGCAGGCTTAGCTCGCTTCTCCTTAGGTGATCCACTTCAGGAGGGGCCCTGTGGCAGCGGGAGGGAGTCAGATCCGCTGCCGGAGGTTTGGCTCCGCAGAAGCACAGAGTTGGGTGTTTGCACAGAGCGAGCAAGTTCCCTGGCAGGAACTGGTTCCCTTCGGGATTTTGGCTGGGGGATGGGTGGGGGAGATGGCACTGGCGAGCGCCTTTGTTCCCCATCAAACTGAGCTCTGTCGTCCGGGGGCTCAGCAGCTCTCCCTCCCTTTGTCCTCCAGCCTTCCCGCTTTCTGAACAGAGCTGTTAACTGATGACCTCCCAGACGCTAAGTCGCTCTTGCTGTCAGAACACACTCCGTCTGGCCCCTCCGCTTTTGCCAGCCAGACTCGGGGGCTCTGCTTGGCCGGAGAGCTGCCCCTCCGCTCCGGCTCCCTCTCGCCAGTCCGTGGAGTGCGCACCGCCTCGCCACCCTTCCTACCCTCTTCCTTGGGCCTCTCGTCTGCACTTGGCTCCGGAGACTCCGTTCTGCTAATCCTCTGGCGGTTTTCTGGGTTATTTAGGCAGGTGTAGGTGGAATCTAAGTGATCAGCAGGACGCATGGTGAGCCCAGCATCCTCCTATGCTGCCATCTTCTTCAATCTCTGTTTGTTTATTTTTAAGAGAGAGAGAGGGAGAGAAAGTGGGGGAGGGGCAGAGAGAGAGAAGGAGACACAGAATCTGAAACAGACTCCAGGCTCTGAGTTGTCAGCACAGAGCCTGATGTGGGGCTAGAATTCACGAATCCATGAGATCATGACCTGAGCCGAAGTCAGATGCCTAACTGACTGAGCCACCAAGGCACCCTTCACATGGTGGTTTTAAGGATTAAACAAAATGTTACATGCATGGCCAACTGTAAAGTTGACAAATGCTATGAGCAAAGTCACCTTCTAGGACAGACACTAAGAAAAGCAAGCAGGAGCCATGCCTTGGGAGGTAGTTGGTACAGTGCCTAAGAAAGCAGACCCGGGAGTCAAACAGAGATGGGCTCAATCCCCCCGGGAGGAGCCTGGAACATTTTTTTTTTTCTGTCTGCATTCTCCTCCTAGTAACTTTTGGTAGGGGCAGGCACTCCCTCTTCTGCTCTCAGTCCATGTATTTAGGTATGGGGGAATATCATAAGCTGTCCTGTGCCCCATTCCTAGATCTTTTCAGTTATGTAAATAAATAAATAAATAAATAAATGCCTTTTCTGATTAAGCTAGTTGGTAATGGGCCCAAGTCGCTGGTCATCAGGAATCCTAACACAGCATAGTTTAAAAATTCATGGTATGCAGGGTAGGGCAAAATCACCTAAGGCCTTGCATGTTAAGAGGACAGATTAGCCATACTATGCTAAGCACAGAGCGCTCCATGAACTTGCTCTACCAGGCGTTTTCAAATCCTTCTCAGCCTGACTAGTAGGCTCAGATACAGAGATGTCCATGCTGACATGGGCACTCACTTCACCTCATTTCTGTCTTGGTCTCAGTTGAAGGGAACCAATAGAAGTCCAGGAAAAATGTGAACATATCATGTTCTTGGATGATTCACACTGGGTCTCCATAGTTGAGATGCCTCTGACAAAAGAACCCAATGTTCTGGGGCTCTTGTCTTACCAGGAGAAGAAAGGCTGCTTCTTGTTTCAGTAGTTGCAAAGATTCTGCTAACATGCCAAATGGTTGCATATAAAAATTTGGACAACCATAAACACTTCTGATTGTGAAATGTTCTGCCATGACTGCAAGATGGAGAGACTAGTTCAGAGCTTATCGAGACCCCTAAGAGAGCCTGTCTCATTACATCTTGGAAACCTGGTCCATTGTAGGCAGAAATGTGTTCCACTTTCAACTCTGGCAATCAGATCTCTTGGACCATTGGTGCTGATACTAGTTCTGGGTGTCAATATAGTCATCAGCTGTGTTGATTTTTTCTCCCCTACCTCTGCTACATTTCTTTTCCAGCCTGCTACAAACCGAGGGGGGACTTTTATCAAGCCATATTTTATAACCATTTGGGGCATTGGAGGGAAAAGTCAGCACTGTCATCTCATTGTGCTTTCATAAAATGCTGCCATTTCTTTCTTTCCAGAAGAGTTGCATCCTTCAAGTTAGGAGTCTTAAAGTTCACATAATCATGTTTCAGTGATTTATGTATTTGTTGGAAACATTCCTCTTTAGTCCAGTATGAACATATGGAAGGGAGAAAACAACTTATCCAGAATAGGGAGGTTTCTTCCCAACTACATTTCTTGTGCATTATTCCTCTTGTCAGGAAGTCAGGTTTGAAAACTGCAGATAATCAAGAAGCCTGAAAAGAGCCACAGATGTTCACAAATATCCCTCACTCCAAGCTTGCTTTAGAAGCACAACAGCCAGCCAGGTATTCCAAGCTTTGCTTCCATGCCAGAGAAAAATCACCCTCAGCTATCTGTGAATATGAGCTTCTGCCTTAGAAAAACTGATGTCAGCTACAAGTCTTTTTTTTAACATCCTCATGACATATTATTTTATTACTTGAAGTTTATAACTTTTGATACTCTTTTTTTAAATATACATATTTTTATTTGTTTTAAATAAGTTATATACTAGTATAATTCATTAATAATACAGAATATCTTCCAATTATTCTACAGGTCTGGGTTTGAGTGTTTTGTTTTGTTTATTTTTTTATTTAATATTTAAAAATTTTTAAATCCAAGTGAGTTAACATTTGGTGTAGTAATAATTTCAGGAATAGAATTTAGTGATTCATCACTTGATACTCTTTTCCCATTTCACCCATGCCCCAACTCCCTTCTCCTCTGGCAACCACGATTCTGTTCTTTCTATGATTTTGTTTTGTTTTGTTTGTTCATTTGTGTTGCTTTTTAGATTCCATATATAAGTGAAATATATGCTATTTTCCTTTCTTTGTATGACTCATTTTTTTAGCATAATTTCCTCAGGGTAAATCCATGTTGTCACAAGCAACAAGATTTCATTCATTTTTATGGCTGAGTAGTATTCCATTATATATACATACCACATCTTTTCTATCCATCTATTAATGGATACTTACATTGTTTCTATGCCTTGGCTATTGTGAACAATGCTGCAATGAACACAGAGTTGCATATATCTTTTCAAATCAGTGTTTTTGCCAAAACAATGTACATATTCAATGCAATTCCTATCAAAGTAACACCAGCATTCTTCACAGAGCTAGAACAAATAATCCTAAAATTTGTATGGAACCAGAGAAGACCCCGCATAGCCAAAGCAAGCTTGAAAAAGAAAACCAAAGCAGGAGACATCACAATCCCAGACTTCAAGCTATACTAAAAAGCTGTAATCATCCAGACAGTCTGGTACTGGCACAAGAACAGACACTCAGATCAATGGAACAGAATAGAGAACCCAGAAATGGGCCCACAAACATATGTCCAACAAAACTTTGACAAAGCGGGAAAGAATATCCAATGGAATAAAGACAGTCTCTTCAGCAAGCGGTGCTGGGAAAACTGGACAGCAACATACAGAAGAATGAACCTGGACCACTTTCTTACACCATACACAAAAATAAACTCAAAATGGATGAAAGACCTCAATTTAAGACAGGAAGCCATCAAACACCTCGAGGAGAAAGCTGGCAAAAACCTTTTTGATCTTGGCTGCAGCAACTTCTTACTCAACACATCTCCGGAGGCAAGGGAAACAAAAGCAAAAGATGAACTACTGGGACTTCATCAAAATAAAAAGCTTCTGCACAGCGAAGGAAACAATCAGCAAAAGTAAAAGGCAACCGATGGAATAGGAAAAGATATTTGCAAGTGATATAGCAGATAAAGGGTTAGTATCCAAAATCTATAAAGAACGTATCAAACTCATCACCCAAAAAACAAACAAATAATCCAGTGAAGAAATGGGCAAGACATGAATACACACTTCTCCAAAGAAGACATCCAGACGGCCAACCGACACGTGAAAAAATGCTCAACATCACTCATCATCAGGGAAATACAAATCAAAACTACAATGAGATACCACCTTACACCTGTCAGAATGGCTAACATTAACAACTCAGGCAACAACAGATGTTGGCGAGGATGCGGAGAAAGAGGATCTCTTTCACATTGTTGGTGGCAATACAAGCTGGTGCAGCCACTCTGGAAAACAGTATGCAGGTTCCTCAAAAAACTAAAAATAGAACTACCCTACAGTCCAGCAATTGCACTACTAGGCATTTACCCATGGGATACAGGTGTGTTGTTTCGAAGGGACACATGCACCCCCATGTTTATAGCAGCACTATCAACAATAGCCAAAGTATAGAAAGAGCCCAAATGTCCACCGATGGATAAATGGATAAAGAAGATGTGGTGTATATATGCAATGGAGTATTACTTGGCAATCAAAAAGAATGAAATCTTGCCATTTGCAACTACGTGGATGGAACTGGAGGGTATTATGCTAAGTGAAATTAGTCAGTCAGAGAAAGACAAAAATCATATGACTTCACTCATATGAGGACTTTAAGAGACAAAACAGATGAACATAAGGGAAGGGAAACAAAAAATAATATAAAAACAGGGAGGGGAACAAAACAGAAGAGACTCATAAATATGGGGAACAAACTGAGGGTTACTGGAGGGGTTGTGGGAGGAGGGGATGGGCTAAATGAGTAAGGGACACTAAGGAATCTACTCCTGAAATCATTGTTGCACTATATGCTAATTTGGATGTAAATTTTAAAAAAATAAAAAATAAAGAATAAAGCAAAAATGAACTATTGGGACCCTATCAAGATAAAAAGCTTCTGCACTGCAAAGGAAACAAACAAACAAACAAAAAAACTAAAAGGCAACAGACAGAATGGGAAAAGATATTTGCAAATGACATATTGGATAAAGGGCTAGTAGTCTCTAATGATCCTTTGTATTTCTGTAGTATCAGTTGCAAGTTTGTTTTCTTTTTTTCATTTCTGGTTTTATTTACTTGAGCCTTCTCTCTCTTTTTTATTTTTCCTGGTGAGTCTAACCAAAGTCAATTTTGTTTATCTTCTCAGAGAATCAGCTCTTAACTTCATTGTTCCATGGTCATTTTAGTCTCTATTCCATCTATTTCTGCTGTAATCTTTGCTATTTCCTTCCTTCTACTAACTTTGGGCTTTTGTTTATTCTTGTCTAGTTCTGTTAGGTTTAATGTAGATTGCTCATTTTGAGAATTTTCTTGTATCTTGAGATTGGTCTGTATTGCTACGAACTTCCTTCTTAGAATCACTCTTGCTTTATCCCATAGATTTTGCTATATCATATTTGTATTTTTATTTGTCTCTATATTTTCTTATTTATTCTTTGATTTTTGATAACCCATTGGTTGTTCAGTAGCATGTTGTCTAATCTCCACATATTTGTGATTTTTACAGGTTTCTTCTTGTTACTGACTCCAAGTTCCATACCATTGTAGTCAGAAAAGATACCTGATATTATTTCAATGTTCTTAAATTTACTGGAGCTTGTTTTATGGCCTAACAAGGATTCTAGAGAATATTCCATGTGCACTTGAGAAGAGTGTATACTCTGCTCCTTTGGGGTGGAATATTCTATACATATTTATTAAGTCCATATTATCTAATACGTTAAGGCCAGTGTATCTTTGTTGATTTTCTGTTTGGATGAACTATCCATTGATATAAGTAGAGTGTTAAAGTCCCCTACTGTTATTGTATTGTTATCAATTTCTCCCTTTAAGTCTGTTAATTTTTGCTTTATATATTTTGGTGCTTTATGTTGGGTGCATATGTATTTACAAATATTATATCTTCTTGTTGGGTTGACCCATTTATCATTGTGTACTGTCCTTCTTTGTCTTTTATTACTGTCTTTGTTTTAAAATCTGTTCTGTGTGAATATGGCTACACCAGCTTTCTTTTCATTTTCACTTACACAGAATATCTCTTTCCATTTGAAGTGAGTTCCTTTTAGGCAACATGTAGATAAGTCCTTTATTTAAAAAAAAATCTATTCAACCACTCTGTCTTTTTATTGGAGAATTTAATCCATTTACATTTAAGGTAATTATTGATAGGTATACTTATTGCCATGTTGTTAATTGTTTTCTGGTTGTTTTTATAGTTCCTCTCCCTTTCTTCCTTTCTAACTCTCTTCCATCGTGCTTTGATGACTTATTTGAGTGTTATGTTTAGCATCCTTTCTCAATTTCTATTATGTATCTATTTTAGGTTTTTACTTTATGGTTACTCCAAGGTTCACATGTAATATCCTATATATAACAGCCTATATTAAGTTTATAAGCAAGTTAAATTGAACTCATTGCAAAATTCTATATTCCCCCTAACACACACTTTTTGATGTCACATTTTACATTCTTTTTTATTTTTTGTTCCCTTAACTATTTATTGTTGTTTTAGTTAGTTTTATTACTTTTGCTTTCAATTTTACACTACCTTTATAAGGAAAAAGTCACCACCTTTACCATACATTTACGTTTAACAGTGAGATTTATTCTTATTGTATATTGTCTTATTATTTATTAGTGTCATTTCTCTTCAGCTTAAAGACATCACTTTAATATTTCTTGTAATGTAGGTTCAGTGGTGATAAATTCCTTTAGCTTCTGCTTCTCTGGAAAACACTTATCTCTCCTGTAACCTTGCCAAGTCAAGTATTCTTGGTTGGAAATTGTTTTCCTTTCAGCACTTTGAATATACCATGCCACTCTCTTGTAACCTGCAAAATTTCTGCTGAAAATCTGGTGATATTCTTATGGAGTTTCCCTTTGTACATAGCAAGTTGTTTTGCTCTTGCTGTTTTTAAGATTCTCTTTTTTATCTTTAACATTTAACAATTTATTATATACATTGGATATATTGCTGATTCAGTTCCAGACAACTGGAATAAAACAAACATAGCAATAAAGACAGTCAAATAAATTTATTGGCTTCCCAGTGTATATGAAAGTTATGGTAACACTATTTGTAATCTAATATGTGTGTAGCAATATTATGTCTAAAAAATTACATACCTTAATTTAAAAATATTTCATTGCTAAAAATGATAACCATAATCTGAGCTTTCAGTGAGTTATAATCACTGATCAGATTACCAAAACAAATGTAATAATTAAAAAATTGAACTATTGTGACATTTGCCAAAATACAACAAGGTTACACAAAGCGACCAAATTCTGTTGAAAAAAATGATGTTGATAGACTTTTTTCATGCAGGGCTGTCACAGGTCTTCAATTTGTTTAAAAAAAATCAATATGTATGAAGCACAATAAAGTGAAGCACAAATAAAATGAGATAAGCCTATAATGTGTCTTGGTGTAGGAAACTTTTCAGCCATTGTATCTTCAGGTAAATTTTCTTACCTTTTCTTTCTTCTTTTTTTAACGTTTATTTATTATTGAGAGACAGAGACAGAGCATGAACATGGGAGGGGCAAAGAGAGGAGGAGACATAGAATCTGAAGCAGGCTCCAGGCTCTGAGCTGTCAGCACAGAGACCCACGCAGGGTTCGAACTCACAAACTGTAAGATCATGCATGACCTGAGCTGAAGTCGGTTGCTTAACTGAGCCACCCAGGCGCCCCTTTCTCTCTTCTCCTTCTGAGACTCCTGTAATGTGAATGTTATTTTGCTTGATGTCCTATAGGTCCCTTAAGCAATCTCCATTTTTTCAGTTGTTGACTATTTTAATACAGTGGTTATTATTCATAATATAATTTTATGGAATTGTTGTGTTACATTATTCTTTGATAAGTAGAAATTCAATATACCTTATCTTACTTTCAAGTGTATATTATAATGATTCAACAATTCTATACATTGCTCCATGCTTACCATAAAGGTATACTCTTTAATCCCCATCACCTATTTAATCCATTGCCCCCACCCCCACCTCCTCTCTGGTAACATCACTTTGTTCTCTATAGTTAAGAGTCTATTTCTTAGTTTGTCTCTCTTTTTTTCCCTTCATTTCTTAAGTTCCATGTATGAGTGAAATCATATGGTATTTGTCTTTGACTAATTTCACATAGCATTATTCTCTCTAGCTCCATCCATGTTGTTGCAAATGACACAATTTCATTCTCTTTTATGACCGAACAGTATTCCATTGTATGTATATACCACATTTACTTTATCCATTCATCTAACAATGGACACTTAGCCTGTTTCCATAATTTGGCTATTGTAAATAATGTTGCAATATATTCAGGGGTGCATATATGCTTTTGAATTAGTGTTTTTGATTCAAAACACTAATGTATAGGGGTACATATACAGTAATGCAATTACCAGGTCATACGGTAGTTCTATTTTTAATTTTTTGAGGAAACTCCATACTGTTTTCCAAAGTGGCTGCACCACTTTTCATTCCCACAAACAGTGAAAGAAGGTTATTTCTTCTCCACATCCTTGCCAACATTTGTTTCTTAAATTTTTGATTTTAGCAATTCTGAGGTGTGAGGTGATATCTCATTTTACCTTTGATTTGCATTTCCCTCAGTGATGTTGAGCATCTTTTCATGTGTCTGTTGGCCATCTGGATGTCTTCTTTGAAGAAATGTCTGTACATGTCTTCTCCCCATTTCTTAATTGGATTATTTATTTTTTGGGTGTTGAGTTGTATCTGTTCTTCATATGTCCTGAATTTAACCCCTTATTGGATATATATCTAATGTTTCTACAACTAATGTCAGAAAACTTACTGCATGTTCTTTCTTCTAGGATTTTTATGGCTTCAGGTCTTATATTTACATCATTAATCAAAACAAACCTAAATAAATTTAAGAAGATTGAAGTAATCTTTAACCCAGTTTGAGTTTTTGTGTATGGTGTAAAAAAGGGGTCCACATTCTTTTTTTTTTTTTTTTACATGTAACTATCCAGCTTTCACGGCATCATTGGTTGAAGAGACTAACATTTTCCCATTGCATAGTCTTTCCTACTCAATCAAAGATTAATTGACCATATAATTGGGTTTATTTCTAGATTTTCTATTCTGTTATATTGATCTATGTGTCTACTTTGTGTCAGTACTATACTGTTTTGATTACTACAACCTTATATTTTAACTTGAAATCTGGAATTGTGATACTTCCTGCATTGTTTTTCATTTTCAAGATTGTTTTGACTATTTGGGAACTTTGTGGTTCCATACAAAATTTAGGATTATTTGTTTTAGCTCTGTGGAAATCCTATTGGTATTTTGATATATGTTGCATTAAACTTGTAGATTGCTTTGAGTACTATAGACATTTTAACAATATTTGTTCTTCCAATCCATGAGCATGGAATGTCCTTCTATGTCTTTGTGTCTTCAATTTCTTTCATCAATGTTTTATAGTTTTCAGAGTACAAGTCTTTCATCTGTTTGGTTAAGTTTATTCCTAGATATTTTATTGTTTTGGTGGAATTACAAATGGGATTACTTTAATTTCTATTTATGTTGCTTCATTATTAGTGTCTACAAATGCAATGGATTTCAGTACATTGATTTCATATCTTATGACTTACTAAATTAATTTATCAGTTCTAGTAGATTTTTAGTAGGTTTTTAGGGTTTTATATATTGTCATCTGCACATAGTGGAAGTTTTACTTCCCCCTTACCAATTTGGATATCTTTTGTTTTGTTTTCTTGTCTGAATTTGGTGGCTAGGACTTCTACTGTGGTGAATAAAAGTGATGAGAGTGGACATCTGTGTCTTATTCCTGATCTTAAAGGTAAAGCGTTTAGTTGAGTATAAATTTAGTTGTGGGTTTTTCATATATGGCCTTTATTAGGTTGAAGTATGTTCCCTCTACACCTACTTTGTTGAGGGTTTTTTCTTATGAGTGGATATTGTACTTTGTTAAATGCTTTTTCTGCAACTATTGAGATTATCATGTGTTATCTTTTCTCTTGTTGATGTGATGTTGTGAATTGATTTGTTAATATTGAACTATGCTTGTACCCTGAGAATAAATCCCACTTGATCATGGTGAAGGACTTTTTTAATGGATTGTTTGTTTCAGTTTGTTAGTATTTTCTTGAGAATTTTTGCATTTATGTTCATCAGAGATATTGGCCTATATTCTCTTTTTTTAAAGTGTTCATTTATTTTTGAGAGAGAGTAAGAAAGTGAGAGCCCAGGGAGGGGCAGAAAGAGAAAGGGAGACAGAGTATTTGAAGCAGGCTCTGTGCTGATAGCAGAGAGCCAGATGTGGTGCTCGAACACAAAAACTGAAATCATGACCTGAGCTGAAGTTGGAAGTTTAATGTACTGAACCAACCAGGTGCCCCTATATGCTCCTGTTTGTAGTGTCTTGTTATTAGGATAATAGCATGAATTTGGAAATTCCTCTGCTTAGTATTTTTTGGGATAGTATGAGAAGAATAAATATTAACTCTTCTTTAAATATTTCATAGAATTTACTCCTGAAGCTATCTGTTCCTGGACTTTTGTTTCTTGGGAGTTTTTTGCTTTTTGTTTTTTTTTCCTTTTTTAAAATATGAACTTTATTGTCAAATTGGTTTCCATACAACACGCAGTGCTCATCCCAACAGGTGCCCTCCTCAATACCCGTCACCCACCCTCCCCTCCCTCCCACCCCCCATTAACCCTCAGTTTTTTCGCAGTTTTTAAGTGTCTCTTATGGTTTGGTTCCTTCCCTCTCTAACTTTTTTTTTTCCTTCCCCTCCCCCTTGGTGTTCTGTTAAGCTTCTCAGGATCCACATAAGAGTGCAAACATATGGTATCTGTCTTTCTCTGTATGGCTTATTTCACTTAGCATCACACTCTCCAGTTCCATCCACGTTGCTACAAAGGGCCATATTTCATTCTTTCTCATTGCCAACTAGTATTCCATTGTGTATATAAACCACAATTTCTTTATTCATTCATCAGCTGATGGACATTTAGGCTCTTTCCATAATTTTGCTATTGTTGAAAGTGCTGCTATAAACATTGGGGTACAAGTGCCCCTATGCATCAGCACTCCTGTATCCCTTAGGTAAATTCCTAGCAGTGCAATTGCTGGGTGATAGGGTAGGTCTATTTTTAATTTTTTGAGGAACCTCCACACTGTTTTCCAGAATGGCTGCACCAGTTTACATTCCCACCAACAGTGCAAGAGGGTTCCCTTTTCTCCATATCCTCGCCAGTATCTATAGTCTCTTTATTGTTCATTTTAGCCACTCTGACTCACGTGAGGTGTGGTTTTGATTTGTATTTCCCTGATGAGGAAAGACGTTGAGCTTCTTTTCATGTGCCTGTTGGTCATCTGGATATCTTCTTTAGAGAAGTGTCTATTCATGTCTTCTGCCCATTTCTTCACTGGATTATTTGTTTTTGGGGTGTGGAATTTGGTAAGTTCGTTATAGATTTTGGATACTAGCCCTTTGTCCAATATGTCATTTGCAAATATCTTTTCCCATTCTGTCGGTTGCCTTTTAATTTCGCTGATTCTTTCTTTTGCAGTGCAGAAGCTTTTTATCTTCATGAAGTCCCAATAGTTCATTTTTACTTTTAATTCCCTTGCCTTTGGAGATGTGTCAAGTAAGAAATTGCTGTGCCTGAGGTCAGAGAGGTGTTTCCCTGCCTTTTCCTCTGGGGTTTTGATGGTTTCCTGTCTCACATTTAGGTCCTTTATCCATTTTGAGTTCATTTTTGTAAATGGTGTATGAAAGTGGTCTAGTTTCATTCTTCTGCATGTGCTGTCCAGCTCTCCCAGCACCAATTGTTAAAGACACTGTCTTTCCTGCTTTGTCAAACATTAGTTGACCATACTTTTGTGGGTCTAATTCTGGAGTCTCTGTTCTATTCCAATGGTCCATGTGTCTGTTTTCTGCCAATACCATACTTTCTTGATGATTACAGCTCGGTTGGAGAGGCTAACGTCTGGGATTGTGATGCTTTCCACTTTGGTTTTCTTTTTCAATATTACTTTGGCTATTCAGGTCTTTTGTTGTTCCATCCAACTTTTAGGATTTCTTTGAGAAGAAATTAGGATTAGCTTTGAGAAGAATGCTGGTGCAATTTTGATTGGGATTGCATTGAATGTGTAGATAGCTTTGGGTAGTATTGACATGTTAACAATATTTATTCTTCCAATCCATGAGCATGGAATGTTTTTCCATTTCTTTATATCTTCTTCAATTTCCTTCATAAGCTTTCTATAGTTTTCAGCATACAGATCTTTTACACCTTTGGTTAGGTTTCTTCCTAGGTATTTTATGCTTCTTGGTGCAATTGTAAATGGGATCGGTTTCTTTGTTTGTCTTCCTGTTGCTTCATTATTAGTGTATAAGAATGCAACTGATTTCTGTCCATTGATTTTGTATTCTGCGACTGTGCTGAATTCATGTATCAATTCTAGCAGACTTTTGGTGGAGTCTATCAGATTTTCCATGTATAATATCATGTCATCTGCAAAAAGTGAAAGCTTGACTTCATCTTTGACAATTTTGATGCCTTTGATTTTCTTTCATTGTCTGATTGCCAATGCTAGTACTTCCAACACTATGTTAAACAACAGTGGTGAGGTTGGACATCCCTGTCGTATTCCTGATCTCAGGGGGAAAGCTCTCAGTTTTTCCCCATTGGGGATTATGTTAGCTGTGGGCTTTTCATAAATCCTTTTATGGTGTTTAAGTATGTTCCTTCTATCCTGACTTTCTCGAGGGTTTTTATTAAGAAAGATGCTGAATTTTGTCAAATGCTTCTTCTGCATCGATTGACAGGATCATATGGTTCTTATCTTTTATTTTATTAATGTGATGTATCATATTGATTGATTTGCGAATGTTGAACCAGCCCTGCACCCCAAAAATGAATACTACTTGATCATGGTGAAAAATTATTTTTTATATGCTGTTGAATACGATTTGCTACTATTTTGTTGAGAATTTATTCATCCATAGTCATCAGGGAAATTGGTCTATAGTTCTCCTTTTTAGTGGGGTCTCTGTCTGGTTTGGGAATCAAAGTAATGCTGGCTTCATAGAATGAGTCTGGAAGTTTTCCTTCCCTTTTTATTTTTTGGAACAGTTTGAGAAGGAAAGGTATTATCTCTGCTATAAATGTCTGGTAGAATTCCCCAAGAAGCCATCTAGGGAGATTTTTGATAACTGATTCAATTTCTTCACTGGTTATGGGTCTGTTCAAGTTTTCTATTTCTTCCTGTTTGAGTTTTGGGAGTGTGTGGGTGCTTAGGAATTTGTCCATTTCTTCCAGGTTGTCCAGTTTGTTGGCATATAATTTTTCATAGTATTCCTTGATAATTGCTTATATTTCTGAGGGATTGGTTGTAATACTTCCATTTTCATTCATGATTTTATCTATCTGTGTCATCTCCCTTTTCTTTTTGAGAAGCCTGACTACAGGTTTATCAATTTTATTTTTTCAAAAAACCAACTCTTGGTTTCATTGATCTGCTCTACAATTTTTTAGATTCTATATTGTTTAATTCTGCTCTTATCTTTATTATTTATCTTCTTCTGCTGGGTTTGGGGAGTCTTTGCTGTTCTGCTTCTATTTCCTTTAGGTGCTGTTAGATTTTGTATTTGTAATTTTTTTTGTTTCTTAAGATAGGCCTGGATTGCAATGTATTTTCCTCTCAGGACTGCCTTTGCTGCATCCCAAAGCGTTTGGATTGTTGTATTTTCATTTTCATTTGTTTCCATATATTTTTAAATTTCTTTTCTAATTGCCTGGTTGACCCATTCATTCTTTAGTAGGGTGTTCTTTAACGGCCATGCTTTTGGAGGTTGTCTGGACTTTTTCCTGTGGTTGATTTCAAGCTTCATAGCATTGTGGTCTGAAAGTGTGTATGGTATGATCTCAATTGTTTTATACTTATGAAGGGCTGTTTTGTGACCCAGCATGTGATCTATCTTGGGGAATGTTCCATGTGCACTCAAGAAGAAAGTATATTCTGTTGCTTTCGGATGCAGAGTTCTAAATATAACTGTCAAGTCCATCTGATCCAATGTATCATTCATTGCCCTTGTTTCTTTATTGATCCTGTGTTTAGATGATCTATCCATTGTTTTAAGTGGGGTACTAAAGTCCCCTGAAATTATCACATTCTTATTAATAAGGTTGCTTGTGTTTGTGATTTATTGTTTTATATAGTTGGGGGCTCCCGTATTCGGCACTTAGACATTTATAATTGTTAGCTCTTCCTGATGGATAGACCCTGTAATTATTATATAATGCCCTTCTTCATCTTTTGTTACAGCCTTTAATTAAAATCTAGTTTGTCTGACATAGGTATGGCTACTCCAGCTTTCTTTTGACTTCCAGTAGCATGATAGGGAGTTCTCCATCCCCTCACTTTCAATCTGAAGGTGTCCTCAGGTCTAAAATGAGTCTCTTGTAGAGAGACAGCAAATAGAGGGGTCTTGGTTTTTTTATCCATTCTGATACCCTATGTCTTTTTGTTGGAGCATTTAGTCCATTTACATTCAGTGTTATTATAGAAAGATATGGGTTTAGAGTCATTGTGATGTCTGTAGGCTTCATGCTTGTAGTGGTGTCTCTGGTACTTTATGGTCCTTGCAACATTTCACTCACAGAATCCCCCTTAGGATATCTTGTAGGGCTGGTTTAGTGGTGATGAATTCCTTCACTTTTTGTTTGTTTGGGAAGACCTTTATCTCTTCTTCTATTCTGAATGACAGACTTGCTGGATAAAGGATTCTAGGTTGCATATTTTTTTTTCTGTTCATCACTTTGAAGATTTCCTGCCATTCCTTTCTGGCCTGCCAAGTTTCAGTAGATAGGTCTGTCACTAGTCTTATGGGTCTCCCTTTATATGTTAGAGCATTTTATCCCTAGCTGCTTTCAGAATTTTCTCTTTATCCTTGTATTTTGCCAGTTTCACTATGATATGTTGTGCAGAAGATCAATTCAAGTTACATCTGAAGGGAGTTCTCTGTACCTCTTGGATTTCAATGCCTTTTTCTTTCCCCAGATCAGGGAAGCTCTCAGCTATGATTTGTTCAAGTACACCTTCAGCCCCTTTCTCTCTTCCTCTTCTGGAATTCCTATGATACGGTTATTGTTCTGTTTGATTGCATCACTTAGTTCTCTAATTCCTCTCATCCTAATCCTATTCTAATCCTCATACTCCTGGATTTTTTTCTTTCTCTTTATTTCAGCTTCCTCGCTTCCTCTTTTTCCATAATTTTATCTTCTAATTCACCTATTCTCTCTTCTGCCTCTTAATTCTGTGCTGTGGCCACCTCCATTTTATTTTGCACCTCACTTATAGCATTTTTTAAGCTCCACATGACTATTTTCTTAGTCCCAGATCTCTGTAGCAATAGATTCTCTGCTGTTCTCTATGCCTTTTTCAAGCCCAGCAATTAATTTTATGACTATTATTCTAAATTCTTGTTCCATTATAATGCTTAAATCAGTTGTAATCTATTTGTTAGCTGTCGCTACTCCCTGGAGTTTCTTTTGAGGAGAATTCTTCTGTTTTGTCATTTTGGGCAGTACTTGTGGTAGCTCCAAACTGTTGGTCACTTCCCCTGTGCTGTTCAGAGAAACTTGTGTTGGTGGTCGGGGCCACAGTCAGACTGGTGTGTACCTTATCTTCCTCTCTCCCAGGCGCAGGACTCACTGTGGAGTGGTGTGGTCCCTGTTTGGGCTACTTGCACACTGCCAGGCTTGTGGTGCTGCTTTGATGGGATTAGGCCAAGGGCGTATTAGCCAGAGTGGGTCTGCAAGATGCACAGGGGTGGGAAGGGCAGACTTAGCTAGCTTTGCCATGGGTTGTCCCCTGTGGGAGGGGCCCTTCAGCACCGGGAGGGAGGCAGGCCTTTCAGAGGGATGGATCCGCAGAAGCACAGCATTGGGCATTTGTGTGGTGCAAGCAAGTTTGGTGATGAGAACTGGTTCCCTTTGGAATTTCGGCTGGGGGATGGGAGAATGAAATGGCACTTGCCAGTGTCTTTGTTTCCCACTGAGCTGAGCTCTGTCTTCCAGGGCTCAACAACTGTCCCTGCCAGTGTCCTCTTGCCCTCCCTGCTCTCTGAGAGCAGAGAATTGATTTTTAACATTCCAGATGTTAAGTCCTGCTGGCTGTGAGAACTCAGGAGTCCAGCCCCTGTGCTTTTGTAAAGCAGACTTCGGGGGTTCTGCCTTGCCAAGGGGGCTTCCCCTCCACAATCCCGGCTCCCTCCTGCCAGTCTGTGTAGCATGCACTGCCTCTCTGCCCTTCCTACCCTCTTCCATGGGCCTCTTGTCTACGCTTGTCTCTGGAGAGTCTGTTCTGCTAGTCTTCAGGCGGTTTTCTGGGTTATTTAGGCAGATGTGGGTGGAATATAAGTGATCAGCAGGATGAGGTGAGCCCAGCATCCTCCTACGTTGTCATCTTCCATGCTTCCAGAATCTCCTGGGAGTTTTTTGATTACTATTCAATTTCCTTGCTGATCATCTGTCTGTTCACATTTTATATTTCTTTCTAGTTCAATTTTGGGAAATTATGTTTCTAGAAATTATCCATTTCTTTTTAGATGTTCAATATTCTGACATGTAAATTATTATAATATTTTCTTATAAGCTTTTGTATTTCTCTGGTGTTGGTTGCTAGTTCTTCTCTTTCACCTCTGATTTTTATTTGAGCCCTCTCCCTTTGTGTTGAATATGGCTAAAGGTTTATCGATTTTGTTGATCTTTTCAGAGAAGCATCTCCTGATTTCATTGATCTGTTTTTTTTTTAATGATTCTATTGCATTTATTTCTGCTCTAATCTTTCTTATTTCCTTCTTTTTGCTGGGTTTATGTTTTGTTTGTTCTTCTCTTTCCAGCTCCTTTAGGTGTAAGGTTAGGTTGTTTATTTGAGATCTTTCTTTCTTCTTGAGGTAGACCCATATTGCTATAAATTGCCCTCTTATAACAGGTTTTGCTCTGTCCCAATGATTTTGAACCACTATATTTTAATTTTCATTGGTTTCTATGTATTTTTTTAATTTCCTCTTTGATTTCTTGGTGATCCCAGTCATTGTTTAATAATATGCTATTTAACCTTTATGATTTTGTGCTCTTTTCAGATTTTTTCTTGTGGTTAACTTCTAGTTTCACAGTACTGTGGTCAGGAAACATACACGGTATGACTCTGATGTTTTTATATTTATTTAGACATGTTTTGTGGCCTAATATAGGATCTATTCTGGAGAATGTTCCCTGAGAACTTGAAAAGAATGTGTATTCTGCTGTTTTAGAATGGAATTTTGAATATATCTGTTATGTACATCAGTTCCAATGTGTCATTCAAAGCCACTGTTTCCTTGCTGATTTTCTGTTTGTATGCTTGATGCCCCCATGTTGAATGAATAAATGTTTACATTTGCCATATCTTCTTGTTGGATTCCCCCCTTCATGATCATATAGTGTCCTTCTATGTCTCTTGTCTTTGTTTTAAAATCTATTTTGTCCAATATAAGTATTGCTACTCTGGCTTTCTTTTTACATCCATTTGCATGATAAATTCTTCTACATCCCTTCAATTTCAATCTGCATGTGCCTTTAGGTATGAAATGAGTCTCTGACAAGTGGCATATAAATGTGTCTCATTTTTTCTATCCATTATGATTTCTTATGTCTTTTGTTAGAGCATTTACTCCATTTATATTCAAAGTAGTTATTGATAGGTATGTATATTGCCATTTTATTACTTGTTTTATGGTTGTGTGTGTAGTTTTTCTCTACTTCTTTCTTTTCTTTCTCTCTTTTCTTATAATTAGTTGACTTCCTTCAATGATATACTTGGAATTATTTCTCTTTATTTTTTTGCATATTTATTATTGGTTTTTGATTTGTGGTTACCATTTGGTTTATATATAACATCTTCTTCATAAAGCAGTCTATATTAAGTTGATGGTCGTTTAAGTTTGAACCCATTCTTTACCCCTCTACTCCCCACATTTTACGTATAGTGTGTCATCTTTTACCTGGTCTTATTTTATGAATTTCTTGACTTTTTTTTACAGAAATACTTATTTTTACTACTTTTGTTGTTCGTTTTGCTTAAAAGGCAGAAGACAAGTGCTTCATTATGAGAACAGTTCAAGAAAATTTCAGTGTACACCAATGAAAGTAAATAAAAATTTGCATACATTTTCCTAAATGAAGACAAGGTTAAAAGGGGCTACACAGGTTTTATTCCAAATGCCATCCTTGTCTGAGGCAAAAATACCCTTCATTTTAGAACAGAATTTTTATGGAAGAAAGCTACATCATAGTATACTACAGAATGTAAAACCCACCCTAGTCTGGAAGCCATTATGGAAGGGCACATCACCTACACCTAGAGCTTTCTAATGTAGTTTAGAATTATAGTATTTATCACAGCTTTATTGCTTTAAACTGATAAAATGTGAATACACTTTCTATTTTGTTTACTTTTCTATTTGTTTTACTTTTCACATTTTCACTTATGGGTTTTCCTTTCCACTCAAATAGTACCCTTCAACATTTCTTAAGAGTTGGTTTAGTGGTAAAGAATTCCTTAAATTTTGTTTATCCAGGATCCTCTTTATCTCTCCTTCTATTCTAATAGCCTGGCTGGATATAGCATTCTTGGCTGCAGATTTTTTTTTTCTTTTCAGTACTTTGCATATATTATGTCACTTTCTTTTATCCTGCAAACTTTCTGCTGAAAAATCCACTGATAGCCTCCTGGGGTTTCCCTTGTGTGCACCTGCATTCTTTTCCTCTTGCTGCTTTTAAAATTCTCTTTATCACTACTGTTAAAAAAGTTTTTATTTAAATTCTAGTTAGTTAACATACAATATAATATTAGTGTCAGGTGTAAAATTTTATGTTTCCACACTTTCATGCAATGAATAGTGCTCATCATTACAAATGCATTCCTTAATCCTCATCACCTATTTAACCCATCCCCCCACCCACCTCCACTCTGGCAACTATCAGTTTGTTCTTTATAGTTAAGAATCTGTTTCTTGGTTTCTCTCTCTCTCTCTCTCTTCCTCTTTGTTCATTTGTTTTGTTTTTTTTTTTAATTCCACATATGAGTGAAATCATATGGTATTTGTCTCTTTGATTTATTTCACTAGCATAATACTCTCTAGCTCAATCCACATTGTTGCAAATGGCAAGATTTCATTCCTTTTTATGGCTGAGTCTTATTCCAATAAAAACACAATGGTCCAAAACCTTCTGGATGCAGCTTCCTAAGAGGGAAGTATAGAGAAATACATGCTTCCCTCAAGAAGAAAAAGAAATGTCAAATAAACAAGCTAAATTTACTTCTACAAAAGCTAGGGAAAAATTAAGCCTGAAGCCAGCAGAAGGAAGAAAAATAAAGATTAGAGCAGACATAGATGATACAGAAACTAAAACAAACATATAAACAAAAACAGTAGAACAGATCAATGAAACCAGGAGCTGGTTCTTTTAAAAAAATCAATAAAATTGAGAAACCTCTAGCTAGACTTATCAAATAGCAAAGAGAATGAGAGGGGAGAAAAAACAACCAACACCAGAGAGAGGAGAAACAACAATCAACACTACAGTAATACAAGGAACTATAAGAGAATATTATGAAAAACTGTATGCCAACAAATTGGACAACCTGGAAGAAATGGATAAATTCCTGGAAACATATAAACAATCAAAACTAAAATAGGAAGAAATAGAAAACTTGAACAGACCAATACCAGTCAAGAAATTCAATCACTAATAAAAAAATCACCTTACACACAAAAGTCCAGGGCAAGATGATAGCTTCACAGGCAAATTCTACCAAACATTTATTTTTATTTTCTTCTTAATTTTTTTAATGTTCATTTATTTTTGAGACAGAGAGAGACAGAGCATGAACAGGGGTGGGGAAGAGAACAAGAGGGAGACACAGAATCCAAGGCAGGCTCCAGGCTCCAAGCTGTCAGCACAGAGCCTGATGCGGGGCTCAAACTAACAGACTGTGAGATCATGACCTGAGCCGAAGTCAGACACTTAACCAACTGAGCCACCCAGGTAACCCTTTACCAAACATGTAAAGAAGAATTCATACCTCTTCTTCTCAAACCATTCCAAAAAATAGAAAATGAAGGAAAACTTTCAAATTCATTTTAAATGGCCAGCATTATCCTTATACCATAACCAGAAAAACACTCTACTAAAAAAGAACTACAGGCCAATATCCTTGATGAACATGGATGCAAAAATTCTCAATAAAACACTAGCAAAGTGAACCCAGCAGTCCATTAAAAGAATCATTTACCACAATCAAGTGGGTTGCCGAATGGTTCAATACTCACAAATCAATTAACACGATACACCACATTGATGAAAGAAAGGATAAGAACCTGTGATTATTTCAATAGATACTGAAAAATCATTTGACAAAGTATATCAATTCATGATAAAAACCCTGAACAAAGTGTGGTTAGAGGGAACATACACAACATAATAAAGGCCATATTAAAAAAATCCATATATGGGGCTCCTGGGTGGCTCAGTTGGCTAAGCCTTTGACTTCAACTCAGATCATGATCTCACGGTTTGTGGGTTCAAGCCCCACATCGGGCTCTGTGCTGACAGCTCAGAGCCTGGAGGCTGTTTCAGATTCTGTGTCTCCCTCTCTCTCTTCCCCTCCCCCACTCACATTCTGTCTCCCTCTGTCTCAAAAATAAACATTAAATTTTTTTTTTAATCCATAGCTAATATTATCCTCAGTTGGGAAAAACTGGGAGCGTTTCCTCTAACGTCAGAAACAAGACAAGGATGTCCAACCTCACCACTGTCATTGAACATAGTATTTAACAGTACTAGAAACTCTAGCCACAGCAATCAGACAACACAAAGAAATAAAAAAAAATCCAAATTTACAAGGAAGAAGTCAAACATTCACTATTTGCAGATGACATGATACTACTGTATATAGAAAACCCAAAAGACTCCACCACAAAACTGCTAGAACTGATAAGTGAATCCAGTAAAGTTATAGAATACAAAATCAACATACAGAAATCTGTTGGATTTCTATACACCAATAATGAAACAGCAGAAAGAGAAATTAAGGAATCAATCCCATTTACAGTTGCACCAAAACCAATAAGATACCTAGGAATAAATCTCACCAAAGAGGTGAAAGAATAGCATTCTTCATCACTACTTTTTGTTATCTCAATTACTATGTGTCTTGGTGTGCAGTTCTTTGGTTTAATTTTGTTGGGGGGATCTCTGTGTCTCCTGGATCTGGATTTCTGTTTCCTTCTGCAGATTTGGGAAGTTTTTGGCTATTATTTCCTCAAAAAATTTTCAGCTATTATTTCTTCAAATAAAGTTTCTGTGAATCCTTACAATGTAAATGTTATTATACTGATGGCATTGCGGAGTTACCTAAGTCTATTTTTGTTTTGCGTGATTTTTGTCTCACCTGCTCAGCTTAATCACATTCCATTACTCTGTCCCCTATGTTGCTGTTTCATTCTTCTGCTTCTTCTAGCCTGCTATTTATCCCATCTAGTGTATTTTTAATTTCAATTATTGTATTATTCATTTTTATTGGCTCTTTTTTTATCTCATTGTTAAGGGTCTCACTGATGTCTCCCATTTTTTTCTCAAGTCTGATGAATATTTTTATGATCATTACCTTAAATTCACTATCAGGCATATTACTTATCTTTGTTTTAAGTCTTTTGACATGATTTTGTGCTGTTCTTTTATTTGGGACATATTCCTCTGTCTTCTCATTTTATCTAACCCTCTGTGTCTGTTTCCATGTGTTAGGAAAGAAAAAAAGATAGCTATATCTCCTGGACTTGAAAGTAATGGCCTTATGAAGAAGAAATCTTGTAGTGCTTTGCTATGCAGTGTCCCCTGTTCACCAGAACCTAGAACTTCAGAGGTGTCTCTTATGGGTGATGTGTGCACCCTGCAATTGAGTTTTTTTTTTTAAATTTTATTTTTAAGTATGGTCATCTGCAATGGCTCTCTTTGCCTATTGTCAGCAGTATTTGATTTCTGTGGTGTTAGTAGGCCAGTCTGGGAATGCCTTGGGCTTCAGTTACATCAGACCAGTCATTTTCCAGAGATGCAGTAGTACCAAACTGCAGGGTACTTTCCCTATGTTGTCCCTGAGAAGATTTCATTTGTTGGGTAAGCCTACATTCACACCAAGTGTCTGCATTAGCCCACTACTGGGGTCTCCATCTGACTGGTATGTATGGTTATCTTTGCTTCTTTTCGTGGCAGGAGTCATCTTGGAGCATTGCTGGTCACTGTAGGAGCTGCTTGCACACTGTCAGGCCTGTGGAACTGCCCTGTATGGGCTCTGGAAAGAGGGTTTGTAGGGGGGATATCCGCTGAAGCACGGGGAGGGAAATGGTGCAGCAGCGCTAGCAAGTTAGGTAGCAAGCCACAGTTGTGGTGTGTTTACACTGGAGGCAGGGGGAGGGAAGGAAATGGCACCTGCCAGTTCTTTTGTTCCTGGAGGAGTTCCCCAGGAATTTCTGTCCCTTTGGGACATGTTTTGAGGTTAGTAAATAACTCTCCCTCCAGTATGTATCAGGTGCTTTTCAAATTGCTGCTTCTGTACTGTATTTTTTTAGAATTATTTTTTGTGCTCTTTAATGGTGGACACTCAGTTCCCACTCACCCACCAGCTTTTCAGAGCTGAGCCAGCTGATTTCTTTTAAATTCAGAGTTTTAAGTACCACTTGTAAGAACTCACAAAATTTGGCCTCTCTGGTTTTTAAAGCCCAATGTTATGGGGATTCATCTTCCCTATGGAAGCCTCCCAGTATGGGAGTTTGTTTCTCTCTCCTCCAATGCCTGCAGTGTCCTTCTCTCCCACAGACAGTCCCATGAGTCCCTTTAGTTCTTGACCATGTCTCTGCCCTTCCTACCCTTTTCAATATGCCCCCTTCTCTACATTTAGTTGTGGAGTTTATTCTGTCAGTCTTTGGATCATTTTCTAGGTTATTTACCCTGATGTGAGTGTTAGCTAGTTGTATCTGTGAGATAAGGTGAGCCTAAGGTACTCTTACTGAGCTATCTTCCCTAGAAGTCTTTCTTTCTTCCTTTTGTCCTCTGTTTGGTATGTTCCATTGCCCTATCTTCCAGATCACTGATCTATTCCTCTGTTTCATCTAGTTGAAGTCCTGTAGTATATTTTTTTACTTCAGTTACTGTATTCTTCAGTTCTGTTACTTCTGTTTGGTACATTATGATATTTTTTTCTGTCTTTATTGAAGTTCTTAGTGTGTTCACCCTTTATTCTCCCAAGTTTAGTGAGTGTTTTTACAACCTTTACTTTGAGTTATTTATTATGTGGGTTTATATCTGTCCCACTAATGACTTTTTCTGTTTTTTTTTTAATCTTGTTCTTTCATTTGAAACAATTCCTCTGTTTCCTCATCTTGCTTTACTCTGTGTTAGGCAAAACAACTGTGTTTGCTTTTCTGTGTTAGGTAAACAGCTACGCTTTCCAATCTTTAGGGAGTAGCCTGGTGTAGTGATAAACCTTATCATTCAACCTTGCTCTAGTTCCCTGTTGTCTCTCAAAGCTTTGTAATTATCTAAGCAGCCCGATTTATTCTATTATTTTTAATGTTTATTTATTTTTGAGAGAAAGAGAGTGGGGGAGGGGCAGAGAGAGAGGGAGACAGAGACTCCCAAGCAGGCTCCACGCTGTCAGTGCAGAGCCTGATGTGGGGCTCAAATTCATGAAGCATGAGGTCATGACCTGAGTTGAAATCAAGAACCAGATGCTTAACCAACTGAGCCACTTGGGTGCCTCTATTCTCTGTTTTTAAAGTTTGTTTATCTATTTTGAGAGAGAGAGACAGACAGAGAGAGAGAGAGAGAGAAGGGGCGGAGAGAGGGGAGAGAAAATCCCAAGCAGGGATTCTCGATCTCACAAACCGTGAGATCATGACCTGAGCCGAAATTGGAAGCTGAATGCTTAAGCCACTGAGACATCCAATGCCCCAACTTATTCTTGATAGGCTCCCATTGTCAAGGATGTGCCAAGACCTGTCAGTCCCAAGGGGTGGGATCTCATTTAGAACTTAGTTGCAGTCTGCTTGGAAGCCAGCCCCTCAAAGTAGCAGCTTTTAAATTATACTAATACATACAGTCCTGTGGGGCTACAAATATAAATCCTGCTGGCCTCCAGATTCAAAGATCTAGGGGTATCTTTTGGGTGACAGTCTCAAAAATGGGGGCTCCAGATTAATGTACGAGCTGCTTTCTGGGAGGTATTATACAGGTTAGCAAGGCCAAGGTAGTGTGCAAAGAAAGTGTCTCCCTGCTTACGTTCCTTGAGAGTGCTCCATGGCACCTAGATGTGTGGCAAATCTGAAGTCTGCACCTCAGGCTGAAGCTCTAGGACAAGTAAATTGTTCTTTTTCACAGGAATACTGGGTGTGTGTTTCAATCTGCTGTCTATGCAGTGCCTGAGGGGTGGTAGCTTGGCAAGAACTGTCTTTCTAATTGTTATAGTCCCATGGAGCCCAGGAACAGAAGCCCTGGCCCTCAGGACCAAGAAATCAAGAGGTGTCCCATATATGGATTGCATGCACCTGTCAGCTTTAGCAAGGCAGCTGGCAAGCACAAGGGACAGGGTACACTTGTTGGTTTCAGCAAAACATCAGGAAAATTCTTGACTTCATGTGCCCACTGGCTTCAGTGACGCAGTGGGAGAGTGTCCCATCTGCACATGCTCACCTGTCTTAGCAAGGGAGCAGGAAAATATAACTTCTTATACTTGCTGGCCCAAGCCAGGGAGCAGGGAAGATCCACAACCACCCATGCTTGCCAGCTTTAGCAAGGGAGTGGGAGAATTCTGTGACTGCTTGTATATGCCAGCTCTAGCCAGGTGTAAGGTAACTGCCACAACCACTCACTCCCCTCAGCTTTAGCAAGGCGATGGGAGGCCATGTCCTTGCATGTCCACCTCTGCTAGCAGGGTAGAAAGATAATGCAAAAATTATATCGCCAGCACTTCTATCTCAAGAGAGTCCCAACTACCTCCTGCCCTTCCAGAAGATTCTTTAAGATTACCAAATGACTCTCCTTCACATATGGTCTAGGCATTTTTCAAACTGCTGCTTCTGTGTTGGGTCCTTAGGTGAGTTAGATCACATGTAAGTTCTTTAAAAGTAGAATCTCAGTGTCTCACAGCCCTTTGCGTTTCTTGACCATAAGCCCCATTGGTTTTCTAAACCAGGCATTTTGGGGACTTATCTCTCTGGTGCATGTCCCAAGAGTTGGGGTGCTTGACATGGGGTACCAACCCCTCAGTCTTCCAGGAGAAGCTCCATAATTGTCAAATTCCTCCATATTGTGGGTCACTGCACTGAGGTTGGGGTTTTTGGTGAAACTGCATCTCTGCCTTTCTTACTCATCTCAAAATGGTCCTTTTATCTTTCATTTTTAGTTCTTTTTTAGAAGGAATTTTTCCATTTATAGCTGTAGATTTGGTGTGTCTGGGAGAAGTTGAGTTCAAGATCTTCCTCTGCCACCATCTTGGGCCACCCCCTCAAACAACACCCAGCTAAGAGTGTTTTTAGATAGTTCCTGTGCCTTCTTTCTGTGACCCTTCCCTACATATCTAGGCCTCTTCTCTTTCCTAGCAGACTAGAATTTTCTTTCAATTCTTTCAGGACAATCTGTTCACATTCACAAGAGGGTGAGTCCCCGCTCCAGCCCCTCTTTTATCCCTTAGACTGCTGACCTGCCAATAGGAACATTTAGTCTCTCAGTTTCTTCCTTTACATAGCCCACAAAATAACCCCACTTGGTCAGTGCTTGACCAGTAAGTGATTCAAGATGCTATCAATTCACGAGGTGAAAGCTGATCTCTAAAGAAGTCAGACTAAGGGAAATTCAATCCCTCCATCTCTCTTCTTTTTTTTAATGTCTATTTATTTTTTGAGAGACAGAGTATGAGTGGGGGAGGAACAGAGAGAGAGAGGGAGTCTCATAATCTGAAGCAGGCTCCAGACTCTAAGTTGTCAGCACAGAGCCTGACATGGGGCTTGAGCTCATGAACTGCGAGATCATGACCTGAGGTAGCATGCTCTTTCTTGTCCCCTAGGCCAGTTTAGGTAAACAGAGGTGGCGTCTCATGCCTGCTGTAAACAACCTTGCTCCCAGCACAAGGATTTTGTTTTGTATTGACGCAAACCCCTAACACCACATATCTTCAAAACACCCTTTCCCTCACACCCATGAGTTAATGTTCATGGATTCATTGCCTCTTTGTGCATGTCCATCATGCTTGTAAGCCTTCTGATCCTAATAAAAATGGAGCGAGGACCCCTACTCAGGCTCTTGTCTCCTCCTGGACATTAGCCTGTCTCACATTTTAATCCTGCATCCATTCTCTTGCTGGAGAAGAGGGAACGCCATACCCAGAGTCTACAATAATAAACCACAGAAACGTGGAGTTCTCTACAGATTTTCTTGGTGTCACCTCAGTGGCCCAGTGCATGCTGCTGGCTTCCTACTGTAAGCACCTGAGACTGTACACCTGAGAGCTTACTAAGTCATCTGTGGTCCCCTACATAGGGCAGGCAGGCAATGTTGAGGAGCTGGTGCCCCTAGCACAACTATCAGCCAATGATACAACTGAAAGATAAATACCCCCGATTCCTCAGAGAGGAATAAAATAAATACTCCATTACACCTCAGGAAGTATCACTCTGAGCCATGCATTCTATAATATTTTCCAAAGCCCTCATCAGCCTTGAGCCCCAGCTTCCCACAATAGTAATCTCTTCTTAAACATACACTTTATTTTTTTTTTCCCCTTCCATCTTTCCCTTCTTCAATTGTGCTTTCTGGGATTACCTCCAAAATAAACTACATGCAATAGAATTCTAATTTCAGAATTCATCACTGGAGGAACATTTAGATTCAGGACAATGTGGCTATCCTGCATTGAAACACAGGTGGAGTGCTAGGTTGGCACAGTATAGAAGTAGTAACACATCTGAGGTGCCATCTAGGTAAAACTTCTTGTTTTACAAATTGATTCCAGGATTCAAACATGAATATCTGTCAGATTATTTTGCCAATATACCTTGTACTTTAAAGCCATAAAATCTTAAAGCTGGAGTAGTACCTAATCCATTGGTTTTTAAACTCTTTTTCACTTGTAGTGATTTTCTTTTTCAGATGAAGTATTATTAACAGCAGAAAATGTTTGTTGAACTATTTCTCTTACTGCCTTTGTGCTAAGCACTTTCCATATACCTTGTTATTTAATTTTCTCAATAATATGATGATGTAGCTTCCATTATTTTACATGAAAGGAAATTGAAATCTTACATAGACACCCCCTCACCACCACCACATGAAGTGGGTGAATGCAGGAATTCTTTAGAGGAAGTTACTGGTGGCTGTAGAAAGAGTTCATGTGATAAATGACTTTCTTGGACAGGAACATGCTATTGGGACACTGCATGGACATGTAACCCAACTCCAACCCCTGGGAATGGAGATACAGCAGCACAGAACTTTCCTTTGCGACTTTAGAAAATACCCTTTGGTGGATCATCTGCAGCTGTTTCCTCTTTCCTTCAGGCTTGCCATCTCACCAGCATTTCTGAAGCCCCATTTCTTAGCACATGCATCTACATAGATACTTCACCCAAAAACTTGGCCTGGCCATAGTACAAGCTCACGGTGTCATATTTACCCTGTATGTATAATTAAGGTCATAGACCTGGCTCTGAAGGTAAAAAAGAGACAAACAATATTTCACTAACAGTTAAAGGAAAGTTTTTTTGCCCTAATATCCCTCTGTTCTTTGGTATCTACCTCACATGCCTGCTCCTACCAACAATGTGGCAATGAATACAGCCAAGCTCAGGTCTCCCTGCTGCTAAACTTCCACCCAATAGCTGACTTTCCCTACCTGTTAGCATCTGCAGGCATTGTAATTGTCCAATGTTTATACTGACCAATATGTGACCAGAAACTCTTGAATGACAGATCGCCAGTTCCACAGAAACTAAAAACTATGCCAAAATAAATTGAAAGAGTCTTCAGATTAGAGACTAGGTGTCAATGTGGTGTGCTTCCACTGACATAACTGCATTTGGAGCTGCACATGGGACCAAGGAGGACTGTGCAGCAATTGTGAGAAAACGCAGCTTAACATAAAATGTGCATCGTTTGTGGCCGCTACCACAGTGTAGGACCCTCTTTGATGACCTGTATAATAGATCAGTAGTTACATGAGCTTTTTGCTTAGAAGTAATGGTTCTCCTTCTGGACCAGTGGCTGGCATTGTTACTTTTGCTTTTGGAAATCTCATAAAGGAAACATGAGCCTATTTTTATTCATACAGTCACCATTTATTGAACTCTGTCAAACATTGTTATATGGGCCATGAAGTTTCGGATTCATGGATAGAGATTCTGCCCTCATGTAGTTTAAATGCTAACTGGGGAAGATGGGCAATAAACAAACAAAAAAAAATACATTTTACTTAGCAACAAGAGCTCTGAAGCATGAAACAGGATGATGATAATTGGCTAGGGAAATAGGATTGGGAAGGGGGTGGTGAATTTAGATTGGCTGCCCAGGAAAGCTCTCTCTGGAAGAAGCAACTTTAGAAGTGAGATCTGAAGGATAAGGAGCCAGCTATATAGGCCATTATCTTCCCTCTAATAGCATTCATCATGTCCAATTCTGTATGTTCATTAGTCACACATGTTGGTTCTCTCATTATCCTATCCCCTTGAGGGCAAGGATCTTTTCCACACTGTCTCTCCATAGCACCCAGGACAAGACGAGGACTGGGTAATATTTTGCATTGAAAGAACAAATAATAATGGGTTAAATGTGTGTCTATCTGAATGAAAAAATTAATACATGTGTGAATGTGTGAATACATGAACAAACTTAAAGTCTTAATCCCTAGTGAATTTATAAATAGGAAGCAAAGAATAATTAAAAAATATTTTTATAACTGAAAATAAGCTTTGAGTCTCAATGAATATTTGAACTTTAAGTAATCAGAAAGGAAGTGTAAGACACAACTGAAAGGTCTTAGTCACTTTGAAACAGTTAACAAAGCAATCCCAAGACAAAATCCAACAAAGGCCAAGCTCTCTCCCCTCTGGCTCATCCAAAACAGAATTAGAGAATGCACATAGAAATAGCACTATGCCTCCTACAGGAAGCCTGACAGGAGTTCTCACCTGGGCCCACTCCCATTTAACACCAAAGGTGTATATTTGAGCATATACATTGAATTTCTTTGCCCTGTGGAGGATTCCAGTGATTTTTAAGCACAAGAAAAAACTCATTTCACCCCTCCCTGCAGGGCCCAATACATCATCTGTGAGCAACTGATGATGTTTACCCTCCATACTGCATAAGGAGCTTATCAAATGCTACAAAGTCCAGAACGCAGAGAACTTGAAGCAATTTTCTACAGCTTTGATAAGATATCTACATTCACTTTTCTAAGCCTTCCCCTCAGTTTTGAGGTTATTTGGCTACCAGCCTCATATGTCACTGTCCCTCCTCTTATATATCTTATAAAGATGTGGATTATGGCCAGCTCCACCAAGAAAGCACACTGACAGACAGTAGCTGTACTTTTTGTGAGCATAGCATAGCATAGCATAACATATAAGCTTGTTGAATCACTATGTTTTATACCTGAAACTATATAACATTGTGTGTCAACGATATTCAAATTATAAAATTAAATTAAAAAAAAAAAAAGAAAGTGCACTTGTACTCCTGACCTTATTTCTATGTGTTCATGTCTGCCTGTAACATAGGGATGGGGGTTCTAGTCCTCTGTGGTAGAAGACATGCCTTGGAGGTCCAACTAGCATTTCACTGACCAAGGCAGGATTGTCTCCACTTGAAGTCTCAAATATTCTTAAATATTCTCCAACCATAGCTGGAGTTATTGAGGCTTAAAGTTTGTGGAACTTATTTTATTCACTTGATATACTTCCATACTGTATACCAAACACTGTTCTTAGCATTTTATAAGTATTAACTCATTTAATTCTCATAACAACCCTATGAAGTAGGTATTATTGCTATCTTCATTTTATGTACGGAGAAATTAGGATGAAATATGTTGTCACCCACTCATGGTCATCCAGCTAGTAAGTGGCAGATCCTGGATTTGAATCCAGTCATTCTGTATTGTTAACTTCACATGACTCTACCCACATAAATAAAGGGCAAACACTTCCTGGTGCAGGACCTCAGACCCATAAATTACCTGTCTATCCTATTCCCCTCTCACCTCCAAAAGTCCTGTTGGTCTGGGACATTTTAATATTCAGGGAAACACTAAGGGGTCTCTGTGACCTAATTAGCACAGAGACCAATGTAGGACTGCCTAGTTTGGAGGCATGTTTCTTTCTCATGGGCGTTTCTTAGTCTCTGTATCCTAGTTTGTACAGTTAATTATACAAATCTTATGTGGATGACTGTAGTATATCACAGAAGTGGTTATGGGATTTCTTCAAGGTAATACAGGTAAAGTGCCTTAAGGTAAGGCCTGGAATTTAGTAAATGTGCAATTAATGTTAACTATTGTTGCTTGCCTGCATCTTCTAAATATAAAGATTCTAAATCTGGTGATCCATGTACTTTACCAAACATAATAATAACCAGGGAAGTTTGATAGATGTGCATTCCTGAGTCCCACTCCCTGAAATTATGGTTCAGTAGGTTTCAGGGAGTAGTGGGGAACAGGAATTCAAAGGGGATCCTGATACAGTAGTTCTCAGATTCTGAGGTATCCATTTCCTCAAAGAGAACATTATAGCAATCTGCATTTAAATTCTCTGAAACTATAAGAAGTAGCCATTGTTGAAGTAGTCAATGGACTTTGGCCTCCTTAAAAGAAGTACAAATGGTCATGGAAGTTAATGGCAATGAGAGTAAGTGAAACTAACAACTGTTCACTTTGCTCTCTCTCTAAGCACAAATATTTCCCAGACAGCCCTACGTTGTAGGGAGCTGGGTTAACTACAATAACTGATGTTTTCTGAGTGCTTCCACAGGAAAGCCACCTTTCTAAATGCTTTTATGAATTTCCCATTGATTTTTTCCAACAACTATTATTAAAAAAAATAATGTTTATTTATTTTTGAAGGAGAGAGAAACAGAGTGTGAGCGGGGGAGGGGCAGAGAGAGAGGGACCCACAGAATCCACAGCAGGCTCCAGGCTCTGAGCTGTCAGCACAGAGCCCAACGCAGGGCTTGAACTCACAAACCATGAGATCATTACCTGAGCTGAAGTCGGATGCTTAACTGACTGAGCCACTCAGGCATGTCTAACAACAACTCTCTCTCCTCTCCTCTCCTCTCCTCTCCTCTCCTCTCCTCTCCCCTCTCTCCTTTCTCCTCTCTCTCGATGACAGAAATGAGGCTTTTGGGTTGATCAAAGTCACCTAAACTGATAGTTTTAGATCCTACTGTATCACCTACTGTTCAATCCCAAAACCTAATGATCTCAATTAGTATGACACCAGGTGTTAAAGCTAGTGTATGAAAACCCAACATTTCTGGCCATGCCACATATCTGTGCCATATGACTTCCTCAAATAACTTGAATATAGGCAGTTGACCTAAATGTAAGTTATTGTCCCAAAGACCCAGGCATAGGTCAGTTTTGACAGAATTTTAAATTTATTTCTTTACATGTATTTATTTTTGAGAGACAGAGAGAGACAGACCAGGAGTGGGGGAGGGGCAGAGAGAGAAGGAGACACAGAATCCAAAGCAAGCTCCAGGCTCTGAGCAAATTTTCAGCACAGAACCTGATGCGGGCTCAACCCATGAACCGTGAGATCATGACCTGAACTGAAGTTGGATGCTCAACCAAATGAACCACCCAGGTGGCCCTAATTTTGACAGAATTTAAGGAATAGGAAAGTGTGTATAATAGATATACATATAATAGTGTGTATACAAAGTCCATTAATGTGTTTAGTTTTTAGCAAATATGTAAAAGAGCCAATAAACTCTGTCTTTCAGCAATGTATTTCAAAGATGCACATTGACCTGTGTACATGTTCCAGTGGTGTGGCCTTTGTACATGACATTTTGGGACCTCTTCTTTTGACATAGCTTCCAGACCAGTTTTTCAGCCTCATAAAAACCAATATGTTATTCCATAGTTAATTATGTTAAATAAAGCACAGTATTATGCAGTTTGAACAGATTTGAGAACATTTTGACTATCACCTAATATTAAATCCTCTCAGAAGATGCATATTTATCTTCATTGATAAAAGCCTCCAAAATGGCCAATAGGCAATGATGTACTTCATAAGTTTGATGCAAAGTCTATTTTGAACAAAAGTTGTATGCTAGTTAGAATGTTTTGGACTAAAAATAACAGAAAACCCAAAGTGGCTTAAACAATCTCATACTATCTTATGTAGCAAACAGAATGATGTAGAGAAGTTCCTAAATTGGGTAATTCAGATGCACAACAGCACTATCAAAATTCAGGTTCTTTCCACCTTAATATTCTGTTATTATCATCTTACTGACTTTGACTTCAGCTTGTTCCCTTCATGGTCCCAAGTCTCTGCTTCAGGCATCACATTGTCACAATCCAATGCACAGAATCTGAAAAAGACCTATTTCTACCATATGTTTCTTTTTAAGAGTCAAGAAATCTTTTCTAGATATCTGTAAGCCACCATAAGTCCTTCATGCCTCACTGTCCATATGTATATCCCATTCCCTTCTTAAGCTTGATACTAGCAAAGAGAATGGAATCAGCATGATTGCCTTAGACTAGTGAAGTTCATCCCATGGGATTGAGAAAAGTGTTCCTTCCTGAATGCAATTACTACGTGAGAATATAAAGACCTATACAAAACTTCAAATGAAGATGAGGTTATAAAGTATTTATAGACCACCTATAGTGTCTGTTATAAGAGCCGATTAGAGATTATACAATGTTCCATAAGTTATAAACCTTTAAAGAAGACATCCTTTGATGTTTAAGTTCTAAGGAGTTTGTTTTAAAATCAGCCAAATTACCTTATGGTTACAGCACAGAAAAATCCCAATAATAACCAGAATGAAAGAAGTGATTCAGTCAGGATTACAAGGTTGTAAAGAGTAGAAATTGACTGTGGCCAATTTAAAAAGAATAAAAATATATATTGGAAAGACGTGGTGGAGCTCACAATACTGAAAGCTGAAAATCCATGATCGGAAAAGAACAAGCACTAAGACAGTCTACAGGCTCTGCAGAGAGAATCTGATTGACTGAGCTTATAATACTCAGTGCCCACTGGTCCATCAGGGCAAGGCAGGCACCTTGACTGATAGCCCCATCAAGACTGCCCTGAAGGACTGAGAAGTGATCCCTCAATAAGAAAGCAGGAGACAGCTGCAAAAGAAGGGAACTTCAAGGCCAAGAGGCCCCACATAACAAATATTCAATACAAACACCAAAGAGCCTTGTCTGGGAGGGCAGATATTGCACACACTGACAACAGATCTAATCTTGGGACATGAGAAGATGAGGGTGTCAGGATTAACCAAGCCTATTTTTAAGCCCCAGAGACTGACCATCAATTTTCCAGAAATCCTGCTTAGTAGACGCTGTTTACTCCAGGGCCACTTTCTTATCAGGTCAGGACAACTACACAACTGCTTCCAGCTGTTCCTGTCCAATGGGATTCACCTCACCTGGAAATGCCAGAGCAGTTACACCCTGTCCCTGTGTGTATTAATCTACATTCTGTAGAAAGTCAGAAGTGAAAAGACCTTTTAAACATTTACTATCAATAAGGAGAAAAATCCATAGTTTTTTTTTTTAAGAATCAATGAGTTAAATAAAATATTTACAATGCTGTAGAGATGCTTCCACATTCCCAATAACATGAGAGAGGCTAAAAGCTAACATTTGGACCCATTTGCCCAGCACTGAATGGAGTAATCAAGTAACTGTCACTTTGAGATGCAACCCAGAAGGCCATCACACATAACTAATCTGGTAACCACAGCAACCTGTATACATCTCACCCCGACTTTGACTAAATATTTAAATAAGATAAATATAATTATGGGATTCACTTTAATATCAAGAAACAAACAGAACTATCTTAACTTTGAAAATAGTCTCTTAAAAGCTTAAGAAGGGACACATGAAACTGGTTTTTATGAGACTAATTTCCAAGGAAGGCATTTTTTTGGAAGTAAAAGTAGGACGATGGCATTACCTGACCCATAGCATCGCACAAGTGCAAAGCATTTAGTACATGCTGAGAGAGACTTATTTGTTAAACATCCCAAGAAACCAATAAAGTTCTCTAATTCCATGCTCCCTCTCCTCAGGATAAAAATTCAATCATTTCAGCATCAAAAAAGAACATCCTGAATTATCCACTTGGCACATTCAGGATATTAATTTTCCAGAGGAAAAATAATTCCCAACCCTCTTACTGCAATGATAAAGGGGTCTGTTGTTTCAGCTGGAATAGACTCCATATAAGTTTGACGTTTCTGAGTTGGCTAATGGCATGAAAGGGCAGCAGTTCTTTCTGCTGGTAAAGTAAAACAACACTGCCACCATCATTCAGTTTGTGTCAGAGCTGGACCACAGTGATTCCCTAAGGCTGCTTGCCAAGGCCAGGAATAAATGATTTCCCCTCTTTTTTGCTATGCCAAAGAAAGATAATGCAGCACATTCTGTTAACATTTGTCACTGAAGCATAGTCCCCTCCAGGGATAACGTGGGAATATCAAGGACCTAGTGTTTCCAATTAATCAGGACCAAAATTACTCATGCAAGAAATGAAAGAAAATTTTAATATTTGGAAATAGAGTGAAAGCAGTAGCCACATTTAATTAAAGTATACTTTCTGCTTTTAATTTACATGGCAGATTCCATTTTATTAGTCACCTTAATTCTTGTTGCACTCTTCTTACCCCCAAGAACCACCCTAGGCAAAAGCACTAGTGCATTTATACCTGTGTGGGGTGATTTCTTCCCAATGCCTTCACATGAAGCCCAAATACAAGCCTGGTCAAAGAAGATGAGTTCCATGGCAAGCCTTCCTAACTGGTAGGCACATTCTCTTTGTTTCTTGGATTTAAGCATGGCCTTGATTTTTTTCTCTAGACCTTTGTACCATGGTGTCTTATGCATCAAGCACCGTTCTTCATTCTCAAATGAAGGACCTAGGATTCTGTTATTGC
This sequence comes from Panthera uncia, assembly GCF_023721935.1. Lineage (NCBI taxonomy): Eukaryota > Metazoa > Chordata > Mammalia > Carnivora > Felidae > Panthera > Panthera uncia. Next base: position 22,388,008 of record NW_026057588.1, read on the forward strand.
CTTCAAGGTGCAAACTTAACAGGCCTTTATACCAGGTCACAGCTCTGTTTGTGATCACTCAGTGGCTTGAAGCAGGCTTTTACCTTGAGTGCAGAATCCCTTTCACTGGGGCCCTGAGGATTGCAGCAATGTCATGCCATAGACAAGAGGCTCCTACCAAGAGGCAAACTGATATACAGAATGTAGTCCTGAGCAAACTAAACATACACAGTATTTGTTGTGGCTAATTAGTTTTATTATTTCATAAGATAAAAGCCTAGGTCCACGGTTTTCAGGGAAATAATTACAATTGCAAATGAAGTGGCATCACCGAAAGCAAAGGTCTTCAATGCAGAAGTAACTACAGATCCCACAGCATCATTGCTGTGGTTCAAGCCCTGCCTGGGCTCAGCTTTTAGACTTAGAAGATTTGTTATCCTCTGGGGTGCCAAACACAGATAGTGAATGACATGTATACCCATACCTATTAACCTTTTGTCTCTCTGTGAGTGAGATCACAAAAGATGTCTCAGAAGGTCAAATATTTTATACCGAACTTTACGAGATAAACTGGTGGATCCTGATTGATCCTCCAGAACCTCAAAACACAATGAGCATCTACAAATATGTGCAAGCAGAAGACCCTGGCCTTGAGAAGTATACAGAAATTTCAGTTATAGACCAAGGCCAGGGGCAGGGTCATTTTCAGTATGACCTATGAAGTTTCCTGAATTTTCAGGACATTAAGGAGTAAAGAAAAGAGTAACAATAAAAAGAAGTAGGTTCTTTTCTTTTTGGCCCAGTAAATTCAGACATTGAAAAAATACTCTGACTATAAATACTTGGAGCACATGAAGTTAAATAACTTAAAATGAGTTTTTACTTTTCAATTGATGCGATGACTATGGAGAGAGGAAAGGAAAGAAAGCATACCTATAGACATTTATTTATGTCTGTATGTGCATATACCTATATTTATATATCTATATATCTATAAATATATATATTTATAGATATATATCTATATCTATAGACATATATATAGATATAGATATATATAGAAATATATATATCTATATATAGATGATATAGATATAGATATATTTATATATAGATATAGATATATAGATATATAGATATCTATATAGTTATAGGGATATAGACAGATATCCACTTCCATCTCGATATAACAGTGTGGACCCTCTTAGTTAAAATTACTGTTGCTTCTGCCAGGCGCATCTTTAGTGATGCCTGCATTTGAGAATGCATAGGTGCTGTCAAATACACCAAAGTGAACCATTGTCATTTATTTTTCTCTCAGAGTCTTACGAGTAGTTCCTTTGATTTTTATTCTGCCCTAGCCCCAACCTAGTTTCACTTCTGGTTTTAAGCAGTGACATCAGACCCTTGGACCACTGCTTTGCCCTCACAAGACCCACAAGTTGAAGACTATAGTTTTAAAGGCCTAGAGGACACTTTGACCCATCTTGATGACATAGGGCAGGACTAATTCAATAGAGAAGGTCAGTCAGGGGCTTGCTGGTCTCCAAGCTTGGTAGAAAGAGCTGTATTGACCACAAACTGCCCCTGGTTAGAGAAAACCCCACATCATGCATTTGAATACAGAAAGGGGGTAAATATGGACACTGACACTCATTATTCCCAAAAGCGAAAAGGCACTGACTTTGCCCCCTGCTATTCCCAGACAGGAAGCAACATCCTTATTGCCCTTATTGTAATTTACAAGTGCCTTTCTCAGCACAAGATTACTTATGCTGCCTGTACCCCTCACCTAATGCCTCAGATATGACTCTTTCCCAAAACAAAGATTCTTAAGCATTTCTTCACCCTAAACCCACTGGCCTCTTGGCACCAAATCTCCAGTGACTGCTATTTCATAACATCACAGAAACCATCATCTCATTGGCCCATTTGTTCCACTCAAATATATAGTAGCTGAGACAGGGGGCAAGGGGTCATGACCTTCTCAGGATATGCTCTCAGGGTGCATAGTCTTTGGGGCTGAGCTCTGGGAATCACCCCAAATCCTGCCTGCTCCAGGAAGCAACAGAAAGACAAAGCAGACAAGATTTACTCTTGGCACATATCTCTGAAACTTCCCACTAGAGAACACTTTTTAGAGGGGGAAAATGAAAAAAAATATATAAACTTGAAGTTTGGAGTTTAAAGACTGAATATGGTAAAGAATGTTGGGAAAACTCATTATCTCTGTGTATTCATAACACTCATTCTGATTACTCCCATTACCTCAGAGTAGCCAATATTATCCTTCTTAACCTTTCAGTGTTTGGACATAGATCTCCTAGGGGATTTTAGAGTGCTGATTCAAAGTCACCAGATGATGTTGGCTGCAGCAGCCAGAGGCTAAGTTCTTGCTCATGTTTTCATAGATTTCAGTCCTTCTTTGTCCCTGTTGTGTAGCTCAGCAATGGTCCCTTCCTACCCTGGGAATGTCTTGCCCAACATGACTCCATCCATCCCTGTCAAGTGGAGGTGGCAGACTGTGCCTCTGTGGTGAGCTTTATACTAAAATGATTTCTTTCTTCACACCCTCTGGATAAAACAATTTGAATTCATTTCAATAGCTTGTACTTTCCTAGCTTTGAAGACTGCCTGTGAATCAGAATTCTGTGAGTAGAGGAGAGACAGCTTTTCTGAAATCAAGATAAATTTCATCTATGGTTTCACCTTTGTTTACACATTTAATAATGGGCTTCCCACACCTGATCACACAGGCTACATTGCAGCATCCATCACCCATAACTCTGCCATGGTCCACTCTATTTACAACCAAATCCCACATCTTGTCTTTGTAAAATGGCCCCATCCTCCTCCATGTATTGTTCCCATCTGCTAGACCTTAGGGAGATAGCTCCTGAGAGCTGACCTTTCCCAGATAATACCTACCTATCTTAGTCTGCCATTTCCCTCTTCCTCAAGGTACGTTTCATCTCTGAATGCAGTGCATGGCAGCCCACACCAGCCCTAGAGTCACCTCCCAGGTCACCTGACACACTCTGACCTCATCAAGAAGACCTATAGTGTCTGTCATCTCACCACATACACCTCTATGGGTTTGGCCCATATTCTAGAACATGTAGAGAAGTATCATGTAATGACAAAGGACATGTGAACCATGGGGGAAGTATGTGGAGCCATGCCTATGAGGCCTGAGAAGTACCTCGGGCAATTACACAAAAACATACACAACCACCTAAAGTTACAGAGAGAGAGAGAGAAACAAATGCAGAACACAGAAACAAACAAGATATACTTTTCTATTCTGGCACTTGTTTTTAGCCACGTAGGTAAGAAAACATTATGGTTTCCCCCATGCAACTTGTATGGCTTTAATCATGTCTTCTGAGTCACCTATTTTCCAGTCATTCTTAATCTGGCAGTTCTTATATTTTTGTGTTAATTTAAATTAAAAAAAATAAAATAAAATGATGTCATTTACTGATGTCAATGACCACCTGGGCTACAGAAGGAATGCCCTCTGAGGTCTGCTTCCTGTCACAGAAAAGAGAATGTGCTTTATACTCTCTCAGTTCCTCTAGAGGAAGTAGCTTGTTCTGCAGTGCTGCTCTCAAGACTGACAAATTGCCCTGTTCCTTCAGCCAACTAAGCCAGGCCCAGAATCAGCAGTGGGAATGAGGAATGGGTACAATTGTGATAGAGAAAAACAGGCAATGGGAAATCAATCCCTAACATTTTTTTTTCCAGTCTATTCTTTCACTCAAAAAATATTTATTGAACATTAGCCATGTGCAGGGCTGGTCTGACCCCTGGGGATAAAAGAATAAATAAGACAGACAAGGTGGGGACAAGGGACAAGGGAAATACAATTAATAAGCAAGTGAACACAGTGTTTTTAGATGACCTCATCTAGAGTTCTAGGAAGTTCTAGGAAAATAATGAGAAGGCAGTGTGGGGAAATAATAGGGAAGGAGAGGCTATTTCCAATTGGGTAATCAGGAAGGCCTCTCTGCATTGAGAACCTGAATTAAGAGAAATTACCCAGGTGTGTGAAGTGAGAATGTTCTGGGAAGAATGAACAAGGATGAAAGCCCTGGGTCAGGAATATAATACTCCCCAAATATTTTTGCCCAAACCCATTCACCCAAATGCCACCTTGTTCAGGGTGCCCTTCAGGAACACTATAAGCCACTTCCTCTGAGCCATGTGAAGCACTGGGCCCCTCTGGCAGTCCAGCCCACCCTCTTTCCACTCTCACCCCTCTAGACTACTGCAGTGACTACATCTTTTTCAGCTCTGTCTCTTCCACATCACCAAGCATGGAGTTTAATTGATACCAGCTGTTTAACAGAGATCTACTGAGTAAATGAACCAATGACAATATAAGACTGGAGTGGCATGTCTGTCTTTTACTTGGGAATTATGACAATTCTAACTTTGGAGCACACTCTACTTGAAGTTTAGTTTAGGGTTATATTTCTCCCTTATAAATTGGTTGTAACGTAAAAGTCAATTGTATTTTGGAGATTTCTCTGCACATTTAAGGGGCAATAAGATAGGGATGGTTGCATCTTGTAGCCAAAATTATTGTTCCATCACTCTCACTGGCCTAAACTTACAGGATCTCTGGTGCTATGCATACTTGGCCCCAACATGGCCAGATAGGGTTCATAGTAACTTTAAAAAGAAAAGAGTAAATGAACATCAATGAAAATGACAGAGTATAGACTTCTGACAGGTATAGACCTCACTCCACCAGAAAGACAATGAAAAACTGACAAATATTGTCAGAATCATTTTTTTCAGAATTTTAAAATTAGCCCAAAGCTTGTAGCAACCAAGGGTTTTTATAAAAGAAAAACAACTGAATCTCAGTAAGAACAGTGAGCTTTGGGGTGCCTCAGTGGCTCAGTTGGTTGAGTGTTAAACTCTTGATTTCAACTCAGGTGGTGATCCCGCGGTCATGGGATTGAGCCCTGTGTTGGGCTCTGTGCTGAGCATGGAGTTTGCTTGGGATTCTCTCTCTCCCTGTCTCTGTGCCCAGCCCCTGCTTGCACATGCTCACTCTCTCACTCTCTCTCTCTCAAAATAAATAAATAAACACTTAAAAAAAGAATAGGGAGCTTTGTAGCATTTTAAATTACTTTAGTCCCATCCCCCTTTCCAGCTCAGTAGTAGCCTTGAAAATAGCAGTCTGCATTCCCTATAATGGAGGGAACAGAAGAGATCTCATTCCCAAGGAATTGTCATCATTTGACCTGTCTGGTGATTCCCTGGATGATCCAATTAGAAAGGCTTGTCTTTATCTGTAGCCCAGTGTTAAAAGCTTAAGAGGGGAGAGTACTTGTGTAAACATTTACTGGCAAGTGTTTTAAATGTACAGCTGCCCAAGCAAATAAAAAAAAAAAAAAGGCAAATAATAGACTAATCAAAAGGCTTAAATGGAAAAGTTGAGGACTTTGATCCACTATATTCCTGGGAATATAGAAAACTGAGAATCTGCCACATAAGGCTGTGTACCTACCCAGGAAATCCCTACACTCTCAGCTCTGGCTGACCTTGAAACTCTTCACAAATGGGAAGTAAAGGCTGGGGCTGACTTGTAAGCTGCCTATCTGAGTGTTGAAGGTGCTCCCTAACATCACCATCTGTAAAGTCTAGGAGACATTCTGGTTCCAGAAATTTAAGGAAATCTCTGTCCAACCATTATCTACCAATAAACTGTGTAGAGACTTTGTTATGTGGCAACACACAAAAAATACATACTATACAGAATTAATTCAGAAAAGTCACTAGATAAAAAACAACTACAAGCCACAGTGACAACAAGTCCTAAAGTGAGGGAATAATCTTATTTCCAGAGTTGCCACATTGTATTATTTTAAATATCTAGTTTTCAGTGCACCTGGGTGGCTCAGTCAGCTAAGCGGCTGACTTCAGCTCATGTCATGATCTCACGGTTTGTGGGTTTGAACCCTGCATCAGGCTCTGTGCTGACAGCTCAGAGCCTGGAGCCTGCTTTGGATTCTTTGTCTCCCTTTCTCTCTGCCCCTCCTGTGCTCGTGCTCTGTCTCTCTCTGTCTCTCAAAAATAAACTTTTAAAAAATTAAAAATAAAATAAAATATCTAGTTTTCAACAACAACAAAATATTTGACATGCAAAGAAATGAGAAAGTGTACCCATGAATAAGAAAAAAACTTCATCAATAGAAAATGTTTCCAAGGAAACTCAGACCTTGGACTCACTAGACAAAGATTTTAAATATGTTCAAAAAACTTAAGAAAATAATGTCAAAGAATTAAAATATATGTAAGAATGATATCAAATAGAGAACAGAGAATATAAATAAAGGCAAATTATGAAAAGGAGCCAAGAAGAAATTATAGAGTTGAAAAGAACAATAACTCAGTGGGAAAATCCACTAGAGGGGTTCCATAGCAGATTTGAGGAGGCAGAAGGAAAAATCAGCAAGCTTGAAGATGGATCAATTGAAATCATCCAGTTTGAGAAACAGAAGGAAAAAGAATAAAGGAAGATAAACAGAACTTTAGAGACATGCAGGACACCATCAAGTGTATGGGGTTTTGTTTTGGAATGATGAAATTGTTCTAGAATTAGATAATGGTGATGGTTGCACACCTCTATGAAAATACTGAATCATATACTTTAAAATGATAAATTTTGTGACAGATGAATTATATCACAATATAAAATAATTTTTTAAACAAAGTAGCAAGTAGTTTGGTTTTACAATACCTGCAAATGCCAAAACACATCATGGAAGATGTGTCCTTTCTTCCTCTGCCCTGCAGGTTTTCTGGCTTATAAAATTATACAATGAATTCCTAGTTTATTGTTACTGGTTGTGTTTTTCTTTCCTAGTCTTCCTTTTTAAGAATTAGATAATACCAGGGGCGCCTGGGTGGCTTAGTCGGTTAAGCAGCCGACTTCGGCTCAGGTCACGATCTCGCGGTCCGTGAGTTCGAGCCCCGCGTCGGGCTCTGTGCTGACAGCTCGGAGCCTGGAGCCTGTTTCGGATTCTGTGTCTCTCTCTCTCTCTGCCCCTCCCCTGTTCATGCTCTGTCTTTCTCTGTCTCAAAAATAAATAAACGTTAAAAAAAAATTTTAAAGAATTAGATAATACCAACCGACACATGAAAAAATGCTCAACATCACTCACCATCAGGGAAATACAAATCAAAACCACAATGAGATACTACCTTACACCTGTCAGAATGGCTAACATTAACAACTCAGGCAACAACAGATGTTGGCGAGGATGCAGAGAAAGAGGATCTCTTTTGCACTGTTGGTGGCAATGCAAGCTGGTGCAGCCACTCTGGAAAACAGTATGGAGGTTCCTCAAAAAACTAAAAATAGAACTACCCTATGGCCCAGCAATTGCACTACTAGGCATTTATCCATGGGATAGAGGTGTGCTGTTTTGAAGGGACACATGCACTCCCATGTTAATAGCAGCACTATCAACAATAGCCAAAGTATAGAAAGAGCCCAGATGTCCATCAATGGATGAATGGATAAATAAGATGTGATACACACACACACACACACACACACACACACAATGGAGTATTACTCGGCAATCAAAAAGAATGAAATCTTGACATTTGCAACTACGTGGACGGAACTGGAGGGTGTTATGCTAAGTGAAATTAGTCATTCAGAGAAAGACAAAAATCATATGACTTCACTCATATGAAGACTTTAAGAGACAAAACAGATGAACATAAGGGAAGGGAAGCAAAAATAATATAAAAACAGGGAGGGGACAAAACAGAAGAGACTCATAAATATGGAGAACAAACTGAGGGTTACAGGAGGGGTTGTGGGAGGGGGATGGGCTACATTGGTAAGGGGCATTAAGGAATCTACTCCTGATATCATTGTTTCACTATATGCTAATTAATTTGGATGTAAATTTTTAAAAATAAAAAAATTAAATTAAAAAAAGAATTAGATGATAAAATACAAAAGAATATGTATCCAGAATAATGACAATTATATTTTTATTAACATAGTATTGACAATTATATAGCATCTTCACCTTTATTTATAATCCTCCCTGTGAAAAAGATGGATTTGCCTTTGTTCAAAGGCAAGAAGCAAAAGCTCAGAGAGTTGATTTAACAGGCCTGAGATCACACAACTGGTAAATGGCTTAGCAGGGACTTGATCCCAGCTCATTGACTTCACAGCCTAATTGGGGTATTATAACACCTCATTTTGATAAGGCAGAGTAGAGAGTAAGTTGCATTTCAAAGCACAACAAATTGTGCCAGGAATGATGGTTCTAGACCGTGAGGACATAAGAGCCATGCCCAAACTGGAGGAAAGGTGGATGATACCTGTGGTGTGCAGTCTATACCAGGACAGAGACTGCTCTCCATAAGAAGCTGAGCCAAATTTGAAAATGGGAGTCACCTTGGCTTACAGGTTTGTACTAGCAGTCATATGCATCCCCCTCAATCACCAGTGGCCTCTGCAGAATTCCAGTACTTCCATGTCAATAGTGGCATAATGTTAAGTAGGATATTAAGATGATGATAATTATCTAACCCAGGGAGTGGAAGGAATCTTCCCAGAGTACCATAGCACAGGGTTTATTGAGGAAAAGGTCTTATTAATTGCATGGCTATCATACCTGCTTTTCCAGAAAAGAACTTTCCAGCCTTTCCCACTCCCCAGATACCAGTGTGAGCGCCCTACTCTGCCTCAGGGATGAGGTGAGCCACTTGGCAGCTTCACTGAGACAGACAATTTGGGAGCTTTGGGAGTTTCAGAATCACCAAGAATCTGGGGGCCCTGTCATGACAATGGTCTTCTAGGTTTGGAATGAAAATAATCCTTCCTATTGAAAAATAATTGGAGAAGAATTTCCACAGTAGCAAAACACTGCTAAATATGTCAAGAAATGGTAGTCTCAGTCGCAGAAAGACAAAATTTTATTCCTACTCTCCCAAAAATTTGAACGGAAACATAATTACATGGTGCATTACTGCCATCAAGTGGCCAAATGAGGGAAATACCCAAAGCCTGAAACTGTTTCCAAGAGTGAAATTCTGGGCAAAAGTGCTTAGATGAAAATCATTCCTATCACCCCGATTCTTCTCTTTGTCCAGGTAGACATATCTAAACTCCACATTTTTAGCTCTTCTCAGATCACTCTCAGTTTCTTTCAAGAAGCTACACATAATTTCCTCTCTGGGCCTTTGCAGTTGCCTGACTTCTACTTGGAAGGAACTTTCCTCAGAACTTTATTATTATTATTTTAAAGAGGGAGAACGTGCATGTAGGTAGAGGGAGAGAGGGAGGGAGAGAGGGAGAGAGAGAGAGAGAGACAGACAGACAGAATCTCAAGCAGGCTCCATGCTCAGCCTGGAGCCCACCGCAGGGCTCAATCCCACCATCTTGGGATCATGACCTGAGTTGAAAGCAAGAGTCTACACTCAACCGACAGAGCCACCCAGGTGCCTCTCTACAGAACTTTAATAATGCATCGCTTTTGCCATTCAGATATTGTCTGAAAGTCCACCTTCTCCAAAAATTCTCCTTTATTCATTCCATTTAAAGTAGCCACCCCACCCACAAGTCACTTTCTCATAAGACACAAGTTTAATTCTTATTCACAGCCTTTCTCAACTCTGAAATTACTTTATTTATTTATTTACTTATTTATTTACTTACTTCTTTTATGTACACCTTCATACCCCACACTTTCCCACACCTTCATACCCCAGAATGAAATTTCATGAGAATAAGATTTTGTTTGTCTTCATCATCCCACCATCTGGAACAGCGCCCAAATGAGAAGAATCTCCAATGCAACAAGTGCTGCCTGGATGGATGAATGGATGAATGGATATATATATATATATATATATATGGTTGGATAGACAGATGGACAGATGGGTGGATGAGTGGATGGGTAGGTGAATGGGTTAGATGGGTCAGCAAGAGAGTGGGTAGATGGATGGGAGGATGGAAGAAAGGACATATAAATGAGAAATAAAAAGACCAGTATTTTACACCAAAATCCCAAATAATACTGCCTCCATTAGCAATTCCATGGTCAACATTTGGGTTTCATTTTTTCAAAATTTGATGACTTTGAATGGCAACGACAGTCTGTGTTACTTACTCATATTTAGAGAACACCTGCAATCAGTTAATTTGGATTTTTTAAAACACTCAAGTTTTCTACCAAGGTGCAGAATTACCCCAGGTATTGTACACAAAGTATGCTTTCCTTTAAACTGCATCTATGCCCATAAAGTTGTTATTGACACACGAAGTCTTTAAATGATTCTTTCCTTTGTAAATTGAGAACACTTGTGATAAAATATAGAAGATCTCCAGCAACTGAAAAAGAATGCACATTTGCTACTGAATATGGCAATTTTCTAGAATCAAAGGCCTTCCTCATGATAGTTTGCTGATATTTCATGTCTGTGGATTTAAATTGCAGATGTGAGCTCATCAATATAGCCTGTCAACAATGGGTATGCACTTAAATAAAATCAAAATCTACAGGCAAAGTAGCCAGAAGTGGTGTTTTGCAGGGACTTTTCCTTCCAGGAGAACTAAAATGAAGCTACTGTTGATGTTGAATTATGTTCTCATTCACATATAAATAACTTTGGCAGGTCACAGTGGAGGTGACATTGCTAAGGAACTGTGCAGTGCCTCCTCAACTGTCACATCACTATCTTAAAAGACAGACAGGTAGTCTATAGCAACTGTGTGGGAATCTTCAAGCTTCTACTTAGATCTTCAGGCACAGCTCTGGATAAGTAGGTGGAAAATTTTGCCCTCTGCTGCAGATAGAGATGATGGATTTTTCCAAATGAATTACATGGCAAATCTATGTGAATTTCCCTCCCAAAGTAACTAAGAGAAAACTAACTTAGACTTGCTGCCAACCAGAGTTTTCAGGAAAGGTTTAGGAAAAATCATGCAAACTTGCAAAGATGATATTTAGCCCCAGGACAGGAGAAATACCCTTTTGTCTAGTGATAGCCATTCTGGCTTCACTGTAAGCACTCATGAAGTGCTTTTTAGCTTATATCCCAAACCATAACATCTGCCTATTCTCCCCCCACCTTCCCAAGTAAATATGAACTGTGAATACATCTTACCTTCAAGTCACAGTTCAGCTGTTCTTCACATTCATGTGTTCATTATTTCACTCAACAAACATTTGCTAAGCACCTACTAAGTGCCCACCTATCAATGTGCCAGGGAGAGAGGTTGATACTGAGATGATACCCCGCCCTCGAGGTCTAGAGGAGTTATAGCACAATGAAGACTATAACTGAAAAAGAAAATCTAAAGCACAGTTAAGAGTTCTACCAATTATCCACTACATATGTTTGGCAAGTAACTTCAACTCTGTAAGCCTCAGTTTCCTCATCTATAAAATGGGGGGGGGGCGGTATAGCAGAACCTACCACTCAGGAATGCTATAATCAGTGAAAACTCATCAGGATATGGCACACTATAGGGAGTAACCAATAAACTGAGAACTTCAAGGGTTCAGACTTAAGAGAGGGATCCCTGACCACACAGCTGGTAAGTAGGGTCAGAAATGCTTCATGGGTGCTTGCCCATTTGATTAAGTCATTTCCTGGATCCAGGACTCAGTTTCCTCATATTTTATATAAGGAAGTTGGATTATGGTTGATCCCATCTGGCTCTTACTTTCAGCTATTTGATCTGTGTCATGAAAAAATTAGTAAGATTTGGACTTGCAGAGATAAAGGATAGAAAGATATTTCCAGTGTAGACTAGAAGAGAGTACTCCTTAACTTAAAATATCACCCTTATTGTCCACTATCCATAGAACATTTAATTCAGCAATTGTTTCTTGCGTAACTTTCATGTACTTAGGAAAAATTTTTAAAATACTTAACATGAGGCATGAGCTCCTACTGACACACAGGAATGGAGATGATGCTAGCCAAGGGATTCAGGCATGGTCCAGAGGACTCTGCTGGGCCAGGATTACCTAAGGGTAGATTTTGTAGAGGTTCTGAGAAAGGAGCAGGTAAGCCTGGACAAGAAATTGGGAAGGGTTATGATACTTTGTTAGTTCACAACAACAACACCATGTTACCAATCATCATGGAGAAATTTCAATGCTTGCCTTCCTATGTGTCAGAGTTGAATAAGACCCAGCCTCTGTCCTCAAATGTGTCTCCAAGCAAATCATGCCCCCATGGGCTGGTAAGTTCAGCAGTGGAAACTGTGATAAGGTCCAGTGGAGCCAGCCAGCTCAGAAGAAGCAGACATCAGCTCTCTCCAACCTGTTAATGAATTGGGATCAGATACAATCTTTCTCTCTAGCTCTACTCCTGACCTCACACAGTCACAGCTGTGGGCTCAGGGAAAGGGATAGAAATTTCCCTCTGTGTGCAGCCAAGTGGCAGACTGAGTGCCAGAGGTCCAGCTATCTCAAACACAAATGCAGAATGGCAAATGGAGGCAAGGCCAAGAGTGTGTGCCAGCAGGTCTACAGTGATAGACCCCCCCCCCCCCATGTCAGGATTACCCTGTCTTAGTCTGTTAGAGGTGCTATATAAGATATCATAAACTGGGTGGCCTATACCAACAGAAATTTATTTCTCACAATTCTGGAGCCTACAAGTCCAAGATCAGGATGCCAGGAAGATCAGGTTCTGACAAGGTCCCACTTCCAGGTTACAAACTATAGACTTCTTATTGCATCCTCACATGGTGGAAAGACAGCAGAGAAAGGAAGCAAACTCTCTCCATCTCTTCTTAAAAGGGCACTAATTCCATTCATGAATGGTCTACCCTCGTGACCTAATTACCTAATCACTTCCCAAAGGCCCTACCTATAATATTGCCATACTGGGGGTTAGAATTTTAACATATAAGCTTTTGGGAGACACAAACATTCAGTTAATAACATACCTCTGCTCCAATTAATAACAATAATCTGAAGAGACACTGGTCATAAACAACTAATACATACCAGCTGAAAATGGGCCTTTATATCCAACACTAGTAAAATATCCACTATAGACCTAATGTTATGTCAATGCATTACCCAAATGTGTTATCTCATTTGCTCTTCAAAACAACTCTGTGAGGAAGATACTTTATATTCTCATGTTAGAGATGAAGAAACTGAGGCTTTGGGGGATTGTGTATCTTGCTCTAGTTCACAGAGCAAGTAGTAACTTCAGCCAGGGCTTGCCCTAAGACCCTATTTACCTGAACCTAGTTCTTTTTTTTTATTTAATTTTTTAATGTTTATTTTTGAGAGAGAGAGAGAGAGAGACAGAGCATGAGCAGGGGAGGGGCAGAGAGAGAGGGAGAATCTGAAGCAGGCTCCAAACTCTGAGCTGTCATCACAGAACCTGGCACAGGGCTTGAACCCACGAACAGCGAGATCTGTACTGTACTTCCTTAAGTTTGTGTGCCAAGCTTCTCCAACACTGCCAGCAGGGGGAGGTGGAGTCTGGCAGAAGTGTAGTCTAGTTCAACCGTAAGAATATAGAAGTGAAAGAGAGACTTGCACTTGCACACACCTGGAGAAAAGCCTCAACCAGTGTGGAGAGAGAGCAGTTAAGAATTGATAATTCTTCCTCAAAGTGCCTTGGTGGGATTAAGCTCCATTGCCTACAATCTGACCAACTCAATAACACACCATGCTCTAATCCTTCCCCATGTTACTCATTCCTTGGGGTCAGCTGCCAAATAAACCACCTACACACACATCCTTATCTCAGGTCTTCTTTCAGAGGGAACCCAGGCTAAGACATAGCCTCAGAAGAGGCAAAGTGGAAAATGGCCACAGTGAGGACCTTATCCCTTAACACTATAGAAGCCCCTCAGAACCGGACTCAATCCCTTGAAAGTGCAAAAACCCTGATTGACTGGAATTTCCATCACCTGCAAGAATGGGGACTCACAAAATAAAGTTTAATTGTTAAAAAAAGACCAAATTGCATTTATAGCACATATGAAAAAAATTGACCTGCAGCCCAACCATGAAACAAGAGAAAAGGGTATCCCTGCTCATCTTTCCTATGAAGAGCCAGTTAGTTTTTAGTGAAGACCTGGAGTACCTGCTCTAATTCTTCATTCACAAATAACTGACCATGATGAGCTGAGCAGACTGCATCTGCACATAGGCAATCAACAGGGCATTTGAGCCACCTTTCTGAGCTCTTCCACAGGCATTGGTTGCCCACCCCCATCTAGTTCTCCTGGCCCACTCAACCAAGCCCAGAACAATGTCTTTACCCAGCTTAACACCATGGCCACCTTCTCACCCCTGGTCCAGTGGGGGCTGCACACCACCTCTTTTGACTCCAGGTTACACCAGGGGCTACCAAGACCACCAACAGTGCAGTCCTTAACTTCTGAAGTCTCAGAATCCTGAGAAAGAATTGATGAAGCCCTAAGAACACTGCCGTCTGATCTGGGCTTCCAGGGTGCCGGTATGGGTCCATCTGTTGACAAGGGGGTGGGGAGGAGAGCTTCCTTCTGTCTAAACTTTACTTCTGAGACAATCTCCCCACTGCCTTGTCCCTGCCTGAATCCCAAGGTGGGCCCCCAGCTGCCTGTATCTTGCCTAGTTACAGATGCCAAGCATTGTCCACTTTTGTGGCATCATGTGTTGGAGAGACTAGTGGACTAGGAAGCCAGTGACCTCAGACCCGAATTCTCAGGGCTTCACCCCTGCTTCCTGGCCCCAGGTGGCTAATGGGTATGAAGGGCATCTGAAGGCAGAGCTCTGAGCCAAAGGTAGGTGGAGAGGGGAGTAGCAACAAGCTAGATCACTGTGTGGTCCCTTACCCTCCCACTGCCCCAATTCCAATTTGGAGACAGGTCCAGGGCTGTACCCCTCATAGAAGACATGAGATTGGGTTTTCTGATTAAAATTCATTTCTGTCTTTTCAATAACAACAAAGAGGGCATTAGAGGACATTATCCGTGTATATCTACATGGAAGAGGGTTTTTTTTAAACTTTTTAAAAGTTGATTTATTTTTGAGACACACACACACAACGTGAATGGGGGAGGGGCAGAGAGGGGGAGAAGAGAGACACAGAATCCAAAGCAGGCTCCAGCTCTGAGCTGTCAGCACAGAGCCTGACATGGGGCTCAAACCCATGAACTGTGATCATGACCTGAGCCAACGTAGGATGTTTAACTGACTGAGCCACCCAGGCAGGCTTGGAAGAGATTTTTTTTTAAGTTTTTAATTCCAGTTAGTTAACATACAATGTTATATTAGTTTTAGTTGCACAATATAGTGATTCAACAATTGGATTCAACAATTCCATATCACTCTGTGCTCATCACGAAACGCGTGCTCCTTAATCCCCATCACCAATTCTCCATACCCCCACTTCTGGTAACCATCAGTTTGTTCTCTATAGTTAAGTCTGTTTCTTGATTTTTCTCTCTCTCTTGTTTTTTCCTTTTGCTTTTTGTTTTGTTTCTTAAATTTCACATGTGAGTGAAATCATATGATATTTATCTTTCTCTGACTGGCTTATTTCACTTAGCATTATACTCTCTACCTCCTGGATGGGAACAGATTTTGATGAAGCACAGGGCAAGGGACATTCCTGCATCCACAATGAAAATTTGACCAGGTCTTCCCTTTCTCTTTACTTATGTCCAGAGCTAACAACATGAGCTAGTCTCCAGAGATCTCCATTTTCACAAGGCAAGTGGTCAGCAAGTTTTTCATCTGGCCCTATCACTAACTGAAACAGGCTCTGATGGCTTCCAGAGGCTCTATCAGTAATGGGGTGTGATGGCTTTCCTGCATTTCCATGTAAAAAATGGAAGAGATACAGAAGGAAATGATGAATGACAAATGGCTTATAGTATTTATGGCCAAATTCTAGGTAATTGAGCCAAAGAGGGAGGAAACATATTCTTAAAGATGCTATTAATATAGAAGACATTTTGGGTTTCCTAACTTCTGTTTCACCCATCCTTAATCTTAGAGACATGGAACAGGTTGTGGCAGATGCTGAAGATTGCCTCCCAACAGCCATTTCATCTTTACTTCTTTTTTACAGAATCCTGAACTTGTTTAAGTGTTAAGCAACTACTCTGCTTAAGAAAGGGATAAAAGGACTTTACAGCTCCAGAGGGTGATTGGTATCAGCCAGTCATAATTATTTCATTTACCTTTTCAGAGATTGGCTAGAACTAGGTTGCATGCCCACCCATAAACAAATAAATGACGGAGGATCACGTGACCCAGTTCGTATCAATACTATGTGAGAGGTCTGCTAAGTTGCTTCTAAGGATATTTTTCTTTTCTGATACAAAGAAGTGTATTTAAAAATCCCTCTTTTGGCAGCTGAAAAATATTGCGTCTATATGTGATGTATGAAACAATGGCAGCCATTGTTTTGTCCCTGATGGGAGAAATAGGCCACTATGTTCTGGATGGCATAACATAAAGATGAAAAAGCCTGTATTCTTGAAGTCATTTCTGATCCACTGTAACTGCCCCCCCCCTTTTTTTTACTTTATCATTAAGATAATAATTCCTGTATTACTTAAACTATTTTTAGTTGAGGTTTCAGTTTCACCTGTGATCAAATAAATTCAGAAAATAAAATTGAACAAGTTATGTCTACTGGTATTTCAGAACCTAAGTATTGAACACAAATGTACATCATGAATTTTCAAAAATAAAAATCCAGTAATCTTGTACATCTAGCCTGGGGTCATACTGGGTTACTGGGTTTTCTAGGCCAATGGCAGTTATTGTATTGATTCCCCAAGACATCTTAATTTCACAGTTATATATTTTTTAAAAAACTGGGATACCTTTGGTGGCTCAGTCGGTTAAGCCTCTGACTCTTGATCTCAGCTAATGTCATGATCTCACAGTTCATGAGATTGAGCCCTGTGTTAGCCTCCATGCTAATCCCAAGAAAGACTCTCTCTCTCCCTCTCTCTTTGCCCTTCCTCTGCTCGTGCTTTCTCTCTATCCAATAAACTTAAAAAAAAAAAAAAAGAATACTGAAGCAATATATAAAAAATAAAAATAAAAATAGAAATTCTCAATTTTTATGGAAAGTTTTCTATAGTGAAAGCTATAACAAATTCACATATTTGTTATGTGAGTCATAACAAATTATATTTCTTTAAAAAAACTTTAAAAGTTTAGTTTACTTTTTAAATTCATTATTTTGATATAAATAGCATTAAATCACTAAAAAATTTTGGTTTAAAATATTCTCAATATTCTCAATTTCCATAGAAATTCTCAATTTTTATGGAAAGTTTTCTATAGTGAAAGCTATAACAAATTCACATATTTGTTATGTGAGTCATAACAAATTATATTTCTTTAAAAAAACTTTAAAAGTTTAGTTTACTTTTTAAATTCATTATTTTGATATAAATAGCATTAAATCACTAAAAAATTTTGGTTTAAAATAACTGTCAAGGGGCACCTATGTGGCTGTCAGTGAAGCGTCCGACTCTTAGTTTCAGCTCAGGTCATCATCTCATGGTTTGTGGGATTCAGCCCCATATCGGGCTCCATGCTAGGATTCCTTCTCCTTCTCTCTCTCTGCCCTTCCCCTGCTTTTCTCTCTCTCTCTCTCTCTCTCTCTCTCTGTCTCTCTCTCTCTCTCTCTCTCCCTCTCTCTCTCAATAAATAAATAAATAAATAAATAAAATAACTGTCAAGCCTGTGGCTAAACCAGTAATTTGAGGTACTCTCCCTGGCACATCCTCAGCCAAGAGCCAGGATCATTATGGTTGTTGTCATCAAAACCTTGAATCAAAGTTGCCACAGGAGAAGTTGAGCATAAAGCAGTGGGTGATGTTCAGGTCCCTGGTTTTAGCTCTGTCATTACTATCTGGGTGGCCTCAATTTCTCTGAGCCTAGATCCCCATTTTCAAAGTGAGGGTCTCATTAGTACAAACCCCTTACAGATGCAGAGAAGAGAATCTAAGAGAATGCATGGAAAGATGCAAAGTGCTTAGCATTGCATGGCACATAGTGAACATGCAACCATGGTAAGTATCATTGTTTTTTAACCATCTCCTCATCCCTCCTCTGTGGGGCTGCACTTTGTACCTCTAGTAAGCTTTCTTCCTCCCTTTCTTGAACTCACAGCACTTTTTGCAAACCACATACCCAATTACATCAAATGTGTTTCTGACATCTCTAATTTTTACTATTAAAGTTTCATCTCTAACAGAATTCCTCTCAAGACCCACCTGCACCATCCTCTAGCCCCTTAGTGTCAGGTGTACAGCACCCACATGAATCAATTCAACCTGACCCCTTTCCAGGTGGATAGGGCATGGAGGTGGGGGGATGTCATGTGAAGACATTTATTTCTTCTGAATTCCAGTTACTAGGTCCATACAGACTCGACTTGAGATCGTTTCCAACGTACTCTTCAGAAGATTAAAGAATGAATAGTACTTTTTAAAAATACTTTCCTGCAATTCAACCTCAAAGATGACATTCTATCCTATTCTCCTCATCACATCTCATAGTTCTAGCTATGTGGCTGCAGCTGCTGACAAAAGGTCCCCAAAGGCTTTCCTAAAGACCCTTGAGTCCTAAGTTCAAAGGTGATTAAGAGCTAAATTGTCAATAAGTGCTTACATCAGTCTTCAACACTCAGGCTGCTGGAGTGACAGTTCATTTTCTCAGAGTTCTGAACTCGAGAAGGAAGGTATCTTACCTCTTGTGGTAGACATCCACTGGTTTTTGTCATCCAGTCTGGTTGTAGCACTTCAGTTTTCTTTTGGAGGGCCACTTCTCCCATGTGAATGGACTTTCCTCCACTCACATGTCCGGAGAAGAACACGTGACCAAAACCAAGCCAAGTTGCACCAAGTGCAACTAGGTTCAGGGGCTTCTGTCCCAAGAAGCACTCCCTTTGCTGTAACTGGAGATTGCAGTGTTTACCATGTGGAGAGAAGTTGCCCATGAAGAAAGCACAGAAGAGGGAGAAAACCAAGAACAGCACTGGACCCCCCGTGTTTTCAACTACCTTTGCAATCAAATTCCCTTTCATGGTTTCTCTTAAATGTTTTTATAGTATTTTAAGACACTTTGAAAGGGCTTCCTGTCACCTTCAACTTAAAGAGTCTGAGTAACAAAACTTCCAAACAATTAGAATAGAAATTTTAGCTAGTAATAACTCATTACAAAATCACACTTTCATTTTTAAAGTCATCTCCTATGTATCTTCATTTCATCCTGAAGCAGTAGGTCAGGAATTAGAGCCTTTATTTTATAGGTGAGGAACCTGCAACCCATAAAGTGTTGTGAGTTGTGCATGGTCCCTTGGTGTTGACTAAAAAGCCAGCCACACTGCAAGGCTGCGTGTGCCAGGTAATGCTCATCTCTGTAACTTCTATAAAGCATCACCTTCAAGCTTTACAAGGTCAGGATGAATTTATTCCTTATCATTAACACTACTCAGAGCACCATTTTTGTATTATAGCAACTGTATTAAGATAAAGCACAGGTGAAATCTTCACAAGTCAGCTTCTTTCCCAATATGTTGCTCTCACAACCATGTATTTTACAATGCTTAACTCACTGATTTCCTAATCTCAGAGAAAATAAGAGGATTAGTAAGAGATAGTTTAGGCATCTTGAATCTGTAGGAAAAAAAAAGTCATTCTTTAAGCTCCTGAAGATTCCATACTGGGGAAGGAGAGAAATGTCAGGTATCTGGCCAATGCTTTGTTTCACTATTTTTCTTGGCTTCAAACTTGCAAGAGAAAAGATTTTACAAATCTTGGGTGGGTGCTAAAAGTGTTTTAAACTGTATAGTTAAAAAAAATCTTCAAGAAATTATTTTTTTTCTAGGTTCCCAAAGCTCTATGTGCTTCAGCACCACTAGGAATGAAGACGAAGTTTCATGGATAATGTAGATGATAATATTAGTTGTTATCACATACACTGTGCTAGTTAGGATGATCTAGGTTTTGTTGTAATAACAAACAATCTTTCAGGGCTTAACACAATAAATCTTTATTTTTTATTATGCTCCAGGGTGGTTCGGCTCTGCCAAGGTCTCTGCTCATAATCATCACCCTTAAACCCAGACTGAGCAGGAGCTAGTTTTAAAATGTGCTTCCATAGTAACTGTGGCAAGGGAGAAGGAATGTGATGAGTTGTGCACTGGCTGTTACATCTTCCACTTAGAAATGACACACATCACTTCCACAGATATATCATTGGTTAACAAATCACATAGCTGTGTCCAACTTCAAAAGAGTCAGGGAAGTTGACCTACCATGTGCCTGAAAAGAAAAAAGAGGAGCACAAACACAGCTTTAACATCTGGTCACCCCTGGCCAACAATTCTACAAGGTTGGAGAATCAGACCATTCTTTCCATTTTAGATGGAGACACCAATAGAAAGGCCATATGTAATAGGAAGAAAGCTAATGTCTTGTCTCTAAACCCAGTTTTTATTTCAGTATGTAAAGAACCCTATATCATCAGAAATTGGGATTTCCCAATATCGTCACTTGTGGGCAAGCTAGCAAAGGGATGTGGAAATGGATTTTAAATATATCATTTTAATTTACAGAATAGCAAAACTGCATGAGATAAAGGGAGCAGTGCTTAAAAAGGACTGAATCACTTCACCATGTATGTAATTCATGTCCTAATGCTGTACACTTTAAAAGTATACAGTGCTAGATATCAATTATATCTCAATAAAACTGAAAATAAGAAAGAAAAAAGGAAAACCTCTGTACTAGATGATATCTGTGTGTCTCAGGCAGCACGTTAGAATGACCCACTGAGATTCTGAGAGAGAAGGAGATGACCCTGACCTCCAGTCCTTTCACTAGGTCAATTCAGAGTAGCTCTGCCTTAGCAGTTTCTATATTGAGTTTTAGTACGATGTAGTTCATTGGAAGAAATTTTTCTTCAACCTAATTATACTTTAAAATTAAAACCACTGATTCCAGTCTGAGTACTTCATTATGCAGATGAAAAGAATGAGACTCAAATAAATGAGATGTCTGTCCAACATGAGATGGTGGCAAAGCAGGAGCTAATCTTTAGCACAAGTCCTGGATGGAGAATAAAGAGCCCTAGGGTCTACGTGTATGTCCTTCACTAGCTGTGTCCCCACAAGCGAGACACTTAACTTCTCTGAACCTGTTTCTCCATTTGCAAAATGGTATAAATGTGTCCTGTCAAATGTAACTAGAAAGTAAACATGGAGAAACAATCATTTTTAGTAATAAGACTTTAAATGAAAATAAAAATGAAAAATAATTTTTCATGTATTAAATTAGTAATTTTAAAAATCACATTTATACTTCTGATAAGCATGTAGAGAATTGGTACCTACAAACCAGTATGTATGCTTCTTGGACAACCCTTTGAAAAACAATTTGATAATAAAAATAAAAAGCCATGTGGCTCCTTGGTGGCTCAGTCAGTTAAGCATCCAACTCTGGATTTCAGCTCAGGTCATGATCTCACAGTTCATGAGTTCAAACCCCACATCGGGTTCTGCACTAACAGTGTGGAGCCTGCTTGGGATTCTCTCTCCCTCTCCCTCTCTGCCCCTCCAACCACCACCACCCCAGCCTCAAAAATAAATAAACTTAAAAAAAATCAAAAGTCACTAGAAATGTTCATACCTTTTGCCTGAGTAATTCCACTTCCAGGAATTTAGTCTTGGGGGAAAATTTTTAAATACCAAAAATTATGTGCACTAAAATATTCTTCATGATACTGTTTACAATAACAGAAAAATCTGTAGAGTGCCTAGGTGCCTCAGTCAGTTATATGATGACTCTTGATTTTGGCTCAGGTCATGATCTCGTAAGGTTTGTGAGTTTGGGTTCCATGTCAGGCTCTGTGCTGACAGTGCAGAGCCTGCTTGGGGCTCTCTCTCTCTCTCGCCACCCCTCCCTCTCTCTCTCTCGCTCAAAATAAATAAATAAACTTAAAAAATAAATAAATAAAATAACAGAAAAATTGGAAATGCACAAAATGTAGAGTAAAATATGATAAATCCATCAAAAGTTATGACTATGGATAGTATAGAAAAACATGAGCGGAGGAGCCAAGATGGCAGAATAGCATGGAAGCTGTTTGTGAGTCTCACATCCATGAAATACAGCCAGACCAACACTAAACCATCCTGCACACCTAGAAAAATGACTGGAGGATTAACACAACAATCTGCACAACCTGAACCACAGAATTTAGCAGGTACGTGGCACAGAGAGGCAAACTTGGGAAGCAAGAAGGTGCTGGGAGGGAGGTGCTTTTGTGGGTGGAGAGAGGACAGAGACTGGGGCAGGGGGGAGAATATGGGTAAGCACCCCTTTCCAAAAGCAACCGGAAAGAAAGTGGAAAATTGGACACAGTCACAGGGTCTAAACCAAAAAGGGAAAAGGAGAAAGGTGAGGGTTTAAATTCCATTAAGACTGTAACGAAGGGGAGCACAAAGTCTGCAACTCTGCAGCTTGATACCTGGCGGTACTCTGGTGGGAAGGGCAAATCCCCAGGAGCAGAGTGGGGTCTGAGAGGTTCTCAGGCCACACGGGGAAAAGCAGTTCCAGTGCTGGAAGGACAGTTGGTAGAGACGGTTGAAGCCATCTGGTCCCAGCAGACCCCAGAAAAAGGCCACATTCGCTGGTGCTGGAACAAGGTCATTAAGGGTGAAGCCTGGTGCCAGATGTGTGTTGTGATTTTCCATAATCCCTGAAAAGCAGCTGCTACACTATCTCGCCAACTTTGTCTGGGCCAGGCTGGCACCTGGCCACAGTCTCGGGGCAACGGCAGCAGCAGGGTCCAGCAAGTGTTCCTGGCTGCAGCTGACATTTAGCCATTGCTTGCTGAGACCCTCCTACAGAGAGGCAGAACAGGTCAAAGCCACAGTCCCTCAGAAGTAAGGGGCCGGGGAAAACAGCCACAACTGAGACAAAACTCAGGAGGGAGGTACTGCCTGGGGCCTGGTCAAGGACAGTGAAAAAGCGGGGAGTGGACAAAAGCTGAAGACAGAGGACAGGTGTGCAATTGCTGATTGGAGAGAACAGAGTTCTGATACTAGAGACTGGGTAGCTGGGTGATGCCATTTCCACTGCTCCCACACATGCGCATATGCACCTAAGAGTGCCACAACACTCCACTCCAGTAGACTAGCAGTGCCATTTAGCGGAGAAAAGAGGCGTTACACTGAGCTCCACCCAACTGGGCCAACCTTGCTCTTCAAGAACACAAGTCTCACCGCCTACGTAGTATATGGACTATAAAGTGCTACATAGTCTGACTTCTAGGGTAAACGAAGTCATTTCAGTTCTATTTCAATCTGTTATCATGTCCATCTATTCCATTTTCTTTCCTTTTTTTTTTTCTCCTTTACACTTCTTTTTCTGGAAGACAGAAAGAGAAAAAATCATTTTATTTTCAATTTTTATTAAAAATATTTTTCTTTAATATTTTTACTATATTTTCTACTTTTGCATAAATTTTCTCAGATTCTATCGTTTTATTCTTCCATCGTTTTATTTTAGTCTACTTCAGTGTATTCACCTTTTCAAATTTTCAAACAATTTTCTTTTTTTCTTTTTCTTTTTCCCTTTTTCATTTCTTTTCTTTTTCTTGAATGCAGAAAGAGAAAAACTTCATTTTTACTTTCAACTACAATTAAAATATTTTCTTTAACTTTTTACTATATTTTTTGCTTTAATGGAATTTTTTTAATTCTATTTTACTTCCATCATTTTATTTTAGTATACTACAGTGTATTCACTTTTTCAAATTTTCATAAGATTTCTTTTTTTTCTTATATCTTTTTCTCTTTTTTGTTTCTTTTATTTTTCTTGAATACAGAAAGAGAACAAGGTTATTTTTATTTTTAATTTTTGTTAAAAATATTTTCCTTAAATTTTTTCTACTATATTCTTTACTTTTGTGTAAATATTTTCAAATTCTATTTTACTCCCATCATCTCAATTTAGTCTACTTCAGTGTATTCATTTTTTCAAATTCTCAAACAATATCCTTCCGCCCCACACACCTTTTTTAATCTAATCTGTCAAACCACTTTCAACACCCAGAACAAAACACACCGAGGATCTAGCATTGTTTATTTGATATTTGTGTGCGTGTTTTTAATTTTTTAATTTTAATTTTAATTTTTTTAATTTTAAGTTTTCTGCCACATTAATTCCTATTCTCCCTTAAAAATGACAAAACAAAAGAATTCACACCAAAAGGAAGAGCATGAAGAAATGACAGCCAGGGATTTAACCAACACAAATACAAGCAAGATGTCTGAACCAGAATTTAGAATCACGATAAGAAGAATACTAGCTGGAGTTGAAAATAGATTAGAATCCCTTTCTGCAGAGACGAAAGAAGTAAAAACTAGTCACAATGAAATAAAAAATGCTATAACTGAGCTGCATCATGGATGGATGCCATGGCGGCAAGGATGAATGAGGCAGAACACAGAATCAGTGATATAGAAGCAAACTTATAGAGAATAATGAAGCAGAAAAAAAGAGGGAGATTAAGGCAAAAGAGCATGATTTAAGAATTACAGAAATCAGTGACTCATTAAAAAGGAACAACATCAGAATCACAGGGGTCCCAGAGGAGGAAGAGAGAGAAATAGGGGTAGAAGGGTTATGTGAGCAAATCATAGCAGAAAACTTTCCTGACCTGGGGAAAGACACAGACATCAAAATCCAGGAAGCATAGAGGACCCCCATTAGATTCAACAAAAACCAACCATCAACAAGGCATATCATAGTCAAATTCACAAAATAGGCAAGAAAGAATCATAAAAGCAGCAAGGGAAAAAAAAAGTTCAGAACCTACAAGGGAAAACAGATCAAGTTTGCAGCAGACCTATCCACAGAAACTTGGCAGGCCAGAAAGGACTGGCAGGATATATTAAATGTGTTGCATCAGAAAAATATGCAGCCAAGAAATCTTTATCCAGCAAGCCTGTCATTCAAAATAGAAGGAGAGATAAACACTTTCCCAGACAAAAACTAAAGGAGTTGTGACCACTAACCCATCCCTGCAAGAAATTTTAAGGGGGACTCTGAGGGGAGAAAAGATGAATATATATATATATATATATAGAGAGAGAGAGAGAGAGAGAGAGAGAAATACATAAATAACAAAAGCAACAAAGATTAGAAAGGACCAGAGAACATCACCAGAAAATCCAACTCTACAAGCATCATAATGGCAATAAATTCAGATCTTTCAGTACTCACTCTAAACATCAATGGACTCAATACTCCAATCAAAAGACATAGAGTAAAAGAATGGATAAGAAAACAAGATCCATCTATATGCTGTTTACAAGAGACCCACTTTAGACCTAAAGACACCTTCAGATTGAAAATAAGGGCATGGAGAACCATCTATCATGCTAATGGTCAACAAAAGAAAGCCAGAGTAGCCATACTTATATCAGACAATCTAGACTTTAAAATAAAGACTGTATCAAGAGATGCAGAAGGGCATTATATCATATCAAGGGGTCTATCCACCAAGAAGACCTAACAATTATAAACATTTATGGGATAAATGTGGGAGCACCCAAATATATAAATCAATTAATGACAAACGTAAGGAAACTCATCAATAATAATACCATAATAGTAGGAGACTTTAACACCCCACTCACAGCAATGGACAGATCATCTAATCAAAAAAATCAACAAGGGAACAATGGCTTTGAATGACACACTGGACCAGATGGACTTAACAGATATATTCAGAACATTTCATTCTAAACCAGCAGAATATACATTCTTCTCCAGTGCACATGGAGCGTTCTCCAGAATAGACCATATACTGGGACACAAGTCAGCCCTAAATAAGTACAAAAAGACTGAGATCATGCCGTGCATATTTTCAGACCACAATGCTAGAAAACTTGAAATCAACCACAAGAAAAAATTTGGAAAGGTAACAAATACTTGGAAAGTGAAGAACATCCTACTGAAGAATAAATGGGCTAAACAAGAAGTTAAAGAGGAAATTAAAAAGTATATGGAAGCCAATGAAAATGATAACACCACAACCCAAAACCTCTGGGATGCAGCAAAGATGGTCATAAGAGGAAAGTATATAGCAATCCAGGCCTTCCTAAAGAAGGAAGAAAGATCTCAGATACACAACCTAAACTTACACCTTAAGGGGTTGGAAAAAGAACAGCAAGTAAAACCTAAAAGCAGCAGAAGACAGGAAATAATAAAGATTAGAGCAGAAATTAATGCTATCAAAACCAAAAAAAAAAAAAAACCCAAAAAAACCACAGTAGAACAGACCAATGAAACCAGAAGCTGGTTCTTTGAAAGAAATAACAAAATTGATAAGCCACTAGCCAGTTTGATCAAAAAGAAAAAGGAAAGGACCCAAATAAATAAAATCCAGAAGAAAAGAAGAGAGATCACAACCAACACAACAGAAATGAAAACAATAATAAGAAAATATTATGAGCAATTATATGCCACTAAAATGGGCAATCTGGAAGAAATGGACAAATTCCTAGAAACATATACCCTACCCAAACTGAAACAGGTAGAAATAGAAAATTTTAACATACCCATAACCAGTAAGGAAATAGAATTAGTAATCAAAATCTGCCAAAAAACAAGAGTCCAGGGCCAGATGGCTTTCCAGGGGAATTCTAACAAACATTTAAGGAAGAGTTAACACCTATTCTCTTGAAGCTTTTCCAAAAAATAGAAATGGAAGGAAAACTTCCAAACTCTTTCTATAAATCCAGCATTACCTTGATTCCAAAACCAGAGACCCCACTAAAAAAAACGGAGAACTATAGACCGATCTCCCTGACGAACATTGATGCAAAAATCCTCAAGATATTAGCCAACCAGATCCAACAATACATTAAAAAAATTATTCACCACAATCAAGTGGGATTTTTACCTGGGATGAAGGGCTGGCTCAATATCCGCAAAACAATTAGCATGATTCATCACATCAATAAAAGAAAGGACAAGAACCATGTGATCCTCTCAATAGATGCAGAGAAAGCATTTGACAAAATGCAGCATCGTTTCTTGATAAAAACCCTCAAGAAAGTAAGGATAGAAGGAGAATACCTCAAGATCATAAAAGCCATATATGAATGACCCAACACTGATATCATCCTCAATGGGGAAAAACTGAGAACTTTCCCCC
This sequence comes from Panthera uncia, assembly GCF_023721935.1. Lineage (NCBI taxonomy): Eukaryota > Metazoa > Chordata > Mammalia > Carnivora > Felidae > Panthera > Panthera uncia. The sequence continues at coordinate 22,415,205 of NW_026057588.1, forward strand.
TAAGGTCAGGTACAAGACATGATGTCCACTCTCACCACTGTTATTCAACATAGTATTGGAAGTCTTAGCCTGTGCAATCAGACAACACAAAGAAACAAAAGGCTTCCAAATTGGCTGGGAGGAGGTCAAACTTCCACTCTTCGTAGATGACATTGTACTCTATGTGGAAAACCTAAAATATTCCACCAAAAAACTTCTAGAATTGATTCATGAATTCAGCAAAGGCCCAGGATATAAAATCAATGCAAATAAATTGGTTGCATTCCTATACACCAACAATGAAGCCACAGAAAGAGAAATCAAGGAATTGATCCCATTTACAGTTTCACAAAAAACCATAAAATACCTAGGAATAAATCGAACCAAAGAGGTGGAAATTATATACACTGAAAACTATAGAAAGCTTATGAAAGAAATTGAAGAAGATACACAAAAAGGGGAAAAGATTCCATGCTCCTGGATAGGAAGAAAAAAATGTTAAAACGTCAATACTACCCAAATTACCCAATCTACATATTAAATGCAACCCCTATAAAAATAACACCAGCATTCTTCACAGAGCCAGAACAAATAATCCTAAAATTTGTATAGAACCAGAAAAGGCCCCAAATAGCCAAAGCAAGCTTGAAAAAGAAAACCAAAGCAGGAGACATCACAATCCCAGACTTCAAGCTCTATTACAAAGCTGTAATCATCAAGACAGTATGCACGTACTGGCACAAGAACAGACACTCAGATCAATGGAACAGAATAGAGAACCCAGAAATGGACCCACAAACGTATGGCCAACTAATCTTTGATAAAGCAGGAAAGAATATCCAATGGAATAAAGGCAGTCACTTCAGCAAGTGGTGCTGGGAAAACTGGACAACGACATGCAGAAGAATGAACCTGGACCACTTTCTTACACCACACACAAAAATAAACTCAAAATGGATGAAAGACCTCAATGTAAGACACAAAACCATGAAACTCCTCAAGGAGAAAGCAGGCAAAAACCTCTTTGATCCTGGCCACAGAAACTTCTGTCTCAACACGTCTCCAGAGGCAAGGGAAACAAAATCAAAAATGAACTACTGGGACCTCATTAAAATAAAACCTTCTGCACAGAGAAGGAAACAATCAGCAAAACTAAAGGGCAACCGACAGAATGGGAGAAGATATTTACAAATGACATATCAGATGAAGGGTTAGTATCCAAAATCTATAAAGAACATATCAAACTCATCACCCAAAAAAACAAATAATCCAGTGAAGAAATGGGCAAAAGACATGAATAGACACTTCTCCAAGGAAGACATCCAGATGGTCAACCGACACATGAAAAAATGCTCAACATCACTCATCATCAGTGAAATGCAAATCAAAACCACAATGAGATACCACCTTACACCTGTCAAAATGGCTAACATTAACAACTCAGGCAACAACAAATGTTGGCTAGGATGCAGAGAAAGAGGATCTCTTTTGCACTGTTGGTGGCAATGCAAGCTGGTGCAGCCACTCTGGAAAATAGTATGGAGGTTCCTCAAAAAACTAGAAATAGAACTACCCTACAGCCCAGCAATTGCACTACTAGACATTTATCCATGGGATACAGGTGTGTTGTTTCGAAGAGACACATGCACCTTCATTTATGGAAGCACTATCAACAATAGCCAAAGTATGGAAAGACCCCAAATTTCCATCGGTGGATGAATGGATAAATAAGATGTGATATATATATATATATATATATATATATATATCTCACATTATATATATAATGGAGTATTACTCGGCAATCAAAAAGAATGAAATCTTGACATTTGCAACTACGTGGATGGAACTGGAGGGTATTATGCCAAGTGAAGTTAATCATTCAGAGAAAGACAAAAATCATCTGACTTCACTCATATGAGGACTTTAAGAGACAAAACAGATGAATATAAGGGGGGAAACAAAAATAATATAAAAACAGGGAGGGGGAAAAAACAGAAGAGACTCATAAATATGGAGAACAAACTGAGGGTTGTGGGAGGGGGATGGGCTACATTGGTAAGGGGCATTAAGGAATCTACTCCTGAAATCATTGTTTCACTATATGCTAATTAATTTGGATGTAAATTTTAAAAAATAAAAATATAAAATTAAAAAGACAGAAAAGAAAAACATAAGCAAATGCTTAGGTGACAATATTAGCTTAAGAAAGCAAGAGTCAAACTGATTACAATATAATAAGAAATAATAATGTTTTAAAGACTAAATGAAAATAATGAAAATTACTTTATTTTCCCCTTTCCCTATTTTGTACATTTTGTAGTATGCAAATATATTGCTTTTATAGTGAACAATAATTGGAATAAAAATTTCCCAGTAGCTCTGTAGTAAAAGTAACAGGCAGATATAAATTATATAATTGATGTGAAAGTACTTTCTCCTCCTTAAAATGTGGTCTCAGTAAGAAATCATAATGATCAGTGTTAAATTACGTTTGGTACCAAACCATTCACTTTCAAGGAATGAAAGCAAATATGGACTATTGGGACCTCATCAAGATAAAAAGCTTCTGCACTACAAAGGAAACAATCAACAAAACTAAAATGCAACTGACAGAATGGTAAAAGATATTTGCAAATGACATCAGATAAAATGACATCAATGTCACTTATCACCAGGGAAATACAAATCAAAACCACAGTAAGATACCACCTCACACCAGTGAAAGTGGCTAAAATGAACAAATCAGGAAACTACAGATGCTGATGAGGATGTGGAGAAACAGGAACCCTCTTGCACTATTGGTGGGAAAGCAAACTGGTGCAACCACTCTGGAAAACAATGTGGAGTTTCCTCAAAAAGTTAAAAATAGAACTACACTTTGACCCAGAAATAGCACTACTAGGAATTTAGCCAAGGGATACAGGAGTGCTGATGTATAAGGGCATGTGTACCCCAATGTTTATAGAAGTGCTTTCAACAATAGCCAAATTATGGAAAGAGCCTAAATGTCCATCAACTGATGAATGGATAAAGAAATTGTTGTTTATATATTCAATGGAATACTACTTGGCAATGATAAATAATGAAACCATGCCATTTGCAGCTACATGGATGGAACTAGAAGGTATTTTGCTGAGTAAAATAAGTCAGTCAGAGAAGGACAGATATCATATGTTTTTCACTCATATGTAGATCTTGAGAAACTGAACAGAAGACCATGGGGGAATGGAAGGGATAAATTGTTACAAACAGAGAGAGAGAGAGAGGCAAACCACAAGAGACTCTTAAATACAGAGAACAAAGGGCGGATGAGGGGTGGGGGAGAGGAAAAATGGGTTATCGGCATTAAGGAGGGCACTTGTGGGGATGAGCACTGAGTGTCGTATGTAAGCCAATTTGACAATAAATTATATTCATAAAAAAAAACCCGTTCACTTTCAGTAGAACACTACCACCTCATTTTTTATTTTCTGGAATTAAACTAACAGCAAAAGAAGGCAGATTCTCACCCCATTCCATATTTAATTAAGCTTTTAAGATACATTCTTTCTCTTGTAGGTTTGATTACCTGTAATTCACTTGAGGCTTATCCTTCTATAGAACACAATACAGGACATGATTCTTCGTGGTTACAATTTGTGTGATTAAAATGATTTGTAAGTAACCTATGCATTTGTAGCACTAGGAGGTAGGTCCTCCAAGCATTTCCCAGTCAGGGCCATCTCATAAATAGATGCTGGGCAGTCACTTCCTGAAGTTCAGAACAACTCAAAATACTCACAAAGGTCTCCATGTGAAGGCAAATAGAAGATTGGCAGAACAAACTTTTTAAAGCCACTAGGTGCTGGCATAGGATTCTTCCTCTGTTGCTCAGAGGTTCTCAATCCAGACATAGATGTACTTTGCATTTCCCCCATTACTCTCCAATCACTCTGTTTTTGCCTCCAAGCATCTGAAAAACTATATTTGTGGACAGTTTCATTTTCCCTTAAATAATGTCTGTCAACTTTTCTAAAGAAGACATCCAGATGGCAAACAGACACATGAAAAGAGGCTCAACATCACTCCTCATCAGGGAAATACAAATCAAAACCACACTGAGATACCACTTCATGCTGGTCAGAGTGGCTAAAAGGAACAAATTAGGAGACTATAGATGCTGACGAGGATGTGGGGAAACAGGAACCCTCTTGCACTGTTGGTGGGAATGCAAATTGGTGCAGCTTCTCTGAAAAACAATGTGGAGGTTCCTCAAAAAATTAAAAATAGATCTACCCTATGACCCAGCAATAGCACTGCTAGGAATTTACCCAAGGGATACAGGAGTGCTGATGCATAGGGGCACTTGTACCCCAATGTTTATAGCAGCACTTTCAACAATAGCCAAATTATGGAAAGAGCCTAAATGTCCATCAACTGATGAATGGATAAAGAAATTGTGGTTTATATATTCAATGGAATACTACTTGGCAATGAGAAAGAATGAAATCATGCCATTTGTAGTAACATGGATGGAACTGGAGGGTAGTATGCTAAGTGAAATGAGTCAGTCAGAGAAAGACAGATACCATATGTTTTTACTCATATATGGATCTTAAGAAACTGAACAGTAGACCATGGGGGAAGGGAAGGGGAAAAAATAGTTATAAACAGAGAGGGAGGGAGGCAAACCATAAGAGACTCTTGGATACTGAGAACAAACTGAGGGTCTTCAGGGGTTGGGAGAGAGGGAATAGTGGGTGATGGGCACTGAGGAGGGCACTTGTTGGGATGAGCCCTGGGTGTTGTATGGAACCAATCTGACAATAAATTATGTTTTAAAAATAATAAATAAATACTACAAATATTTTTTAAAATGTCTGTCAAAAAAATCCAAATATTTAGGTTTTACCATAAAAGCAGGTAAGCCCAAGAATGAGGAAATGTATAAATTGTTGCCCATTGATGTTTTCATCCATGTACAGTTCACACAGTTTCACAAATTGATTTTTATACCAAACACAGTCTAAGAAATTGAAGCACTACTTCATATACACATAGATTTTTTAGAAAAATGGACAGATAGCATACTAACGAATAAGTTAGTTATTGAGTCAACAAACATGCACAAAGCTACATGCCTAGCATTGTGCTAGGTGCTGTGTAGGTTACACAAGAAGGGAGATACATAGTCTTCACCTGCTAAGAGTTTGTAGTTGAGCAAAAACATAAAACATTTACTTATAAATAAAGGAAATAATATGACAGAGTTTTACCTGCACAATTTGATATCTGATGAAAAAATCAAAGTGTTACAAAAAATCAGAGTGAGGAAGAAACATTTGGGGTTGAAGGGATCATGGAGGGTTTCCTGGAAGAGGTGGAGGTGTAACTGGACATACATTGATGGAGTTTGGCTGAACATAGAGGATGAGGAAAGGTTGGAACATAAGTACCAGCCTGCAAGAATAGGGGTTGAATGTAAGCAAAGGAGATGGGGATGCCACTAGAGGGGAACAGGAGAGTTAAACAAAGAAGTTCAAGAGACTGGACTAATATAAAACAGAAGTCAAATGCCCTGGGAGTTTTTTCTTAAATGAAATACCCCATCTCAGCTTATGTTTGATATAGGGACAGATTAGCCGTAGAAAAATGTAGTGGGAGGATGGAAGTGGTCCAGCCTTGAAAGCAAAGGGACAAGGAGCATCCAAGACAAAAAGAAACAGCATGATTACCAAAAAGCTGTCAGGTACAGTAATAAGCCTTTATGCTTCATCAAAGTTACCTCTAATTATTTTGAAACTACATCTTTCCTCCTGACCATCTTTCTGCATGCAAAAGAAATGTTAACTTTCTGTAGCTCACCCTTATCACCCTCCTCCCAGACAATTGTTTTCCTAAGAGGAAACCAAGCTCACCAAACTCAGCAGCACTAGGACAATTTCAGGGAAGTGGGGTCTCTAAACAGAAGAATCTCTCCTGAGAAATGTTTCCATGCAGGAGACTCTTGGGTGAGGAGCAACTGGCATCAAAGATAAGCTGAGGTTTGTTTTTTTTTTTTTTTTTTTTTTTTTTTTTTGCATCTCACATCCATGAAATACAGCAGATCAACACTAAACCATCCTGCACACTTAGAAAACTTATTGAGGACTAACAAAACAATCTGCACAACCTGAACGACAGAACTCAGCAGGTATGCAGGACAAAGAGGTGAACTGGGGGAGAGAGAAGCTGTGGAAGGCAGGGAGCTGTTTTTGCTTGCAGAGGAGGATAGAGACAGTGGGAGAGTACAGGAAAAGCACCCCCCCCCCCAAGAGCAACTGGAAAGACAGGGAAAAGTGGAAATAGCCACAAGGACGAAACAAAAAAGGGAGAAAGGAGAAAGGAGAAGGTTTAAATTCTGTTAAGACTCTGTAAACAGGGGGAGCACCGAATCTGAAACTCCACAGCTCAATAACTGGTGGTGCTCTGTTGGAAAGGGAAAATCCCCAAGAGCAGAGAGTGAGGTCTAGGGATCCTCAGGCCACACAAGGAGAGGCAGTTCTCTTGCTGGGAGGACGTTTGGTAGAGGCTGTGTAGCCACCCCGCAGCCTAAGGTCCCAGCAGACCCCAGAGAATAACCACATTTTCTGGTGCTGGAACAAGGATGTTAAGGGGGAAGGCTGGTGCCAGATGTATGTTGTGACTTACCATAATCCTTGAAGTGCTGTTGCTACATAATCGTGTGAACTCTTTTGAGGGGGGGCTGGCACCCATCTGCAGTCTCTGGGCATCGGCAGCAGCATGGTTCCGCAAATGTTCCTGAGTGCAGCAGGCACCCGGCCATTGCTTGGTGAGACCCTGGCCCAGAAGGTCTGAGTGGGTCAAAGCTCCAGTCTCTCAGAGTGAGGGTTTGTGAAACATGGTCCCATCTGAGATAAAACTCAGGAGGGAGGTGCCGCCTGACAACCAGATAGCTTGGTCACAGACAGTGTAAAAGTGAGTGGATGGACGCTGGATACAAAGGAGGCATACACAATTGTTGATTGGGGAGAACAGAGTTCCAATACTAGAGACTGGGTAGCTGGGTGACCCCTCCTGCACACGCACATACACACCCACAAGCGCCACAACATTCCACTCCAGTAAGCTAAGCAGCACCATTTAGTGGACAATGGAGACGCTACAATCAGCCTTGCACAACTGGGTCAATCTCACTCTTCAGGAACACCACAAATCTCTCCACCTGCTTAGGTTATGGACTATAAAGTGCTTCAGAGTTTGATGTCTAAGGGAAAATGATGTAATTTCAATCATATTTCACTCTATTCGCTGGTTCATCTATTCAATTTTTTTTCTTTTTCATTTATTTTCTTTTTCTTGAATACAGAAAGAGAAAAAATTTATTTTTATTTTCATTTTTTGTTAAAAATATTTTTCATAATTTTTCTACTACATTTTTTACCTTTTTGTGATTTTTTCAAATTCTACATCACTTCCATCATTTCATTTTATTCTAACATTGTATTCATTTTTTTTCAAATTTTCAAGTTTTCCTTTTTTTCTTTTCTTATCTTTCCCTTTATTCTCTAATCTATCAAGCTCCTTTCAACAACCACACCAAAACACACCTAGAATCTAGCAACACTTATTAGATTTGTGTGTGTGTGTGTGTGTGTGTTGTTTTTAATTTTTTAAATTAAATTGTTTTGCCTTATTAATCCCTTTTCTTCTTTCAAAATGAAGAAATGAAGGAATTCACACGAAAACAAAGAGCAGAAAGAAATGACAGCCAGGGACTTAATCAACACAGACATAAGCAAGATGTCTGAACCAGAATTGAGAATCACAATAATAAGTAAGAATACTAGCTGGAGTGGAAAATAGATTAGAATCCCTATCTGCAGAGATAAAAGAAGTAAAAACTAATCAGGATGAAATAAAAATGCTATAACTGAGCTGCAATCTCAAATGATTGCCACGGTGGCAAGGATGGATGAGGCAGAGCAGTCAATCAGTTATAGAGAGGACAAACTTATGGAGAATAATGAAGCAGAAAAAAGGGATACTAAGGCAAAAGAGCACAATTTAACAATGAGAGAAATCAGTGACTCATTAAAAAGGAACATCAGAATCATAGGGGTCCCAGAAGATGAAGACAGAGAAAAGGGGGTAGAAGGGCTATGTGAGCAAATCATAGCAGAAAACATCCTTAACCTGGGGAAAGACACAGACATCAAAATCCAGGAAGCACAGAGAACTCCCATTAGATTCAACAAAAACCGACCATCAACAAGGCATATCATAGTCAAATTCACAAAATATTCAGGTAAGGAAAGAATAATGAAAGTAACAAGGGAAAAAAGTCCTTAACCTACAAGAGAAGACAGATCTGGTTTGCAGTAGACTTATCCACAGAAACTTGGCAGGCCAGAAAGGAGTGGCAGGATACATTCAACCAGCTGAATCAGAAAAATATGCAGCCAAGAATTCTTTATCCAGCAAGGATAAAGAATTCAAAATAGAAGGAGAGATAAAAAGTCTCCCAGACAAACATAAATTAAAGGAGTTGTGATCACTAAACCAGCCCTGCAAGAAGTTTTAAGGGGGACTCTCTGAGGGGAGAAAACAGAAAGAAAGAAAGAAAGAAAGAAAGAAAGAAAGAAAGAAAGAAAGAAAAGAAAGAAAGACCAAAAGCAGTGAAGACTAGAAAGGGCCAGAGAACACCACTGGAAACTCCAACTCTACAACAAATATAATGGCAATACACTCATAACTTTTAGTACTCACTCTAAACATCAATTAACTAAATGCTTCAATCAAAATACATAAGGTAACAGAATGGCTAAGAAAACAAGATCCACCTATATGCTGTTTACAAAAGACCCACTTTAGACCTAAAGGTACCTTCAGATTGAAAGTAAGGGGATGAAGAACAACCTATCATGCTAATGGTCACCAAAAGAAAGCCGGAGTAGCCATACTTATATCAGACAATCTAGACTTTGAAAAAAAAGACTGTAACAGGATATGAAGAAGGACATTATGTCATAATTAAGGGATCTATCAACTAAGAAGACCTAACAATTGTAAACATTTATGCTCCAAATCTGAGAGCACCCAAATATATAAATCAATTAATCACAAACATAAAGAAACTCATTTATAACAATAACATAATAGTAGGGGACTTCAACACCCCACCCACAGTAATGGACAGATCAACTAAACAGAAAATCAACAAGGAAACAAAGGCTTTGAATGACACACTAGACCTGATGGACTTAACAGATAATTCAGAACATTTCATCCTAAAGCAGCGATATACACATTCTTCCCCAGTGTGCATAGAATGTTCTCCAGAATAGATCACATACTGAGACATAAATCAGCCCTCAACAAGTACAAAAAGATTGAGATCATACCATGCATATTTTCAGACCACAATGCTATGAAATGAGAAATAATCCACAAGAAAAACTTTGGAATGATAACAAATACTTGCAGACTAAAGAACATTCTACTAAAGAATGAATGGGCTAACTAAGATGTTAAAGAGGAAATTTTAAAAAAATGCATGGAAACCAGTGAAAATGATAACACCACAGTCCAAAACCTTTGGGACACAGCAAAGGCGGTCATAAAAGGAAAGTATATAGCAATCCAGGCCTCCTAAAGAAAGAAGAAAGGTCTCAGGTACACAATCTAACCTTACACCTTAAAGGGCTGGAAAAAGAATGGCAAATAAAACCCAAAACAGTGGAAGACAGGAAATAAAGATTAGAGGAGAAATCAATGTTGTCAAAACCAAAAACAAAAACAAAAACAAAAACAAAACAAACAGTATAACAGATCAATGAAGCCAGAAGCTGGTTCTTTGAAAGAATTAACAAAATTGATAAACCACTAGCCAGTTTGATCAAAAAGAAAAAGGAAAGGACCCAAATAAATAAAATCAAGAATGAAAGAGGAGAGATCACAACCAACACAGCAGAAATAAAAACAATAATAACAGAATATTATGAGCAATTATAGACCGATAAAATGGGCAATATGGAAGAAATGGACAAATTCCTAGAAACATATACACACCAAAACTGAACCAGGAAGAAATAGAAAATTTGAACAGACCCATAATCAGTAAGGAAATCGAATTAGTAATCAAAAATCTGCCAAAAAAAACAAGAGTCCAGGGCCAGATGGCTTTAGGGGAATTCTACCAAACATTTAAGGAAGAGTTAACACCTATTCTCTTGAAGCTGTTCCAAAAAGTAGAAATGGAAGGAAAACTTCCAAACTCTTTCTATGAAGCCAGCATTACCCTGATTCCATACCAGGCAAAGACTCCAGTGAAAGGAGAACTATAGACCAATTTCCCTTATGAACATGGATGCAAAAATCCTCAACAAGGTATTAGCCAACTGAATGTAACATTACACTAAAGGAATTATTCAACACGAGAAAATGGGATTTATCCGTGGGATGCAGGACTGGTTCAATACCCACAAAAAAAAATCAATGTGATTCATCACATCAATAAGGAAAAGACAAGAAACATGTTCTTCTCAATACATGCAGAGAAAGCATTTGACAAAATACAGCATCATTTCTTGATAAAACCCCTCAAGAAAGGTAGAGATAGAAGGAACATACCTAAACATCATAAAACCCATATAAGAAACCTGACACTACTATCATCCTCAATGGGGAAAAGCTGAGAGCTTTCCCCTTCAGGTCAGGGACAAGACAGGGGTGTCCACTTTCACCACTGTTATTCAACATAATATTGGAAGTTTTAGCTTCAGCAATCAGACAACACAAAGAAATAAAAGGCATCCAAATCAGACAGAAAGAGGTCAAACTTTGACTTTTCACAGATGACATGATATTCTATATGGAAAACCCAAAAGATTCCATCAAAAAACTGCTGAAACTGATCCATGAATTCAGCAAAGTGGAAGGATATAAAATCAATGCACGGAAATCAGTTGCATTCCTATACACCAACAATTAAGCAAGAGAAAGAGAAATCAAGGAATCGATCCCATTTACAATTGCACCAAAAACCATAGGAATAAATCTTACCAAGAGGTGAAAAATCTATACAATGAAAACTATAGAAGACTTACGAAAGAAATTGATGAAGACACAAAAAAAAAATGGGAAAAGATTCCATGGTCCTGGATAGGAAGAACAAATATTGTTAAAATGTCAATACTACCCAAAGCAATCTACATATTCAATGCAATACCTATCAAAATAACAACAGCATTATTCACAGAGCTAGAATAAACATTCTTAAAATTTATATGGAACCAGAAAAGAGCCTGAATAGCCAAAGCAATCTTGAAAAAGAAGACCAAAGCAGTAGGCATCACAATCCCAGACTTCAAGCTCTATTACAAAGCTGTAATCATCAAGATGTATGGTACTGGCACTAAAACAGACACTTAGATCAATGGAACAGAATAGAGAACCCAGAAATGGACCCACAAACATATGGCCAATGGAATATCCAATGGAATAAAGACATTCTCTTCAGCAAGTGGTGCTGGGAAAACTGGACAGCGACATGCAGAAAAATGAACCTGGACCACTTTCTTACACCATACACAAAAATAAACTCAAAATGGATGAAAGACCTCAATGTAAGACAGGAAGCCATCAAAATCCTCAAAGAGAAAGCAGGCAAAAACCTCTTTGATCTTGGCCGCAGCAACCTCTTACTCAACACGTCTCCAGAGGCAAGGGAAACCAAAGCAAAAATGAACTATTAGGAACTCATCAAAATAATAAGCTTCCACACAGTGAAGGAATCTATCAGCAAAACTAAAAGGCAACCAATGGAATGGGAGAAGATATTTTCAAATGACATATCAGATAAAGGGTTAGTATCCAAAATCTATAAAGAACTTTTTCAAACTCAACACCCAAAAAACAAATAATCCAGTGAAGAAATGAAAAAAAGACATAAATAGACACTTCTCCAAAGAAGACATCCAGATGGCCAACAGAATCATGAAAAAATGCTCAACATCACTCATCATGGGGAAATATAAATCAAAACCATCATGAGATACCACCTCACACCTGGCAGAATAGCTAACATTAACAACTCAGGCAACAACAGATGTTGGCGATGTTGCAGAGAAAGAGTGTCTCTTTTGCACTGCTGGTGGGAATGAAAACTGGTGCAGCAACTCTGGAAAATGGTATGGAGGTTCCTCAAAAAAATTAAAAGTAGAAGTACTCTACGACCCAGCTTTGCACCACTAGGTATTTATCCAAGGGATACAGGTATGCTGTTTGAAAGGGGCACATGCACCTCAATGTTTAAGCAGCACTATTCAACAATAGCCAACGTATGGAAAGATCCCAAATGTCCATCGATGGATGAATGGATAAAGAAGATATAGTACACACACACACACACACACACACACACAATGGAGTATTACTTAGCAATCAAAAACAATGAAATCTTGCAACTACATGATTGGAACCAGAGGGTATTATGCTAAGCAAAATTAGTCAGTCAGAGAAAGACAAATATCATATCACTTCACTCATATGAGGACTTTAAGATACAAAACAGATGAACATTAGGGAAGCGAAGCAAAAATAATATAAAAACATGGAGGGGAACAAAAACATAAGAGATTTTTAAATATGGAGAAGAAACAGAGGGTTGCTGGAGGGGTTGTGGGAGGGGGGTTGGGCTAAATGGGCAAGGGGAATTAAGGAATCTACTCCTGAAATCATTGTTGCACTATATGCTAAATAACTTGGATATAAATTAAAAAATAAATTATATAAAAATTAAAAAATAATAATAGTAAAATAAGTGAAAGAGGAGACTTTACAATAGAAACCACAGATATAAAAAAGTATCAAAAGAGAGTACCATATACAATTATACCTGAAACAAATAGGATAACCTAGAAGAAATGAATAAATTCATAAGAACATGCAAGTTACCAAGACTGAATCATGAAGAAATAGAAAATCTGGTCTCTCTCTCTCTCTCTCTCTCTCAAAATAAATAAATAAAGTTTAAAAAGTGGGGACACCTGGGTAGCTCAGTCAGTTGAGCATCTTACTCTTAATTTTGGCTCAGGTCATGATCTCACTGTTCATGGATTCAAGCCCCATGTCGGGCTCTAGGCTGACATCACAGAACTTGCTTGGGAGTCTCTCTCTCCTTCTTTCTCTGCCTCTTCCTCACTTCCTCTCTCTCTAACTCTCTAAATAAATAAGTAAATAAATAAATAAACAAACAAACAAATAAAAAATAAATAGAAAATATGAACTAATATCAAGGAAAGAGATTGACTCAGTAATAAAAAAAAATCTCCCAACAAGTAGAAGTCTAGGACTAGAGGGTTTCATAGGAGAATTCAAAGGTTGCTACTCATCACTTGCAACCAATATGGTATTAGAAGCTCTAGCCAGAACAATTAAGCAAGAAAAAGCTATCTTTACCAGAAAGTATGAATTAAAATTGTCATTGTTGGGACGCCTAGGTGGCTCAGTTGGTTAAGTGTCTGACTTTGGCTCAGGTCATGATCTTGTGGTTTGCAAGCTTGAGCCCCATATCACGCTCTCTGCTGTCAGCACAGGGCTTGCTTCTGATTCTCTGTTCCCCCTTCTCTCTGTTCCTCCTCTGCTTGTACTGTCTCTCTGTCTCAAAAGTAAACAAACATTTAAATAAATAAACTGTCATTGTTTGCTAAACTGTCATTGTTTGCATATGATGTGATCTTATACATAAAAAAATACTAGAGTACACACACACACACACACACACACAAATACATTTAGAACTAATCAATAAATTCACTGAAGTTGTAGGATACAAATAAACACACGAAAATCAATTGCATTTCCATACACTGACAAGAAATTACCTGAAAAAGAAACTAAGAAAACAATCTCTTACAATAGCATCAAAAGCAATAAAGTACTTTGGAATAAATTTAACCAAGGAGATAAAATATCATATACTGAAAACTATGACATTGATGAAATAAATTAAAGAAGACACAAATACATGTAAGATACTCCATGTTCATAGATTGGGAAAATCAATATTATTAAAATGTCCATGCTGTCCAAAGTCACCTATGTATTCAATGCAATCTCCATTAAAATCCCAATCACATTTTTCAGAGAAAGAAAAAATAATTCTAAAATTTGCATGGAACCACAAAATAGCCAGAATAACCTTGAAAAACAAGAACAAACTGGAGTCATCACACTTCCTCATTTCAAACTATATTACTAAGCTGTAGTAGTCAAAACAGTGTGGTACTTGCATAAAAACAAACACATAAACCAATGGAGCAGAACCTAGAGCCCAGAAATAAATCCAAACATATATAGTCAACTAATATTTGAAAAGTGTGTCAGGAATATCCAGTGGGAAGTGGATAGTCACTTCAGTAAATGGTGGGGGGCATCAAACAAACTAGTTACAGACAAGGTTCAGATCCTGGCTCCCCTACTTGTCCTCTGACCTAAGACAGGCTGCTTAACCTTTAGGAGTTCAGTTTCTTCATATGGAAAATGGGGATATCTTCATAATAGCTTAATGGCTTATCTAAACAAACCTCCACCCCTAGGGATTCTCAAGTCTACAGCCTGAGCAAGAAAAAGAAGCCCAGCACACTAATCCCATGACACCAACTCCACCAGTCATTAATGCAAGTCTTTATTTTGTTGTGTATACAATTTAAGTTATTAAAATTTGTACAATATTTACAAATTAAAAAATCATCTGAAAAAATTAAAAAAATAAATGGCATGGGTGAAAACTGGATATCCACATGCAAAGATGAAAGAAAGAAAGAAAAAAGAAAAAGAAAAAAAGAATTAGACCCTTACACCATCACAAAAGAAAATAGGTTAAAAACTTGAATGTATGACCTGAAACCATAAAACTCCTGGAAAAAAACATAGGAAAAAACTCCTTGACATTGGCCTTGGCAATAATCTTTTTTAGATATGACACCAAAAGCATTGGCAATAAAAAAATATATCAAGAGGAACTAAATCAAACTAAAAAGCTCTATACAGCAAAGGAAACAGCCAACAAAATGAAAAGGAAATATATAGAATGGGAGAAAAGATTTGCAAACCACATACCTGGTTAGAGGTTATTATCCAAAATATTTAAGGAACTCATACATTATAGCAAAAAAAGTCTGATTAAAAATAGGCAGAGAAACTGAATAGACATTTTTCCAAAGAAGACATCCAAATGGAACGTACTCAGTGTCACTAATCACCAGAGAATTGCAAATCAAAGCCACAATGAGATATCACCTCATGCCTGATAGGATGGGTATTATCAAAAACACAAAAGATAACAAGTGTTGGTGAGAATGTGGAGAATGGGGATCCTTTTGCACTGTTGATGGAAACATAAATTGGTGCAGTCACTATGGATAGAAGTATGGAAGTTCCTCAAAACATTAAAAATAGAACTATGAGGGGTGCCCGAATGGCTCAGTTGGTTGAGTGTCCAACTTCAGCTCAGGTCATGATCTCACAGTTCCTGAATTCAAGCCCCACGTCAGGCTCTGTGCTGACAGCTCAGAGCCTGGAGCCTGCTTTGGATTCTGTTCCTCTGTCCCTCTCTGCCCCTCCCCTACTCATGATCTCTCTCTCTCCCTCTTCTCTCTCTCTCAAAAATAAGCATTAAAAAAAATAGAACTAATGATATGATCCAGCAATCCCACATCTGGATATGAAATCAATATCTTGAAGTGATATCTGCACTCCCATGTTCACTGCAGCATTATTCATAATCATCAAGAAATAGAAACAATTTGAGTACCTAGTAATAGATAAATGGATGCATAAAAGAGAGAGAGGAGACAGAGACTCCCAAGCAGGCTCCATGCTGCTCTTAAAATGGAGCCCAAAGGGGCTCCTGGGTGGCTCAGTCGGTTGAGCGGCCGACTTTGGCTCAGGTCATGATCTCGCGGTCCATGAGTTCGAGCCCCGCATGGGGCTCTGTGCTGACAGCTGGGAGCCTGGAGCCTGTTTCAGATTCTGTGTCTCCTTCTCTCTCTGACCCTCCCCCATTCGTGCTCTGTCTCTCTCTGTCCCAAAAATAAATAAACTTAAAAAAAATTAAAAAAAAAATGGAGCCCGAAGCGAACCTCAATCTCACAAACTATGAGATCATGACCTGAGCTGAAATCAAGAGTTGGACACGTAACCAACTAAGCCACGCAGGCATCCCACTAAGGAAACAGATCTTAGGTGATCTCAACACACATACAAAATCTTAACTTCCGAGGTGATGGATGTGTTAACTTGATTGTGTAATCATATTACCATGTATACATAAATCAAATCATCACGTTGTACACCTTAAATATGAAATTTTATTTGCCAAATACACTTCAATAAAGCTGAGGGAAAAATAAAATAAAAATTTTCCAGAAAGGGTAAAATACAGAGATCATACAAAGATGAAGATTCAAAATAGAGTGGTGCCTGGGTGGTTCAGTTGGTTAAACATCTGATTCTTGGTCTTGGCTCACATGATCTCACAGTTTGTGGGATTGACCTCCACAACAAGCTCTGTGCTAACAGCTCAGAGTCTGCTTGGGATTCTCTCTCTCCTTCTCTACCTGCCCTTCCCTCTCTTCCTTTCTCACTACCCCTCCCCCACTCTTGCACACTCTCCCTTAAAATAAATAAATAAAATAAATAAACTTAAAATAAAAAAGATTCGGAAGAGTAAAGGAATTTCCAAAGCCATAAGAAGGCATTGGAGAAATGCCTTCAAAATTCTGAGTGTAAATTATTTCCAGCCTAAAATCCTATTTCAGCTAAATTATTATTCAGGGGTAGAACAAATCTGTTTTGATACATTCAAGGTTTCAAAACATTACCTGATGGACCCAATTCTCAGGACATGCCCTGATTAAATCAAGAACTAAATTCTTTTAAAAGTAAACATACGTAAACAGAAGATGCAACACAAAAAAGAGAAAAGGGAACATTCTCAAGATGTTGGTTCTAGAGAAAGACAGCACTAGCAATAGAGGGAAACCAGTCCAGATTAGAGCAGATCAAAAGCATTTCTTTAGAAAATGGAATACATAAAATTTATATTGTGCTTAAAAATACCAGTGGAGATTACACAACTAGGAGCAACCTTGAAGATATTTTGGTGGTAAACACATAGAAAGCTTTAAAAGGCCAGGAAAAGCATTAACTCCAGAAAATACAAAAAGTTATATAAAAAAATTGCCACATAACTAAGTTGTGAATAGTGCTTAATAGTCATAATAATATTAACAGAAAATTCATAACAAAAATATTTTCACAGTGTCAGAATGGAAGATAATATGTGCAAACATATGATGATAGCAAGGGGATATGTAAAAAAGAGTTAAATTCTCATCTTTGATCATGACAATTAACTGAGAATACCAAACCTGAAAAATCAATATAAACATGTCCTTTAGAGATATGGAGTTAAACACTGAAGAAATCCAAAATAGTTAACAGAAATGGTCTCTGGGAAGCAGGAATAAAAACAGAGGTCTAAGGCTGATTTTTTCCCCCACAAGTCAACTATTTGGCTATTGACTGAATAATTATTATTCAGGCATATTTTGGATAAAAACTTTAAGTTAAAAAAAGTTTGAGGAAATAACTAGATAAACCGAAATTAAATTAAAATTAATTAATTTGGTTAATTAATTAACCCAAATTAAATTAAACCCAAATTAAACTTTTACAAAACAATGCTCCAGATTCTTCAAAAGTTTCAATAAAAGCAAAGAAAGTCTGAGGATCTGCTCCAGATTAAAGTAGGCTAAATAGACATGACAACTAAATGTAATAAATGACACTGGACTAGACCATGGAATATTTTTAAAAGGTGATTTAAAAGACATAATTGAGACAACTCAATATTAAATGTTCTGAATTTGATAATTGTATAGGGATTAGTTACAATAATGTTTCTGCTCTTAAAAAATACACACTGAAATATTTATAGTGAAGAGTAATGTTGTTTGAACTTACTTTCAAATGGTGTAGCAAAAATATATAGTATATTCCAGGCACAATATTTTTTATACTCCATGCATTGTCTCATTAAAGACTTATAGTAACTGCATCAAATAGGTTATACAGCTGCTTCTATTTCAGATGAAAAAATTGATCCCAGAGAAGCTCATATATCAGGTAAGTGGCAGAGCCAAAACTTGAATACAAATCTGATTAATTTCCCATTTTTTCATTTTCTTCACTGTCCATTTTCTTTTTCTTAAGAGACTTTAATTTCGAGGACCATTTTACATTTACAGAAAAGTTAAGAAGATAGTGCAGAGAGTTTTCAGATACCCTACACCTGGTTTTCCTTGTTAACATCTTACATTACTGTGGTACACTTCTTACAATTAATGAACCAGTATTCATACATTAAGTAAAGGCCATATCTTTAATCCTATTTCTTTAATTTGTACTTAATGTTCCTTTCTGTTGCATAACCTCATCTAACATATGTTACACTTAATAATCTTGTCTCATATGCACCTCTTGACTATACACTTTTACAGACTTTACTTATTTTTGATAATCCTATCAGTTTTGAGGGGGGTACTAATAAGATATTTTGTAGGATGCCCCTCTATTAAATTTTTTCTCATGAATAGACTATAATTCTGTGGTTTTGAGAGAAAGACCACAAAATAAATTATTACATTATATCAAAATTAGATACTATCCACATGATTTCTCACTGTTGACGTTGACGTTGAGTTACTGTTTGCCAAGTTTAAACACTGTGTAGTTTATTCTTTTTCCCCCTTTCCATACTGGACAGGAATTTGCTATTTGTCATCTGTACTTATGCGATGGGGAGTTATGCTTCTTCACCTTGAGAGTGGAATATTTACATAAATTATTTGGAATTATTCTGTCTCTTCTTCATTTATTTATTTATTCAATTATTTACTTTTATCAGTATTGACACATGGATATTTATTTTATATTTTCGTTATTTTTTTTCTCTTTTTAAATTTTAGTCATTTTTTTCAATATATGAAGTTTATTGTCAAATTGGTTTCCATACAACACCCAGTGTTCATCCCAAAAGGTGCCCTCCTCAATACCCATCACCCACCCTCCCCTCCCTCCCACCCCCCATCAACCCTAAGTTTGTTCTCAGTTTTTAACAGTCTCTTATGCGTGGGATCTCTCCCACTCTAACCTCTTTTTTTTCCTTCCCCTCCCACATGGGTTTCTGTTAAGTTTCTCAGGATCCACATAAGAGTGAAAACATATGGTATCTGTCTTTCTCTGTATGGCTTATTCACTTAGCATCACACTCTGCAGTTCCACCCACGTTGCTACAAAGGGCCATATTTCGTTCTTTCTCATTGCCACGTAGTATTCCATTGTGTATATAAACCATAATTTCTTTATCCATTCATCAGTTGATGGACATTTAGGCTCTTTCCATCATTTGGCTATTGTTGAGAGTGCTGCTATAAACATTGGGGTACAAGTGCCCCTATGCATCAGTACTCCTGTATCCCTTGGGTAAATTCCTAGCAGTGCTATTGCTGGGTCATAGGGTAGGTCTATTTTTAATTTTTTGAGGAACCTCCACACTGTTTTCCAGAGTGGCTGCACCAATTTGCATTCCCACCAACAGTGCAAGAGGGTTCCCATTACTCCACATCCTCGCCAGCGTCTATACTCTCCTGATTTGTTCATTTTGGCCACTCTGACTGGCGTGAGGTGATATCTGAGTGTGGTTTTGATTTGTATTTCCCTGATGAGGAGCGGCGTTGAACATCTTTTCATGTGCCTGTTGGCCATCCGGATGTCTTCTTTTGAGAAGTGTCTATTCATGTTTTCTGCCCATTTCTTCACTGGGTTATTTGTTTTTCGGGTGTGGAGTTTGGTGAGCTCTTTACAGATTTTGGACACTAGCCCCTTGTCTGATATGTCACTTGCAAATATCTTTTCCCATTCTGTTGGTTGCCATTTAGTTTTGTTGGTTGTTTCCTTTGCTGTGCAGAAGATTTTTATCTTCATAAGGTCCCAGTAGTTCATTTTTGCTTTTAATTCCTTGCCTTTGGGGATGTGTCAAGTAAGAAATTGCTACAGCTGAGGTCAGAGAGGTCTTTTCCTGCTTTCTCCTCTAGGGTTTTGATGGTTTCCTGTCTCACATTCAGGTCCTTTATCCATTTTGAGTTTATTTTTGTGAATGGTGTGAGAAAGTGGTCTAGTTTCATTCTTCTGCACGTTGCTGTCCAGTTCTCCCAGCACCATTTGTTAAAGAGACTGTCTTTTTGTCCATTGGATATTCTTTCCTGCTTTGTCAAAGATTAGTTGGCCATACGTTTGTGGGTCTAGTTCTGGGGTTTCTATTCTATTCCATTGGTCTATGTGTCTGCTTTTGTGCCAATACCATGCTGTCTTGATGATGACAGCTTTGTAGTAGAGGCTAAAGTCTGGGATTGTGATGCCTCCTGCTTTGGTCTTCTTCAAAATTACTTTGGCTATTTGGGGCCTTTCGTGGTTCCATATGAATTTTAAGATTGCTTGTTCTAGCTTCAAGAAGAAATCTGGTGCAATTTTGATTGGGATTGCACTGAATGTGTTGATAGCTTTGGGTAGTATTGACATTTTGACATATTTATTCTTCCAATCCATGAGCACGGAATGTTTTTCCATTTCTTTATATCTTCTTCAATTTCCTTCATAAGCTTTCTATAGTTTTCAGCATACAGATCCTTTACATCTTTGGTTAGGTTTATTCCTAGGTATTTTATGCTTCTTGGTGCAATTGTGAATGGGATCAGTTTCTTTATTTGTCTTTCTGTTGCTTCTTTGTTAGTGTATAAGAATGCAACTAATTTCTGTACATTGATTTTGTATCCTGCAACTTTGCTAAATTCATGTATCAGTTCTAGTAGACTTCTGGTGGAGTCTATCAGATTTTCCATGTATAATATCATGTCATCTGCAAAAAAGTGAAAGCTTGACTTCATTTGCCAATTTTGATTCCTTTGATTTCCTTTTGTTGTCTGATTGCTGCTACTAGAACTTCCAACACTATGTTAAACAACAGCGGTGAGAGTGGACATCCCTGTCGTGTTCCTGATCTCAGAGAAAAAGCTCTCAGTTTTTCCCCATTGAGGATGATGTTAGCTGTGGGCTTTTCATAAATGGCCTTTATGATCTTTAAGTATGTTCCTTCTATCCCTACTTTCTCGAGGGTTTTTATTAAGAAAGGATGCTGAATTTTGCCAAAGGCCTTTTCTGCATCGATTGACAGGATCATATGGTTCTTATCTTTTCTTTTATTAATGTGATGTATCACGTTGATTGATTTGCAAATGTTGAACCAGCCCTGCATCCCAGGAATGAATCCCACTTGATCATGGTGAATAATTCTTTTTATATGCCGTTGAATTCGATTTGCTAGTATCTTATTGAGAATTTTTGCATCCATATTCATCAGGGATATTGGCCTGTAGTTCTCTTTTTATACTGGGTCTCTGTCTGGTTTAGGAATCAAAGGAATACTGGCTTCATAGAATGAGTCTGGAAGTTTTACTTCCCTTTCTATTTTTTTGACTAGCTTGAGAAGGATAGGTATTTTCTCTGCTTTAAATGTCTGGTAGAACTCCCCTGGGAAGCCATCTGGTCCTGGACTCTTCTTTGTTGGGAGGTTTTTGATGACTGATGCAACTTCTTTGCTGGTTATGGGTCTGTTCAAGCTTTCTATTTCCTCCTGATTGAGTTTTGGAAGAGTGTGGGTGTTTAGGAATTTGTCCATTTCTTCCAGGTTGTCCAGTTTGTTGGCATATAATTTTTCATAGTATTCCCTGATAATTGCTTGTATCTCTGAGGGATTGGTTGTAATAATTCCATTTTCATTGATGATTTTATCTATTTGGGTCATCTCCCTTTTCTTTTTGAGAAGCCTGGCTAGAGGTTTATCAATTTTGTTTATTTTTTCAAAAAAACAACTCTTGGTTTCGTTGATCTGCTCTACAGTTTTTTTAGATTCTATATTGTTTATTTCTGCTCTGGTCTTTATTATTTCTCTTCTTCTTCTGGGTTTAGGCTGTCTTTGTTGTTCTGCTTCTATTTCCTTTAGATGTGATGTTAGATTTTGTATTTGGGATTTTTCTTGTTTCTTGAGATAGGCCTGGATTGCAATATATTTTCCTCTCAGGACTGCCTTCGCTGCATCCCAAAGCGTTTGGATTGTTGTATTTTCATTTTCTTTTGTTTCCACATATTTTTTAATTTCTTCTCTAATTGCCTGGTTGACCCACTCATTCTTTAGTAGGGTGTTCTTTAACCTCCATGCTTTTGGAGGTTTTCCCGACTTTTTCCTGTGGTTGATTTCAAGCTTCATAGCATTGTGGTCTGAAAGTATACATGGTATGATTTCAATTCTTGTATACTTGTGAAGGGCTGTTTTGTGACCCAGTATGTGATCTATCTTGGAGAATGTTCCATGTGCACTTGAGAAGAAAGTATATTCTGTTGCTTTGGAATGCAGAGTTCTAAATATATCTGTCAAGTCCATCTGATTCAATGTGTCATTCAGGGCCCTTGTTTCTTTATTGACCATGTGTTGAGATGATCTATCCATTTCTGTAACTGGAGTGTTAAAGTCCCCTGCAATTACCACATTCTTATCAATAAGGTTGCTTGTGTTTGTAATTGTTTTATATATTTTGGGGCTCCTGTATTCGGCGCATAGACATTATAATTGTTAGCTCTTCCTGATGGATAGACCCTGTGATTTATACATAATGCCCTTCTTCATCTCTTGTTACAGCCTTTAATTGAAAGTCTAGTTTGTCTGATATAAGTATGGCTACTCCAGCTTTCTTCTGACTTCCAGTACCATGATAAATAGTTCTCTATCCCCTCCCTCTCAATCTGAAGGTGTCCTCAGGTCTAAAATGAGTCTCTTGTAGACAGCAAATAGATGGATCTTGTTTTTTTATCCATTCTGATACCCTATGTCTTTTGGTTGGCGCATTTAGTCCATTTACATTCAGAGTTATTATAGAAAGATATGGGTTTAGAGTCCTTGTGATGTCCGTAGGTTTCATGCTTGTAGTGATGTTTCTGGTACTTTGTCTCACAGGCTCCCCATTAGGATCTCTTGTAGGGCTGGTTTAGTGGTGATGAATTCCTTCATTTTTTGTTTGTTTGGGAAGACCTTTATCTCTCCTTCTATTCTAAATGACAGACTTCGTGGATAAAGGATTCTTGGCTGCATATTTTTTTCTGTTCATCACATTGAAGATCTCCTGCCATTCATTTCTGGCCTGCCAAGTTTCAGTAGAGAGATCAGTCACGAGTCTTATAGGTCTCCCTTTATATGTCAGAGCACGTTTATCTCTAGCTGCTGTCAGAATTTTCTTTTTATCCTTGTATTTTTCCAGTTTCACTATGATGTGTCATGCAGAAGATCAAGTTACAAGATTCCAGTTCTGTCTGAAGGGAGTTCTCTGTGCCTCTTGGATTTCAATGCCTTTTTCCTTCCCCAGATCAGGGAAGTTCTCAGCTATTATTTCTTCAAGTACACCTTCAGCACCTTTCCCTCTCTCTTCCTCCTCTGGAATACCAATTATGCGTATATTATTTCTCTTTTGTGCATCACTTACTTCTCTAATTTTCCCCTCATACTCCTGGATTTTTTTATCTCTCTTTTTTCAGCTTCTTGTTTTTCCATAATTTTATCTTCTAGTTCACCTCTTCTCTCCTCTGCCTCTTCAATCCGAGCTGTAGTCATCTCCATTTTATTTTGCAGCTCGTTGATAGCATTTTTTAGCTCCTCCTGGCTGTTCCTTAGTCCCTTGATCTCTGCAGCAAGAGATTCTCTGCTGTCCTTTAATGTTTTCAAGCCCAGTGATTAATTTTATGACTATTATTCTAAATTCACTTTCTGTTATATTGTTTAAATCCTTTTTGATCAGTTCGTTAGCTGTTGTTATTTTCTGGACGTTTTTCTGTGGGGAATTCTTCTGTTTTGTCATTTTGGATAGTCCCTGGAGTGGTGCGGGACAGGGGGGCTCTTCCCCTGTGCTGTCTTGAATAACTTGCATTGGTGGGCGGGTCTGCAGTCAGACCTGATGTCTGCCCCCAGCCCACTGCTGGGGCCACAGTCAGATTGGTGTGTGCCTTCTCTTCCCCTCTCCTAGGGGTGGGATTCACTGTGGGGTGGCGTGGCCCATCTGGGCTACTTGCACACTGCCAGGCTTGTGGTGCTGGGGATCTGGCATATTAGCTGGGGTGGATAGGCAAGGTGCACGGGGGGCGGAAGGGGCAGGCTCACTTCGCTTTTCCTTCAGGCATCTGCTTTGGGAGGGGCTCTGTGCCACCGGGAGGGAGTCAGACCCGCCAGAGGGATGGATCCACAGAAGCACAGCTTTGGGTGTTTGCGCAGTGCAAGTTCCCTGGCAGGAACTGGTTCCCTTTGGGATTTTGGCTGGTGGATGGATGAGAGAGATGGTGCTGGCGAGTGCCTTTGTTCCCTGCCAAGCTGAGCTCTGTCGTCCGGGGCTCAACAACTCTCTCTCCTGTTGTCCTCCAGTCCTCCCGTTCTCCGAGCAGAGCTGTTAGTTTATAACCTTCCAGATGTCAAGTCCCGCTTGCTGTCGGAACACACTCCTTTTTGCCCCTCCGCTTTTGCAAGCCAGACTTGGGGGCTCTGCTTGGCCGGTGGGCTGCCCCTCTGCCCCAGCTCCCTCCCGCCAGTCCGTGGAGCGCACACCGCCTCTCCACCCTTCCTACCCTCTTCCGTGGGTCTCTCGTCTGTGCTTGGCTCTGGAGACTCCGTTCTGCTAGTCTTCTGGCGGTTTTCTGGGTTATTTAGGCAGGTGTAGGTGGAATCTATGTGATCAGCAAGACTTGCAGTGAGTCCAGCGTCTTCCTATGCCACCATCTTCCTATACTTTGGTTTATAATTAAATATTACTTTCTTTTGTTGCTCATATTGTCCAGATTTAGCCATTGGGCATTTAACCTGCTCAACTCTTCTTCTTTATCCAAAACCCTGGCAAACTTTTTACTATCTTTATAGCTTTGTTTTTTCCAGAATGTCATATAATTGGAATTGTACAATATGCAGTCTTGTCAAACTGACTTCTTTCACTAGAAATATGTAGTTAAGGTTCATCCATGTCTTTCTTTGGCATGATAGTTCAATTCTTTTTTTTTCTTTCTTTCCAAGGTTTTATTTAAATTCCAGCCAGTTAATACAGTGCAATATTAGATTCAGGTGTAGAATTCAGTGATTCATCACTTACATACAACAATCAGTGCTCAGTACAATAAGTGCCCTCCTTAATACCCATCACCTCTTTAACCCATCCCCCTGCCCACCTCCCCTCCAGTAACCATCAGTTTTTTCTCTATAGTTAAGAGTCTGTTTCTTGGTTTGCCTCTCTTTTTCCCCCCAGGTTCATTTGTTTTGTTTCTTAAATTCCACATATGAGTGAAATCGTATGGTATTTATCTTTCCCTGACTTATTTCACTTAGCATTATCCTCTATAACTCCACCCATGTCACAGTAAATGGCAAATTTTCATTCTTTTTAATGGCTGGATAATATTCCATATATATACATCATACCCCAATGTTTATAGAAACATTACCAATGATAGACAAATTATGGAAAGATCCCAAATATCCATCAGCTGAAGAATGGATAGTTCATTTCTTTTAAAGCTGAAAATATTGCATTGTATAGCTTTATTATAGTTTGTTTATTTGTTCTCCTATTGAAGAATATCTTGGTAGTTTCCAGTTTGGGATATTATGAATAAAGCTTTTCTAAAATTTCATGTGTGAGTTTTGTTTGTACATAACTTTTGAACTCATTTGGGTAAATATCTATTAGTATGTTTGCTGGATTTCAAGATAAAAATATATTTAGTTTTGTAAAAAACTGTCAAACTGCCTTGTGTGGCTGTACCATTTTGCATTCCACTGGCAATGAATGAAGGTCCTGTTGTTCTGCATATTTGACATTTGGTATTGTTAGTTTTTTAGCAATTGGCCAGTATAATAGGTGTTGGTTGCATCCCACTGTTGATTTCATTTGTAATCCCTGAAGACAAATTGTGTCAGTATTTTTTAATTCACATTTTTCATTTTATTATTTGTATGTGTACATTTGTGCATGCAAATTTTAAAAACCGTTTAGGAGATTGTTAGGAATCCAAAGAAGAAAACTCCTTTGTTGAGATTTTTTTCCCCATTTTTTAATTAGGTTGGTTATTATCTTTAGGTGAGTTTTAAGTGTTCTTTTTATATTTTGGGTAAGTCCTTAATCAGATATATTTTCTCTTTATAACACACTCTGTTTCTCCTCAAAAGACAAGTAATGGGTTCTAGTCTAGGCAACTATGGAATTAGAGTCAATGTAACTCTAAGAAATTAAGAAGAAATTATCAGATGATGTCAGCAAAAAATAATGGAATAGGAAAGCCCAAAATCCTGTATCTCCATTAAAGTGAATAAACTGGTAAAATTTGTCATTATCAACTTTATAACAGTGTCTGAAAACAAATTACAAATTTATAGCAACCAGGCAAACATTTTATCATTAAGAGAGTTTTGTGGCCTTGTAACTTATCCTATCCTCTTTCACTGCTTCCCAGGTCGGTGATAGCCTTGAAGAAGACAATTGCCTATATTCCATGTATAAATTCCTAGTACCAGAGAAAGAAGATGGAATCTTATTTTCAAAGAACTGTGATTGTTTCTTGTGAGTTGTCTGGTGGTTCCCTAGAGGACTAGCTCAAATGGACTTGCCTTTATTGCATTTAACACAGATTCTACAAGGAATGAGACAGATACAAAGGGAGCATTAATCAAAAATATTTGAAAGCAAATGCATTAGCTACTGCTGCCAGGAGCTAGGGTTGACAGCTGGGAAAAACAACAGACAAATAAAAAGGCTGAGAAGAAAAGACTGCATAATGAGACACTTTTTGAATAAGGGCTTTGAAAAGCATCCACAAAATCCTGGGAATTGAGAAAGCCATGCATATGCCAAGGGTTGGGCATATGCTCAGAAAATACTTGAGAGGGCCCTAAATTCTCACCTATGGATGACTTTCAGGCTCTTGAAAGAAGTGAAGACTAAGGTAGAGCCATAAGCTTCCTGGCTTAGTGTTGAAGCATCTCCCAACACACAGAGAGAAGATATTAAATGACTAAGGAGTTATCTTTTTTATGGTTCCAGGCATTTAAGGAAACTTCTGTCAAAATACTAGCTGAATACTAAGCTAATGAGACAGATGCTTCAATTGGTACACATGACAAAAATGTAGACTTCACAAATTATCTCAGAGAAGTAAGAAAACAAACAACAATACAAGCAGCAACAGCAAACCTTGGAGAGAGGGAAGAATCTCTTTTTCAGAATTGTCACTTCATATTTCAAACGTCCAGTTTTGACCAAAAAAAAAAAAAAATTCTGTGGTATGGGAAGAAACAAGAGACTATTTCTCATATAATGGAAAAAAATGAAATTGGTAGAAACTATCCCTGAGGATGCTAAAATATTGCATTTGCTGGACTTATTTATTGACCTTATTTATGTTTTGCTTTACATTTTTCTTTTAACTTTAAAATGCATTTTAAAGTAATTTCAGGCTTATAAAATGTTGCAGAAATAGGAAAAAGAATGCCATGTTCCCCACACAAATATTTCCAAAATTTTAACATAAGAGCTACAGTACAAAATCAAGAAAATAACATTGATACAATATTATTATCTAATATATAGACTTTAATCAAATTTACAAATAATCCTGCTAATGTAACTAGTTTTTGGTTCAGGATCCAATCCAGAATCATTTATTACATTATTTTTGATGTATTTTTAATTTCCTTTAATCTGGAATAATTCAGTCTTCCTTTGTCTTTCAAGACCTTAATATTTTAAAGAGTACTAGACAGATATTTTTTCAAGTGTTCTTAATTTGGGTTTGGCTAATATTTTCTTATGATTAAATTCAGGTTATACATACTTCATAAAGTCACCACAAATGTGACTCACTTCTCAGTATGCCATTATCAGGAGGCACACGCTGTCAGTTTGTCCCACTGACTAGCATTGTTACCTTTGATCACTTAGCTAAGGTAGTTCTGCCACGTTTCTACAATAAAGTGATTATTTTTCATGAGTAAGCAATAAGAATCTTATAGAAGATACTTTGAATTTAGATAAATATCCTGTGTTTCACCCACTTCTACTCACTAGTTTTATCATTCATTGATCATTGTTGTTTGAAACTTATGGAGGTTGCCAGTGGTGACTTTCTAATTCTATCATTCCTTCTATACTTGTTAGTTGACATTCCCCTATAAGCAGAACTTGCTCTTTTCTTGTCTCCTTTATTTGTTTATTCATTTATTCACACATTTTACTAGTAGAAACTCATGGATTTTTATTGTACTGTATGTTTTATAATCTGTTACTATATTTATTATGTTGTTCAAATTATCCCCAATTTGGCCCTTGGGATTTTCTTCAAGTTAGCCGCTGTGTCCTTCTGAAATATTTCCATTAGGTTTTGAGCACTTTCTTACTTTATGACAAAGCAAGAGATACCAGACTCATCTTACACTTTTTTTGTTTGCCCCAGCCTTGGAATCAGCCATGCCTTCAAGAAAATTTGGTTCCATTTAATTGAAAATTTTACTGAGAAGACTAGCTACACTCATTCTTACTGAATAGTATTGCTTTTAGTCCCTATCAGTAGATAAAGCCAAGAAACTATACATATGGTGCATATATATATATATATATATGCAACATATGTATGTATGTATATATATATATATATACACACACACATGTATCTCTGTATTTCTCTGTATTTCTTTATATATATGTATATATATACATATGTATGTATATATACATATACATACATATAAAGAGAAATACATATATATAAAGAGAAATACATATGTATATATATAAAGAGAAATACATATATATATATACAAAGAGAAATATATATGTGCATATAAAGAGAAATATATATGTATATATATTTAAAGAGAAATACATATGTATATATATAAAGAGAAATTACATGTGTATATATATAAAAAGAAATATATATGTATATACATATAAAGAGAAATACAGAGAGATTATAAATATAAAGAGAAATACAGATATATATATATGTATATATATGCACCATATGTATAATTTATTGGCTTTATCTGCTGATAGAGACTAAAAGAAATAATATTCAGTAAGAATGAGTGTTGCTAGGCTTCTCAGTACAATTCTGAATACTATATACACATATATATGTATACATATATACTTTAGTATAAATTCTGTATATATGTATATATATATATATAAAGAGAAATACAGAGAGAAAGAGGCTTATTAAACTTTTTTCTTTGAATTATCCACAATATATTGATCTATTTATTCAATCTTTGAGAACTCATAAAGCCATTTTGAAATCATTAACTCTTACACCTGTGAAAAACAAACCTAATTGATACAGCATCTTGTTACCATTAACCTTGTGAATATAGTAAAATACTGTTTTTCAAGGTAAATTAGTTCTTCTCTCACTCTCCTTTAAGGTGGTTTTTTCATTCATTTGCAATAGTTAGGTTCATTTGTTTTTGTTTCATATTGTACTCCCTTCATTGGCTTTAATTATTTATGTTTTTTTAAATTAATTAGTTAATTAATTTACATCCAGATTAGTTAGCATAT
Source organism: Panthera uncia (assembly GCF_023721935.1). NCBI lineage: Eukaryota > Metazoa > Chordata > Mammalia > Carnivora > Felidae > Panthera > Panthera uncia. Next base: position 22,444,928 of record NW_026057588.1, read on the forward strand.
AGTGCAACAATGATTTCAGGAGTATATTCCTTAATGCCCCTTACCCATTTAAGCCATCTCACCACCCACAACCCCTCCAGCAATCCTCTGTTCTTTATTTTTATTTTTTTAATTTTTGATGCTTATTTATTTTGAGAGAGAGACAGATAGAGCATGAGTGGGGAGGAGCAGAAAGAGAGGGAGACACAGAATCCAAAGCAGGCTCCAGGCTCTGAACCGTCAGCACAGAGCCTGATGCAGGGCTCGAACTCATGAGCTGTGAGATCACGACCTGAGCCAAAGTCAGATGCTCAACCAACTGAGCTACCCAGGCACCCTTGTTTGTTCTTTATATTTAAGTGTCTCTTATGCTTTGTCCCCCTCTCTGTTTTCATATTATTTTTGCTTCCCTTCCCTTATGTTCATCTGTTTTATATCTTAGATTCCTCACATGAGTGAAGCCATATGATATTTGTCTTTTTCTGACTAATTTCATTTAGCATAATACCCTCCAATTCCATTCATGTAGTTGCAAATGGCAAGGTTTCATTCTTATTGTCTGCTGAGTAATACTCCACTGTGTGTGTGTGTGTGTGTGTGTATGTGTATACACCAATCTTCCTTATCCATTCAACTGTCGATGGACATTTTGGCTCTTTCCATACTTTAAGTATTGTTGATAGTGCTGCTATAAATATTGGGGTGCATAGGCCCTTTTGAAACACTATACCTGTATCCCTTGGATAAATATCTAGTAGTGAAAATCTGGGTCATAGAGTACTTCTACTTTTAATTTTTTGAAGAACCTCCATACTGTTTTCCAGAGTGGCTGCAACAGCTTGCATTCCCACCAGCAGTGCAAAAGATCCTCTTTCTCTGCATCCTCGCCAACATCTGTTATTGCCTGAGTTGTTAATGTTAGCCATTCTGCCAGGTGTGAGGTGGTATCTCATTGTGGTTTTGATTTGTATTTCCCTGATGATGAGTAATGTGGAGCATTTTTTCATGTGTCTGTTAGCTATCTGGATGTCTTCTTTGGAGAAGTGTCTATTCATGTCTTTTGCCCATTTCTTCACTGGATTGTTTTTTGGGTGTTAAGATTGATGGGTTTGATAAGTTCTTTATAGATTTTGGATACTAACACTTTATCCGATCTGTCATTTTTAAATATCCTCTCCCATTCTGTTGGTAGAATTTTAGTTTTGTTGATTGTTTCCTTCGGTGTGCAGAAGCTTTTTATTTTGATGAGGTCCCAATAGTTCAATTTTGCTTTGGTTTCCCTTGCCTCCAGAGACATGTCTAGTAAGAAGTTGTTGCAGCCAAAATCAAAGTGGTTTCTGCCTGTACTTCTCTTGTAGGATTTTGATGGCTTCCTGTCTCACATTTGGGTCTTTCATCCATTTTGAATTTATTCTTGTGTTTGGTATAATAAAGTGGTCCAGGTTCAAAGTGATCCAGGTTTGCCAACACCATTTGCTGAAGAGACTCTTTTTTTTTTCCATTGGATATTCTTTCCTTCTTTGTTGAAGATTAGTTGGCCATACATTTGTTGGCCCATTTCTGGGTTGTCTATTCTGTTCCATTGATCTACGTGTCTGCTTTTGGGTCAGGACCATACTGCCTTTAATATAGCTTTATAATACAGTTTGAAGTTCATAATTGTGCTGCTTCTATCTTTGGTTTTGTTTTTCAACATTGCTTTGTCTATCCAGGGTCTTTTCTGGTTCCATACAAATTTTAGAATTCTTTGTTCCAGCTCTTTGAAGAATGCTGATGGTATTTTGATAGAGATTGCATTGAATGTGTAGATTGTTTTGAGTAGTATACACATTTTAACACTACAGGTTCTTCTGGTCCATGATCATAGAATGTCCTTCCATTTTTTGGTGTTATCTTCAATTTCTTTCATCACTGTCCTATAGTTTTCAGAGTACAGATCTTTCACCTCTTTGTTTAGGTTTATTCATAGGTGTCTTGTTTTTGGTGCAATTGTAAATAAGATTGGTTTATTAATTTGTCTTTCTGCTGCTTCATTACTGGTGTATAGAAATGCAATTTCTGGCATTGATTTTGTATCCTGTGACTTTACAGAATTTGTTTATCAGTTCTAGCATTTTTTTGGTGGGACCTTTGCAGTTTTCTATATATAGTATCATTTAATTCAGAGATAGTGAAAGTTTTACTTCTTCCTTACCAATTTGGATGCATTTTATTTCCTTTTGTCCTCTGATCACTGTAGCTAAAACTTCCAGTACTATGTTAAATAACAATGGTGACAGTGGACATCTGTCTTCTTCCTGACCATAGAGGAAAAGCTCTCAGTTTTTCCCAATTGATAATGATATTTGCTATGGGTTTTCCATAGGTGGCCTTTATTATGTTAAGATATGTTCACTCTAAGCCTACTTTGTTGAGGTTTTCTTTTTATAATAAATGGATGTTGTATTTTGTCAAATGCATTTCAAATGTAGCCATTGAAATGATCATATATTTATTATCCTTTCTTTTATTAATATGGTGTCTTACATTGATTGATTTACAAATATTCAGTCATCCTGGCAAGATGATCCCATTTGATTGTGTGAATGATTTTTTAATGTATTATTGGATTCAGTTTGCTAGTATTTTATTGAGAATTATTGCATCTATGTCCATCAGGGATATTAGTCTGTAGTTCTTTGTTAGGGGTGTCTTTATCTGGTTTCAGTATCAAGGTAATGCTGGCTTCATAGAATGAATTTGGATGTTTTACTTCCTTTTCAAATTTGAAATAGTTTGAGAGGAATAAGTATTAAAGAATGAAACTGGACCACTTTCTTATACTTTACACAAAAATAAATTCAAAATGGATCAATGTCCTAAATGTGCAACCTGAAACCATAAAAATCCTAGAGGAAAACACAAGCAGTAATCTCTTTGACATCAAAAAATAGCAACTTCTTTCTAGATACTTCTTCTGAGGCAAAAGAAACATAAGCAAAAATAAACTAATAATATTTCATCAAAATAAACAGCTTCTGTACGGTGAAGGAAATGATCAATAAAACTAAAAGGCAATCTGTGGAGTGGGAGAAGATAATTTCAAATGACATTTCTGATAAAGGCAGTATTCAAAATATAGAAAGAACTCACCAAAATCCACACCCAAAAAACAAATAATCCAATGAAGAAATGGGCAGAAGACATTAATAGACACTTTTCTAAAGAAGACATCCAGATGACCAACAGGCACATGAAAACATGCTCAACGTCACACCTTATCAGGGAAATACAAATCAAAACCACACTCAGATATCACCTCATGCCAGTCAGAGTGGCCAAAATGAACAAATCAGGAGACTATAGATGCTGGAGAGGATGTGGAGAAACAGGAACCCTCTTGCACTGTTGGTGGGAATGCAAACTGGTGCAGCCACTCTGGAAAACAGTGTGGAGGTTCCTCAAAAAATTAAAAATGGATCTACCCTATGACCCAGCAACAGCACTGCTAGGAATTTAGCCAAGGGATACAGGAGTGCTGATGCATAGGGGCACTTGTACCCCAATGTTTATAGCAGCACTCTCAATAATAGCCAAGTTACAGAAAGAGCCTAAATGTCCATCAACTGATGAATGGATAAAGAAATTGTGGTTTATATACACAATGGAATACTACGTGGCAATGAGAAAAAATGAAATATGGCCTTTTGTAGCAACGTGGCTGGAACTGGAGAGTGTGATGCTAAGTGAAATAAGCCATACAGAGAAAGACAGATACCATATGGTTTCACTCTTATGTGGATCCTGAGAAACGTAACAGAAACCCATGGGGGAGGGGAAGGAAAAAAAAAAGAGGTTAGAGTGGGAGAGAGCCAAAGCATAAGAGACTGTTAAAAACTGAGAACAAAGTGAGGGTTGATGGGGGGTGGGAGGGAGGGTAGGGTGGGTGATGGGCAATGAGGAGGGCACCTTTTGGGATGAGCACTGGGTGTTGTATGGAAACCAATTTGACAATAAACTTCATATATTGAAAAAAAAATATATATATATATGCTCAACATCACTGATCACCAGGGAAGTATAATCAAAACTACAGTGAGATATCACCTCACACCTGTCAGACTGGCCAAAATAAAAGACTCAAGAAACATTAGGTGTTGGTGAGGATGTGGAGAAAAAGAAACCCTCTTGTACTGTTGGTGGAAGTGGAAACTAGTGTAGCCACTGTGGAAAACAGTATGAAGTTTCCTCAAAAATTTAAAAATAGAACTTCCCTAAGATCCAGCAATTACACTACTAGGTACTTACACAAAGAATTCAAAAATACTAATTCAAAAGGACACATGCACTTCAATGTCTATAGCAGCATTATCAACAGTAGTCTAAGAAGACCATGGGGGAGGGAAAGGAAGAAAAAAGAGTGATTCGTCTCTCCTTACCCAAAGAAGACAATTTTTTAAATTTTTTTCTGAGAAATCCAGAAGAAGTCTATATAATTGGCACCAAATCATTTTCACCTTTTCTAATGAAACTAGAGGTTAGGTGTCCACAGTGTCAACAGGAGCCCAAGTAAGTGCCTCACCACCCCCTCCCTTTCACATAAATATTTCTTGGCTTTTTTATTGTTTGAATAAATTACTACAAGGCAAGAGCTCCTGAGAGGTTGCTGATTAAAGTCACTTTTATTGTAAAAAACATAATTAAATAATGCTTGGATTTATCTTCTCTTTGGGGAGACGTAACAAAAAAGATATTAGAATCTCAAATGACACAGGAAGTCATCCAGGTAATAATACATTTTTAATTATCACAGCTAGCTGCATTGCAATCATGTCTGCAAGGTTTAGCCGTATTTACAGAAATTAAACTGCAAATCAAGTTGTGAAGCTCTCCCCTCTTATGAGTTGTCCAAAGACTATTAAACAAAATAGAATTTAAAAACAGCATGGAGTTATAAATAGCCTGCTGTTTGGTATGGCTTGTCAATCTGTTACCACTTACATATTTTCTCTAACATCTCTCTAATTAGCACTCACTTTTGATACTACTGCTCCTAAAATGTTTACATTGGAAGTTACAAATTACTGTCTAATTATACTGGCTACTTTGTTTTATATGAAGTATACATAAAATCCCAACATGTGCTCTCATCACTTTTTCTGTAGGAAGACTAATAAAGTGTAACAGTTTTACACTGGGTATCAGCAATGAGCAACTTTAATTAAATTTAGTAGTATAAGAATTCATGACTTTACTTCCTGTAGTAGTGAATTGCTTGCAAGTATGAAAATTTTGCATAAATGAGGCAAATAATATGATCCCAGTAGAGTAGCACACTCAGCATTTGACTTGCGAGTTTCAGGAAAAAGTTGTTTTTAAAAGTCTTCAGCTCCTTATCTGTGGCTATGCACTAAGGAAAACAGAATATTTGTGCTTCCACAAAACCCATTCTGGGTAAATCCTGGAAATCAGTACTGGGAGGGGTCAGAGCAGGGAGTTACCACTATTCTGGAAAAAAAAAGGGAATGCTTCTTATAAAACTCACTTCTTGGAAGATCTATTTCAGTTCTTCACATTCCATGAAGTCTCCCTGTGAAATAAGTCAAACCATTCATCAAACCAATCTTTCTGTCATTGAGAATTCTTCATCCAAATTCCTGCTGCTTACTTTAATGTAAACTGTATTATTTTTTCAAAATATTCACTTTCCTACTACCAGACAGAGGGATTAAGGAGGATGAGACATCTCACTCCACTGACACCTGGGGGCATTGTGATTTACTTTGACTACTGATATGACAGTGGCCACTTCTGAACAGAGTTTTGAGTGTCAATACATGGCCTGCAATAGATCATGAAGCCAGCATGCATCAGGTAATAGCTGCTCTTTCTGCCTTGGTCCTGGAATGAAGATGATGCAGGATAGCCAAAGTCAACCCATGATGGACATGAACTTAAAATGAATTGAAATTTTAGGGGTCATTTTTTTTTAACTTAGCCTATGCTGACTAATGCGTACAGTTAATCATCATGTGCTATTTTAATATTTAGTAAAAATCTAATATTGAATGAATTAACAAATTAATAGATGGGTGGAATAAAAACTGTAATCATTATTATTAAGATTATATCTGCATATTCAAATGCAGGTTGTCCATGTTAACAGGAAATTGTTCTACATTATATTGAGACCAGCTGTATCTTCTGGGCACAAGGCCCACACATCTACATTTTACTCAGAAAGGCAAAGTTAATCAACATTCCCACATATCCCCTAATTACCAGAAATTGTAGACCATGTCATAGGCCAGCTTTCTTTCATAACCTAATCAGTAGTGGTAATCCTTCCCCATCACCCTGCCCATGCCTTTGCTATCTACAACATAGCAACATTGTGCCATCTCTTTAATGTGTTTCATAAACTCTTTTATGACATAGACAAGGCCAAGTGTCAGATCTAATGCATCTACACATTGAGGGTTATTTGGATTTGGAAAATAATCAAGGCACAACACAGGGTGACCTGTCTCACACATAAGTAATCTCCTGGTTCAGCCTCAACACACACAATTTTGGATCTGCTTGTATGTTAATTATCAGCTATTCTTATAAGTACATAAAATATTAACACTCCATATAAAATCCCAATTGCACTGTCCCTAGCAATCTTCATTAAGTGTCACATATTGTGGAAATTGTTTATTCTGGTTTATAAATGCTGGCTACCATGACTTGCTGGTAGAGTTTTATTGGAAGATTAACTTTAGATTAACTTCAGATTAACTTCAGAACTGGTACTATTTCACATACTCCCAAGTCCTCCACATAAGCCACAACTAAGACCATGAAATTAATTTCATGAAATAAAAAATCCTGAAGAAAGGAAAGTATTTGTTGAAACTGCACTTCTGGTCAGATATCTCATTTGGCATTCTCTGCCTCAGTGGGCCTGGAATGTTGTAGATATGAAAAGTCCCTTCTTGGTGGTGGAAAATGGTCAGAGACTACCACTCTCTGCCATTCCCCTCAAACAACGTTCAGTATTTCACAGGAAAGGGGAGGCAATTTTTTCTATCCAAAATATTCTGTCTTATTTCCAATACTACCTTACCCAAAGACTATAGCTCCCCTGTAGTTGAAGTTGAGGGGAGAAAGTCACAGAGAGACCTAGCCAACTAAAACTTGAAGGCTCAGGTCTCTATCAGTATAGGACAAGTTGAGTTTGAGGTGTCCATAAAATACTTAAACAACCAATTACCCTTGGGAAGAAACTAAACTTTACCCATTCAACAGCTATTCAGTGAGCTCCTTCTATGTTCCTGGCCTGTGCTAGGTGCTGAGGGAAGAACAAGGAGCAGAGTAGAGAGTCCCTGACATCACAGACTTTCAAGCTGAAAGGGTAAAAAATAAGCAAAGAAATCTTCATACTAAAACCAGTGCTATAATAGAGAAATTACAGGGTGCTATGGAAGTAAGAAGAGCAGCTCTTAACCTGGTCTATAGGGCTGGGTCAGAAAAGGAAGATTTCGTTGAGGAGTGATAATTAAGCTAAAACACAAAAGATGCCAATTAGGTAACCATGTAAAGGGTAAAGATAAAGGAAACTTCTGGCAGGTGACACAGCAAGTGCAAAAGCATGGAGGTGAGAAGGAACATGGGGCCAGGAGAAACTGAAAAGGATTCCCTGGGAGAATACAAAGTCCAAAGAGAGAAATGGTAGTAGATTAGGTTGGAAAGTCAGTCAAAAAGGATCTTTGAGCAAATGTTGGGAACATTGGGTTTTATAATGAGGCAATGGAAAGTCATTGAAAAGGGCTAAGCAATAATCAGACTTATGTGTTAGCAAATCTGCAAATTTTGGCTGCAGTGTGAAGGACAGCAAGAGTGGGTGTGGGAAGTCCAATTAGGATGCTGTATTTGGTTATCTATTGCTGTATAACAAATTACTCCAGATATCATACCTGCTGAATGTCTAGTTGAAGACAAAAGAACCAGGTGCCAGTAATATGTAAATAATAGTATGGTATTAATTATTATGAATTATTAGTTGCTTTATAATTAACATAATTAGATCAGTAATTATTAATAAATATTAAATATTTATTGATTACTTACTATATGCCAGGCATGGATCTAAGCAGCTTACATTTAACCTTTCAATAACCTCATGAAGTGGGCCACAACATCTTTTGAGGAAGCAGATGCACCAAGGGATAAAACAACTTTCCCAAGGTCACTCAACAGGGAAATGGAGAATATATTGTTGCATATGGAGTCTCTGACTCCAGAGCACTGTATTGTGGCCTTTATGTTCATTATAAAACTCAAGCCATCCAATAGTATTATAAGGCAGGCACTAGACATGCCATTTTATAAATGTGAAACTAATATTCTGAGAAAATAAATAATTTGTCTTAAAGTCACACCACCCATAAATGCTGTGATGTAACTCAAACTCAGGTTCTGAGTGATTCACATCCCTATGCTCTCAATTGCTATGCTATACTGCATGAAGGCCAAGATATATTTTTTTCCAATATAAGAGTATAAACTCTGTGTAAGGTAGTGGCACCTGGGTGACTCAGTCAGTTGAGAATTCAACTCTTGATTTCAGCTCAGGCCATGATCTCAGTTTCATGAGTTCAAGCCCCGTGTTGGGTTCTGTGCTGTCAGTGCAGAACCTGCTTGAGATTCTCTCTCTCTCTCTGCCCCTCCCCTGCTCGTGCACTCTCTCTCTCTCAATAAATAAACAAACAAAAGAATGAATGAATAATACAAATAACCTTTATTATTTTTTAATTTTTTTAAATGTTGATTCATCTTTGAGAGAGAGAGAGGGAGTGTGTGTGTGAGAGGGTAAAGGGCAGAGAAAGAGAGGGAGACACAGAATCCGGAGCAGCCTCCAGGCTCTGAGCTGTTGGCACAGAGTCCAATGCGGGGCTTGAACCCATGAACTGTGAAATCATGACCTGAGCTGAAGTTGGACGCTTAACTGACAGAGCCACCCAGTCACTCCATAAAAATAACTTTTAAATTATGTATAAAGGGGATTCAATTTATTCCACATAACTCAACAGCACAGAATTATAGGAATTATAGTGAGTTATAGGAAAACAAGTGACTCCACATGAAGAATTCCATTACCATCAAAGCCCTCTAAGGATGGAAAGACAGACCCTTTCACTGAATCAGTGAATGCCCCTTCACTGATACAGTCAGTCCAAGGATGACTGATGAAAAGGGGATTCCTACATCAAGAAAAACTTCAACCAAGGACCTCTGAGATCCTCTCTAACTTTAGGACTCTATGATTTACATGGCTAAAGCCCCTGTTCCTTTAATTCCTAGGAGCTTTGTTCTTTGTACCCTGCACTTTTTACCATAAAATCAAGAAACAATGCAGAAGGGGACATAAAACTAATTTTTTTTTCTATTTTTATATCTAACAGAATTACAGTTCAGATTAGGTGATGTGAAAAATATAAGGAACTAACCTTCAGTGTTTGACTTTCAAAGGGGTAAAACCAGTCTTAATATTAGTAGGAGTCACTTTTGAATTCATCAGAAATATTTTATTTCTCACCTGCCAATGAGGTGATCCATGTGACAGACAGATGGATAGAGCTGTAAGCAGCATGGGTGGATCAGTCCAGTGAAGACTGCATATGCCTGGCTTGGGTATTAGGTTTTGTACTTGTTATAGATGAGTTCCTTTACACATTCTTGCAAATCTGACTCAAGGGGACTCATGCAGTAAGAATTCTTTTGCCAGAACCTTGGATGTTAGACACCTGGCTCACTGTTTCTGACAAACGGTGTAAACATCTTTATTTTATTTTTTTTTACATTTTATTTATTTTTGAGAGAGAGAGAGAGCACAAGTGGTGGAGAGGCAGAGAGAGGAGAGACACAGAATCCGAGACAGGCTCCAGGCTCTTAGCTGTCAACACAGAGCCCGATGTGGGGCTTGAACTCACAAACTGTGAGATCATGACCTGAGCGGAAGTCAGACACTTAACCGACTGAGTCACCCAGGCGCCCCAACAATGTAAACATTCTAAGTGCTGTCAGCCTATTTAGTCCTATGACATGAGCATACCATGAACTAAATCCTTTCAGACATCTGGGCCCAGGAGAAATAACCCTTGATTTTAGAGAAATATGTCATTCTCAGGAAAAAAAAATAGAAGCCATTAGATGGAAATTCTCTCATCTCCCATCTACCAAATCTATAAACCTTACTGCATCAGTGCTTCTCTTTCTGTTCTCTTTCAACTGAGGAAGAAGTCCTTCCTCATAAATATGAAAGGCCTACTCCTGAGCTTGTGCTATGAACCTCAACTCTTTCACCGTCTAAAAGACCCCACTGACTCCACTGTTCTCCACCCCTCCTGTATCTTCATCATCCCCTTCTTTGTATACATCCTATAAACATTCAAAAATGCTTTAGTCTCTCTCATATTAAAACAAACAAACAAACTATACACCTTCCCCTTTGGCACTTGTCCTATTCTTCTCCTCCCCTTCACAATCTATCTTCAAAAGGATTTGAGGTGTCTACATACACTACTCGCATCTCCTGTCACCCCTATTCTCTCCTTGATCTACTAAAAACTGGCCTTATTATCACAACTCTACCAAAAGAACTTGTACCAAAGGCACTACGGGCTTCCTTCCATGTTTCTAAGTCCAGTGGCTACATTTTAGTCCCCATTCACATGGCCTTTTGGAAACGTTTGCCATTTTCCCCTAGCTTCTGTGACTGTGGCTGGCTTTTCTATGATTTCTCAGTCTCTTTCTCATAGGTGCACCATCTTCTCCACCCAGATTTACATATCAAAGTTCCTCAGGATTTAGCCCTGGCTCTTTGTCTTTTCAAAGATCTTCCTAGACATTTCTGTCACCCTTTAAGGTATCAAACACAACCCATATGCAAAATCACAGAGGTCTTGTTCACCATAATTCCTCAGCGCTTAGGACAGTGCCTCACACACATAATTTCTCCATTATCTGTGCTTAATTAATTGACTTGAAGCCAGATGTCCCAAGTTCACCATGGAGAAAGGTACAGCAAGTGACAAGAGTAAAACACAAGGGTTAGAAGTGTAATCGTTGGAGTCGAAGCTTGGTTTATAGCCCAGCTCTTCTTCTTACAAGCTTTGTGATTTGGGACAAATTACTTGTTTTTTCCCTTATTTCTAAAAAAAATGCTAATATGATATCTATGTTAATATTTTTCTGAGAATTAAATTTACACTAGAATTGAGATTTCATAAGGGCAGAGATTTTCATGTTTTATTCAATAAAGAATCCATACCATCTAGAGTTTAGGTGTGGCCAGTAGCTACACTTGCACACCAAATCCAACCCACTGCTTGTTGTTTTGTATGACTCAATAACTAAGAATTGTTTTTACATTTTTAAGTAGCTGGGAGAAAAGAAGAGGAAGAATATGTGGTGGAGATAATGTATAGTTTCAAAGCCTAAAATATTTACTATCTATCTCTTCACAGAAGAGATGGCCCTAGAATAATGCCTGACAAAGATTAAGTGTCCAAAATGAACTTTCATTAAATGTATAAATTAGTGAGTGAAAGTATGTGTACATATGAGGCATAGAGAATTTAACATTCATTGAGGGCTATGTCAAATATTGTGCTACCATCTTCATCGCTATCTTTTATGTGAAATCTCTCTAAAGGAAGTCAACTCCATGGCTATCAACACCTGTCAAAACAATCTGCTGAAAAATGAAACATTAAAAATATCTCTCAGTTTTCCCAATATCAAAAAGTTCATTTGGTGCTGCTTAAAAATGGCTTACTAAATTTTTAACAATTTTATATCTATTATGAATAACTTAATGCTTTGCTAGTGATTCAAGTGCTATGATTCCCTCACCTTTAAGGAAAGTGGTTTCTAAGTACTTGCAATCTTCTGATCACTTTTTCTAGGCAGAAGACTCATATATAGTGGCAGGATATATATTGGTTTTGATATACAACATCCATATAACACCCATTCTCTCTTCTTGGAATAATTCTGCCAAAAAATTTCCTCTAGGAAACAACCTCTTCCCACTCTCAGTCCATGAACGATAGGTGGAATTGACTTGGCTGCAGGAGGAAGCATGGGAAACAGGACTGACCAGCCAGTACATCACATTCCCCCAGGCCATGGCAATTGATTAAAAGACAGACACCTGATTTAGTCAGGGCCAGAGAAAGACGATGGTACTTTAGTGTGTCTTTTAGGAAGAAAGACATCCTCTTTTTTCCACTAGGCTTGAACCTTAAACAATAAGGGATTTGGTAGCCATATTGCCATTTGTAGAGTTTGATCATGTAGCCAAGTTGGAAAAGAATGGCCAAGAAATGGAGAGAAACTGAGTTCAGTGACATTTTTTGAGCCTCTGGATCAAGAGTTCAACTGACTCTAGTGTTTTTGATCATCATGTAACTCCATAAATTCCTTCTTCCACCAAAGCCAGGTTGAGTTAGAGCTGTCTGGTTTAAAAAGAATGGAGAATATAAGTGAAGCGCCTGTCTAGTTTATTCCTCTATATTCTGTGCTTTAAACTAGCAACCTATGTAAGTGGAACAAGTGACTTTTGATGGAGCATCATCAGGAAGCAGTCATTCACTTCAGAAACGTGGCATTGGACCATTTTCAGATATTCCAATTCTGTAAGAAGCCAGCTGTAGGATCTTTAGAGACAGAATTGCAGAATTTTAAAAGACAGTTGTGACTTTAGACAAGACCATATATTTAGAGGTTCACAATTCCAAAAACATGCAAAGCCAAGAAGGTAACATGAATTAGTGAAGGGGTCAGGAGTGAGGAGAGAAGCAGCACAAGTACAATGAAAAATAAACAATGACTCCCAACTTCAGGGAGCAGGCACAGTGGGAGTGGTGGGTACCAGGCTGCAGTGGAGGCCCTGCCTATGTGAGAAGCTTCCACTTACTGTCTGCTGAACACTGCACGTAGGAATGGCGATTCAAGATGAAACCAGTCTTTAAGTGTTGCCAAATAATTTGCTTTTAAAAAAACTGTGATTCAAGCATAATATATATACTCAAGTCACACTCAGACCATAAATTGCCAGGACATTCATTATGTAGATGGGAGAAGGGTGGTGGTAAGGGCGTAAATTAAATCCCCAAATGGACGCTGTCTTACCCCAGTACTATGCAACTACTAGCAAGAGGCAAAGACTAGACTCAAATTCTAGTCTCCTGACTTGATCCTCCCACACTGAACAGACTGAAGTTCACACTGTAATAAAAATAAACCTTCATACCTGAAGAATATTGCTGGTTTGTATAGCATTCTCACATAAAGTGAAATATAATCCTTACAAAATGCAGGTACTTTTCTATTTTTTTAACTATATGAAGTTTATTGTCAAATTGGTTTCCATACAACACCCAGTGCTCATCCCGAAAGATGCCCTCTTCAATACTCATCACCCACCCTCCCCTCCTTCCCACCCCCCATCAACCCTCAGTTTGTTCTCAGTTTTTAAGAGTCTCTTATGCTTTGGCTCTCCTACTCTAACCACTCTCTCTTTTTTTTTTTTTTTCCTTCCTCTCCCCCATGGGTTTCTGTTAAGTTTCTCAGGGTCCACATAAGAGTGAAAACCAGTATCTGTCTTTCTCTGTATGGCTTATTTCACTTAGCATCACACTCTCCAGTTCCATCCACGTTGCTACAAAGGGCCATATTTCATTCTTTCTCATTGCCATGTAGTACTCCATTGTGTATATAAACCACAATTTCTTTATCCATTCATCAGTTGATGGGCATTTAGGCTCTTTCCATCATTTGGCTATTGTTGAGAGTGCTGCTATAAACATTGGGGTACAAGTGCCCCTATGCATCAGTACTCCTGTATCCCTTGGGTAAATTCCTAGCAGTGCTATTGCTGGGTCATAGGGTAGGTCTATTTTTAATTTTTTGAGGAACCTCCACACTGTTCTCCAGAGCGGCTGAACCAGTTTGCATTCCCACCAACAGTGCAAGAGGGTTCCTGTTTCTCCACATCCTCTCCAGCATCTATAATCTCCTGATTTGTTCATTTTAGCCACACTGACTGGCGTGAGGTGATATCTGAGTGTGGTTTTGATTTGTACTTTCCTGATGAGGAGTGACGTTGGGCATCTTTTCATGTGCGTGTTGGCCATCTGGATGTCTTCTTTAGAGAAGTGTCTATTCATGTTTTCTGCCCATTTCTTCACTGGATTATTTATTTTTTGGGTGTGGAGTTTGGTGAACTCTTTATAGATTTTGGATACTAGCCCTTTGTCCGATATGTCATTTGCAAATATCTTTTCCCATTCCGTTGGTTGCCTTTTAGTTTTGTTGGTTGTTTCCTTTGCTGTGCAGAAGATTATTATCTTCATGAGGTCCCAGTAGTTCATTTTTGCTTTTAATTCCTTTTCCTTTGGGGATGTGTCAAGTAAGAAATTGCTACAGCTGAGGTCAGAGAGGTCTTTTCCTGCTTTCTCCTCCAGGGTTTTAATGGTTTCCTGTCTCACATTCAGGTCCTTTATCCATTTTGAGTTTATTTTTGTGAATGGTGTGAGAAAGTGGTCTAGTTTCATTCTTCTGCACGTTGCTGTCCAGTTCTCCCAGCACCATTTGTTAAAGAGACTGTCTTTTTTCCATTGGATATTCTTTCCTGCTTTGTCAAAGATTAGTTGGCCATAGGTTTGTGGGTCTAGTTCTGGGGTTTCTATTCTATTCCATTGGTCTATGTGTCTGCTTTTGTGCCAATACCATGCTGTCTTGATGATGACAGCTTTGTAGTAGAGGCTAAAGTCTGGGATTGTGATGCCTCCTGCTTTGGTCTTCTTCAAAATTACTTTGGCTATTCGGGGCCTTTCGTGGTTCCATATGAATTTTAGGATTGCTTGCTCTAGTTTCGAGAAGAAATCTGGTGCAATTTTGATTGGGGTTGCACTGAATGTGTAGATAGCTTTGGGTAGTATTGACATTTTGACAATATTTATTCTTCCAATCCATGAGCATGGAAAGTTTTTCCATTTCTTTATATCTTCTTCAATTTCCTTCATAAGCTTCCTATAGTTTTCAGCATACAGATTTTTTACATCTTTGGTTAGGTTTATTCCTAGGTATTTTATGCTTCTTGGTACAATTGTGAGTGGGATCAGTTTCTTTATTTGTCTTTCTGTTGCTTCACTATTAGTGTATAAGAGTGCAACCGATTTCTGTACATTGATTTTGTATCCTGCGACTTTGCTGAATTCATGTATCAGTTCTAGCAGACTTTTGGTGGAGTCTATCGGATTTTTCATGTATAATATCATGTCATCTGCAAAAAGTGAAAGTTTAACTTTATCTTTGCCAATTTTGATTCCTTTGATTTCCTTTTGTTGTCTGATTGCTGCTACTAGAACTTCCAACACTATGTTAAACAACAGCGGTGAGAGTGGACATCACTGTCATGTTCCTGATCTCAGGGAAAAAGCTCTCAGTTTTTCCCCATTGGGGATGATGTTAGCTGTGGGCTTTTCATAAATGGCCTTTATGATCTTTAAGTATGTTCTTTCTATCCCGACTTTCTTGAGGGTTTTTATTAAGAAAGGATGCTGAATTTTGTCAACTGCTTTTTCTGCATCGATTGACAGGATCATATGGTTCTTTTTTTTCTTTTATTAATGTGATGTATCACGTTGATTGATTTGCAAATGTTGAACCAGCCCTGCATCCCAAGAATGAATCCCACTTGATCATGGTGAATAATTCTTTTTATATGCTGTTGAATTCGATTTGCTAGTATCTTATTGAGAATTTTTGCATCCATATTCATCAGGGATATTGGCCTATAGTTCTCTTTTTTTCCTGGGTCTCTGTCTGGTTTAGGAATCAAAGTAATACTGGCTTCAGAGAATGAGTCTGGAAGTTTTCCTTCCCTTTCTATTTTTTGGACTAGCTTGAGAAGAATAGGTATTATCTCTGCTTTAAACATCTGGTAGAACTCCCCTGGGAAGACATCTGGTCCTGGACTCTTCTTTGTTGGGAGGTTTTTGATGACTGATTCAACTTCTTTGCTGGTTATGGGTCTGTTCAAGCTTTCTATTTCCTCCTGATTGAGTTTTGGAAGTGTGTGGGTGTTTAGGAATTTGTCCATTTCTTCCAGGTTGTCCTGTTTGTTGGCATATAGTTTTTCACAGTAATCCCTGATAATTGCTTGTATCTCTGAGGGATTGGTTGTAATAATTCCATTTTCATTCATGATATTATCTATTTGGGTCATCTCCCTTTTCTTTTTGAGAAGCCTGGCTAGAGGTTTATCAATTTTGTTTATTTTTTCAAAAAACCAACTCTTGGTTTCGTTGATCTGCTCTACAGTTTTTTTGTTTTTTTTTTTTTAGATTCTGTATTGTTTATTTCTGCCCTAATTGTTATTATTTCTCTTCTTCTTCTGGGTTTAGGCTGTCTTTGCTGTTCTGTTTCTATTTCCTTTAGGTGTGCTGTTAGATTTTGCATTTGGGATTTTTCTTGTTTCTTGAGATAGGCCTGGATTGCAATATATTTTCCTCTCAGGACTGTCTTCACTGCATCCCAAAGTGTTTGGATTGTTGTGTTTTCATTTTCGTTTGTTTCCATATATTTTTAAATTTCTTCTCTAATTACCTGGTTGACCCATTCATTCTTTAGTAGGGTGTTTTTTAACCTCCATGCTTTTGGAGGTTTTCCCGACTTTTTCCTGTGGTTTATTTCAAGCTTCATAGCATTGTGGTCTGAAAGTATGCATGGTATGATTTCAAGTTTTGTATACTTATGAAGGGCTGTTTTGGACCCAGTATGTGATCTATCTTGGAGAATGTTCCATGTGTACTCGAGAAGAAAGTATATTCTGTTGCTTTCGGATGCAGAGTTCTAAATATAACTGTCAAGTCCATCTGATCCAATGTATCATTCAGGACTCTTGTTTATTGACCGTCTGTCTAGATGATCTATCCATTGTTGTAAGTGGGGTGTTAAAGTCTCCTGCAATTACCACTGTCTTGTCGATAAGGTTGCTTATATTTGTGAGTAATTGTTTTATATATTTGGGGGTTCCCATATTTGGCGCATAGACATTTATAATTGTTAGCTCTTCCTGATGGATAGACCCTGTAATTATGATATAATGCCCTTCTTCATCTCTTGTTACAGCCTTTAATTTAAAGTCTAGTTTGTCTGATATAAGTATGGCTACTCCAGGTCACTTTTGACTTCCAGTACCATGATAAATAGCTCTCCATCCCCTCACTTTCAATCCGAAAGTGTTCACAGGTCTAAAATGAGTCTCTTATAGACACCAAATAGATGGGTCTTGTTTTTTTTTTATCCATTCTGATACCCTATGTCTTTTGCTTGGCACATTTAGTCCATTTACATTCAGTGTTATTATAGAAAGATATGAGTTTAGAGTCATTGTGATGTCTGTAGGTTTCATGCTTGTAGTGATGTCTCTGGTACTTTGTGTCACAGGATCCCCCTTAGGATCTCTTGTAGGGCTGGTTTAGTGGTGACGAATTCCTTCATTTTTTGTTTGTTTGGGAAGACTTTTATCTCTCCTTCTATTCTAAATGACAGACTTGCTGGATAAAGGATTCTCGGCTGCATATTTTTTCTGTACATCACATTGAAGATTTCCTGCCATTCCTTTCTGGCCTGCCAAGTTTCAGTAGAGAGATCGGTCACGAGTCTTAGTCTCTCTTTATATGTTAGAGCACGTTTATCCCTAGCTGTTTTCAGAATATTCTCTTTATCCTTGTATTTTGCCAGTTTCACTATGATATGTCGTGCAAAAGATCAATTCAAGTTACGTCTGAAGGGAGTTCTCTGTGCCTCTTGGATTTCAATGCCTTTTTCCTTCCCCAGATCAGGGAAGTTCTCAGCTATTATTTCTTCAAGTACACCTTCAGCATCTTTCCCTCTCTCTTCCTCCTCTGGAATACCAATTATGCGTAGATTATTTCTCTTTAGTGCATCACTTAGTTCTCTAATTTTCCCCTCACACTCCTGGATTTTTTTATCTCTCTTTTTTTCAGCTTCTTCTTTTTCCTTAATTTTACCTTCTAGTTCACCTATTCTCTCCTCTGCCTCTTCAATCCGAGCTGTGGTCATCTCCATTTTATTTTGCAGTTCATTAATGGAATTTTTTAACTCCTCCTGGCTGTTCCTTAGTCCCTTGATCTCTGTAGCAATAGATTCTCTGCTGTCCTCTGTACTGTTTTCAAGCCCAACAATTAATTTTATGACTATTATTCTAAATTCACTCTCTGTTATATTTAAATCATTTTTGACCAGTTTGTTAGGTGTTGCTATTTCCTGAAGATTCTTTTGAGGGGAATTCTTCCGTTTCATCATTTTGGATAGTCCCTGGAGTGGTGTGGAACTGCGGGGCACTTCCCCTGTGCTGTCTTGAATAACTTGCGTTGGTGGGCGGGGCACAGTCAGACCTGATGTCTGCCCGCAGCCCACCACAGGGGCCACAGTCAGACTGGTGTGTACCTTCTCTTCCCCTCTCCTAGGGGAGGGATTCACTGGGGTGGAATGGCCCATCTGGGCTACTTGCACACTGCCAGGCTTGTGGTGCTGGGGATCTGGCGTATTAGCTGGGGTGGATCGGCAAGGTGCAGGGGGGTGGGAGGAGCAGGCTCAGCTTGCTTTTCCTTTGGCGATCTGCTTTGGGAGGGGATCTGTGGCACTGGGAGGGAGTCAGACCTGCTGCCGGAGTGATGGATCCGCAGAAGCACAGTGTTGGGTGTTTGCGCGGTGCAAGCAAGTTCCCTGGCAGGAACTGGTTCCTTTTGGGATTTTGGCTGGGGAATGGACGAGGGAGATGGCGCTGGCGAGCACCTTTATTCCCCACCAAGCTGAGCTCTGTCATCCGGGGCTCAATAACTCTCCCTCCCATTGTCCTCCAGCCCTCCTGCTCTCCAAGCAGAGCTGTTAGCTTATAACCTTCCAGATGTTAAGTCCCGTTTGCTGTCCTAACACACTCCTTCTTGCCCCTCCGCTTTTGCAAGCCAGACTCGGGGCTCTGCTTGGCTGGTGGGCTGCCCCTCCACCCCGGCTCCCTTCCGCCAGTCCGTGTAATGTGCACCGCCTCTCCACCCTTCCTACCCTCTTCCGTGGGCTTCTCGTCTATGCTTGGCTCTGGAGACTCCGTTCTGCTAGTCTTCTGGTGGTTTTCTGGGTTATTTAGGCAGGAGTGGGTGGAATCTAAGTGATCAGAAGGACGCGGTGAGCCCAGCGTCCTCCTACACCGCCATCTTCCTAGAGTCTCAGGTTCTTTTCTAATCTTATTTCTACTTTATAGAAAATCTGGAAAATAAAGTTCCTGGTGGTTGAGTGACTTTCCTGAAGCTTAGTAAGAAAGCCAGACTCATGTACTCCCAGGACTTAACACATCACCTTTTCTTCTAAAGATAACTTGCTTCCTGGCTCCCATATCTCTTTGGAAAGGTACCACCCACCCACCTCCCTACCCTCACGCCACACACACATACACACTAGCTATCTGATTCTGCTTTCTAAACTTCCCTTTGATCTCTCTTTTATCTCCTTTCCCATTGTCATCAGTTCACACCTGCATCACCACGTCAGGCAGCCTAGCCTCTTCTTTTCCTTATGCAGTCCATTCTGTATACCACGGCCTAAGGGAGTCAGAGAAGGAAAAGGTAGGAAAGAAATATGTCTCACAGACTTTTAGAGGAAGTGAGTTTAGAGACCTCCTAGTTTCACCATCATCCAGATGAAGAAACAAAGCCTAACGGTGAAAGTGCTCTTTTAAAATTCATATAGGCTACAAACAGGGGAGCCAGTCAAACTTAGGTCTTCTCAAGCCTAACCCATGTACTATTTTTAAAAAATCATACAGCTGAATGTAGGATTCAGCTTGTCAAAAACTAGTCATAATTTCTTGTTACTTTCAAATAAAAACATTGCAAATAACGAGCATTTGATGCTAATCTCAAAGTCCTCAGTACCACCTGAGTAAGATGATAAGTTAGCTTTAAGAAAAACTTGGACACACAGTAAACACTTGCTGAATTTAAAACAAGCAGTAAAACATTTAGACAACTAAGCTGTTGTCTGTTCATAGACAAACAGGCATGAATGACCTTGGTTCTCTTCAAGCTGCCCTTCCCATGGGTTGAAATCTCTAATTAACTCTTAGCTGATCATTTTTTATCCAGGAAAAAATCCATTAAGTATCTCCTTTATGTCCATTAAGCTATCCAGTTTGGGGTAACATCCAAACCAAATTTTTGTTCTCTTGAAATGTCCGTGTCCAGAGATGGATTTATTTTTACTACGAAACATGACATTCCACTTGGCCCTAATTCTCTGGCACTACACTTCTTTGGATACATTGTTACCAAATATTTTGTTGGTTATATAATAACAACATTGGAACCCAGTTCATAATCAGTCATGAAAAATTGTGTTCAGTTCATGAAATAAAAATCAGCAATCCTTGGAATTGTGGCCAAATACTTCTATTAGCTTCCTAGGCATTTGGGGGTTGGGAATCTGCTCTAAGAGTTCATGAAAAGACATAGAGGCAAAAATGATGATTTCTTCTCCCCTGGAAGTACTCTGGCTCCTCTCCACCTTTGTAATATGTGCACAGCCACTATTTTTAAAATACAATTGGAATGCAAAGATGGCAGGTTAAGTTTGCATTCAGTTGAAAGAAGGTTTCTCTTGGGGTGTATCTACATTGTTATTTAATTCTCTCTGACCACAGTTGTCTGCTATTTTCACTCTACATATTGCCAAGAGAAGATGAGTTTATATGTGGATAAAACAAAGTAGGCAACTAAGCATCGGTTTCCAACATAGAACCCTAGATTCAAGTCTTGGCTCTGCCCCATACTGGCAAGTTATTCAATCTCATGGAGTTTTAAAAGATTCAATAAATTACATATGTAAAGCTTTTATTAAAATAAACCTGACCAGAACAGATTTCCACTAAATGCATCTCTCCTTAGAATCCTTATCATTGTTGTCATTTTATGGGTTTTCCTGAGTTAATATTTAATTAATGTTTTTTTTTCTATAGCAGATATTTTCAGGGCCCCACCTATATCCCTCTCATTCTATGATTTTAGGGAATTCAGCCAACTTCTGTATCTCAGGTTCTGAGAGCTTTTCTTGGAAACTGAAGGCTACTATGCAGCAGGCTGAAGTGCCAAGGAATTAACAGCCTCTGCCAGAAGCTCTCAACCAATGATCCTCTAAAATTGGTATATAAATACCCTAGCTCCCTTTCCCTTGGGAGGAATAATCCTGAGATGTGTGTTTTACATATTTTCTCAGTCTCTTATAGGTTTAAGCTTCAGTTCACTGTGTTGTTTAGTATGGCATCTGGCTTAATAGAACACCCTTTGCTGATTGTCTTCCCTTCCCTATATCTCCTGTCTACTCCTCTGTTTCCTGAACCTCCAAAATAAACTATTGGCACTGGAATCCTTGTCTCAGTATTTGCTTCTGAAGCATCCCACACTAAGATAGCCTCTTTCTTAAGACAGTAAGTCTATGATGTGTCTGGTAATAGATGCTTAGTCAATAAGTGAGGAAACAAGGAAGAAAGCATTTATTATTAATTATTATTATTATTATCATTTTTGCCAGTGTTGTTATTCAGTGTAAAATACAAAGCCCACCCTTCACTGAGCAGACTCAGCAATACATCCGATTCTTGAACAAAATCACGTTCTGGGGCCTTTGTATTTCAGATAAGGAAAATGAGAAAAAACTTGGGAATCAGGTTCTTTGGGGAAAGGCTGCCAGATGAGAGGTAATGTCTGCCCTTTTTTTTCTGTCTGAGTCAGGACTCCAAAGGCTGAGATGATTCGCTCTTTAGTGTGAAATCCTCCAAGGTTGTCAGTTCTGTGACAGACATTTAACAAGACTTCAGAAAGCAGAGACCTCGGCCAGCACACAGTCTCAAGGAGGTAACTCAGAATTAAAGTCAAATCAACAAGCCACTCCTATAATTGAGGCTGAAAGTGGGAGAAGCTGTAGATATAGTTTGTGGCATAAAGGACAGGCATGTCACCTCAGGAAAAAGTAAAGTCAAGTAAGGATGTCACCTCCCACTGCTGGATACGCAGAGATTTTAATGAAACATTCTTGGGATTAATCTGCAACAAGGCCTACCTCCCCAGCTCCTGACAGGGGGCAATTTATAGCTTAAAGAGATGTCACCTACTTTAATAGGCTTCAAATCTCACCTTAAAATCACTGACTCCTTACAGGGTTCAGTTTTCAGTACATCACCTACTTGCCTGCCCATTTCACCTCATTCAGGAATAGGATCGGAGAGCAAAAGAATAAAAAATCCCTTAAGCTTAAAGGCTGAAAAGGACCTTATTAGGCAAGGAACCACAAAATCAAATGTCTATACAATCCAGCAGGGAGGATAAATGGAAGAAGTGGCTGGTCAGGCTCTGTCAGGATATGGAGAATACCTGCTGAGTTCAAGGGAGCAACCACTTTTCAACCACAAGAAATTGTTGCCAGGCAGAAGTTCAGAACCAGTGTGTCCAGATATTTTTTTTTCCAAGACAAGCTGTATATCCAGGTTTATAAATTAAATGTTCCCCTGTACTTAAGTATTGGTAACTAATTTAATATTTTAACAATAATAAAAACAAATGATAACAATAAAGAATAACAAAATTACTATATAGGTAAGGCTGGTAGTCATCTGGCACTCACCAGCTCTGCTGTAAGGGTTGTCAAAATAGTGACATCCTTACATTTGAATTGGTAAGTAGTCATTATCCCAGGTCCTCCAAATGACTCCCACCACCACTCTGGGATCCCTGGTCTGCCCCACAAACCTCAGTGTGTTCCATCATCTGGTAACTAAAGGATTAGTCAACAAATCCTAACCAACAAATCATCTCAAGAATCTTATTTCAGCATCACGGCCAGCATCTTCTTGATGACCCGCATTTGCATTATACGTGTGAAGTATTTTTAATATTGCCTCTGTACAGCTCAAAGAGAACACATATGCCAGGAATATTAATCCTGTAGGAAACCTGTTTGGGACCACTGATTTATTCCAATTACCCTCATTTGATAGTTGGGGAAACAAAGTTTGACACAGAAAATGCTATGTAATTAAAGTTATGAAGCAGGGTGCCTGGGTGACTCAGATGACTAAGTGTCATACTCTTGATAACAGCTCAGGTCCTGATCCACCAGTAGTGAGATTGAGGCCCCTCATCGGGCTCTGCACTGACAGCATGGATCCTGCTTGAGATTCTCTCTCTCTCTCTCTCTCTCTCTCTCTCTCTCTCTTTTGAATAAATAAATAAATAAGCAAGCAAACAAATAACAAACATTAAAAAAATAAAGTTATGAAGCAAATCACGGAGACCCTGTTAGGAATCCAGGACTCAAAGCTCATAAGCCAAGGTTCTGTCCTCTTCATAAGTAGCTACCAACTGGAGGGTATGGAGGGTATGGATTGTTAAAAGCACAGATTTCTCTTAACTCTTAACTATAGAGAACAAACTGATGGCTACCAGAGGGGAAGTGGATGGGGGGATGGGTGAAATAGGTGATGAGGATTAAAGACTACACTTTTCATGATGAACACTGAGTAATGTACAGAATTGTTGAATTGTTATATTGTACACCTTAAATTAATATAACACTGTATGTTAACTATATTGGAATCTAAAAGCTTAATTAAAAAGTGGAAAAAAATAAAAACACAGATTTCTTCTCTGTACACCATCCGTGCCAAAACTCTGGAGTTGACCCAGGCATGAGTATTTTTCAAAAATGCCTCAGATAATTCTGATCAACTAAAAAACATTGCTGCAAACTGTACCATTGGAATACCAATAAACTTTAACCACCTAACTTCCTCTGTGGGACAGATTTGGAAAGAAAGGGGAAATCTATATGGACATATTATTTAAATAGCTCTAATCACAATCTCACATAGAAGACATGCATATATATGTTGTGAGGGAATGGTTTCTTCCCAAGCCACTTAGATCTATCTTAATGTCATCATACTGAAGGGAAGAAAATTGAAAGAGGAAAATTTCCGATATTGATAATAATTGAGCACCAGAGGAATGGAGATAACATGAGCACCAGTACAGAACAGACAAATTTCAGAGCTGTCACTTACTAGTTATACATCTTCAGATACCTCACTTAAGGTTTTTGGGCCTCAAATTCTCCATCTGTCAAGTGGAGACAGCAATACCTACTAGGCAAAATAATAACAGGTTCCAGAGATAAATCAGTCAATTCTGGATTGCCCTGGCTGTAGATTCCTCAGTGACAATGAGAGCCTCATCCAGAGACCCAAGTGAATGTGCAACTTCTGCTCTGCCCACAGGAGTAACAGTACAGTCCAATGCACAATGCACAAGTCCAATCACAATTTGAAGGACAGCCAATGCCTTTGTGGTACCTTCACACCTCTGATGCTCACGCTGATAAGTCTAGCTCAGGTGTCAACAATTGACCCTAGGGTTTTGTTAGCAGTGATGTGGACTTACCTATGAAAGTCTGCTGGCATACCCCATATATAACTTTAGAGCTTCCTTTAGTCATAAGGCACTTTGCACAGTACCTGACATATAGGGGCAATCATGATGGCCATGATTATGATAGTAAGGTATGGCCCAGTGATTTAGAATCCCACTCTAAAGCCAGATAGTCCAAGGTGCAGCTGTGTGATTTTGGATATTATTTCCAAATATCTCTAAGTATCAAATCATCACCACTGAAATGAAAGCAATGATGGTATCTCCTATATTGCATTATTACAAGAATTAAATGAGCTAATATAGTAAAGGATTTATCTTGGTGCCTGGCATACAATAGATGTTCACTAAATATTCCTTTTGATGATAACACTGTTAGTATTAATTTCAGCATTCAACCTCAAGTTTGAGAGACCCTTGACAATAGCATGTAAGATTTGGTGCTAAAACTAGCAGCCTGTAACAGGCTCTCATGGCCTGATGAGAGGCCTGCACAGAGCAGTGCCCCATCTGGCCCCATGCAGAGCACACAGGTACTGAGAAATTTAAGAGCCTCCTTCAAGTCTCTGAGTTCAACACATGGGTGTTTGTAATACAGCCTCAGCCCATAGTTATCAACAGACCTCTCTCAGTCTCAAACCCTTCTGCCAGAGAGGCTGTTAGAAACCCATCCAAGCACAGGCAGCCCTGATCCTGCATCTTGATAGAGTGAGACCAAGGAGAAATGGTGAGAGATCTCAAGCTTCTGGTAGCCCAGGAGACTCAAGGAAATACCATCCACAGATCCAAGATCTCCACTCATCTCTTCTGGAAAGATCCCCACAATAGGTTATTTAAGCAAGCAAACACCTAACTCAGGATTCCAAGACAGACAGCCTTCATGTTATTTGATATAAATTTCTAATCTCCCCTGAGAGCTCCAAGATGCAGCACGAGGCCCAGTAACAAGGAGACAAGCTGCCAAAGAAAGAACACCTAGAGTCAGAGCCCAGCTCTAGTATATCCTCAATGTGTCATTGTAAGAACCAAAGAGATGTGACTGCTATAGAGTATAAATCAGAATAGTCATTATTGACATTTATTATCATTACACATGCTATGAATTTTCCATCACAAAGCTCAGTGTGCAAAAATTCAACTTTCTATAACTGAACTCAGTTTTGGGGTTAAATTCCATTTTGCCTGGTGCATAAACTTAACCTAGCTACTTCTAGATACACTAATTCTCTCCCAGCTAAATTCAGACATTTCAGGGTGAAGAGTCAGTGTTTTCTCCTGCCCACTCTCTTTTTCTGGATTGGAGATCTCAGATCTCAGATATCCCAGGGTAAAGGTGAAGGACAGGGCAATTGTTCTCATTAAATCTTGGAATGGCAGAGGCAGTGGATCCACAGGGACTCTGACATCCACATGTCTCCTTCAGACCCAAAAGCTCTCTCCTGGCTATTTCCAAACTCAGATTCAGAAGTTCTTTTCCTTGCCACTTATTTAGGGCTGTCTAAGACACTTTGGTAACTAGAAACAGAGCACCATCTATTTGTTCCTACAGCCAAGTATTACTGCACCAAATTGAGGTAGAAATGCTTTTGGTATCCTCCAGACACATATGGGAAATGAGCTTAGCTGCCCTCTGTAGCATATCCCTTCAAACCCATTAGAGGTGTCTACAGTCACCAGCCATCTACAGATATCTTCCAGGTCATAAAGTCATAAACCAAATAGATTTTGTCTCTGTCCTTATGGAGCTAGTGACATAAGACAAAGAGTAAAGCCAACACATAAATGAATATAGGATTACAAATTGAGAAAATGCTATAAAGGTAACAAATAGAAGGCAGTGGTGGAAGAAAACAGGGGTGGGAGAGCTTACTTATATAAAGTGATCAGAATCAAGTAAGGCTGTCTGAGGAGCTGATAGATAAGCTGAATGAGACCTGAAGGAAGGGAAGGAGCCCACAGGTGAAAATTAGGGCTAGGGAGAGGTGATGGGGCAGACACTCAGGCATAGAAACAGATATGGTGAAAAGCTACTAAAAAGAATCAAAGCTTGATGTGGTCTTGAAATACAAGGTCAAAGTGGTTGAAACACAGCAGAGTCTGAAAGTCATGGTGAAGAGTTGGAATTTAACCCAAGTAAAATGTGAAGTCATAGAAACATTCACTTTTAGGTATTTTTTTATCATTACATTATTTTAACATGGAAAAAAATGGATTTTTCTCAACAGAGGCAGTATGGCCATCCCCAGAAGACATTTGGAAACATGTAGGGATATTTTTGGTTGTCACAATGATTTGAGGATACTACTGGGATTTAGGGAGGTTCAGGGATGCTAAACACCCTGCAATTTACAGGACAAGTCTACTCAATGAAGAATTTCTCAGTCAAGTCCTGGTGCTTCTAATGAGATTCAGTGGGGATCTGGCAGCTGTGTAGAGGCAAGAGTGGGGCAAAGACAATCATGGTAGCAGAGACATAATTAGGATTGCAGTGGCACTGTCCAAATGAGAAAAGATGATGACAAGAGTAGGACTTGGGTCCCATAGATCAAGAACAGTGAAAAGGTGGGCAAATATGAGCAAAAATCTTAAATTGGGCACACTGTGTTTCTTGTTAAATAAGGCACAGTCCCAGAGTCTTTCCCAACATCACTCCTGGCAGCCATCAGCAATTGTTTTCAGTTAACAACTGAAGCAAACTTATTTGGAAAATACCTGATTTGGATAGTTATTCAGAGATGGAGCAAAGATACAAAGGAAAGAAATAAGGAGTAAGTCTGGAAAAGGATGTTTTTGAATGATGTAATATTCATGCAAACCCATATGCCTAGATGAGATTATTAAATAAAAAGGACAATAGATTTTCCCTCTTTTAGAGGATTCCTCTTGGAAATCCACCAGATTGTTATCTCTCTCTCTTTCACTTTTATCCCTACCAAAGCTTCACAGCTGCAATTTGAGTTTCTTCACAATTAAAAAAAAAAAAAAGCCCCTAAAGGCTTGCCTATCACTCAGAAAATTAGATGCCATGCATAATTAGGTTAATTTGGCATAACATTCATCTGAAATGTGAACATGCTATTAATAATGAAAGCAAACATATGGAGCAAGTGTCCTTACTCTGCTGAGAGAATGTTGTTAAGTTATGAACTCCACACACAAAATATCACTCTGCTTTTCCTATAAAAAAAAAGGTGGCATGATTAAAAAATTTTGCAGAGTACTGGAAACTCAGAAGATTCCCCACTCAGGGACTTTATTGCTCTGTAGAAAGAGTTAGCATTCACCCCAATTGATGACCCTAATCTTGGGCAAATTCAGAAACAATACCATTCTGAATCAGTAACACTCTGTCTCCTCTCTACTTCTTGATCAACGCTATCCTGCATCCTTTTGTGGGCAAAGATTACAGATAAGACCCTAGAATGAGGACAACTTTAGTTTTCCATTCATAGAGTTGAAAGGAATATAGTAGGTAGGAAACAGGAGATGTGCAGTTTCCTTGTTAAGAATGCCAGATTCATTAGGATCTCTACCAACTGCAGCTTTGTCACACCACAAAGGTTCCTGCACATCATGACACATCTTGGAGGCTTGCTGCCCTCTTCCCTAGGCAATGTGGCACTGTGATGCACATTCACAGGTATAAGTACTCATGTGAAAATTTAGATAAGGAAAGTATTTAAAACAAGCCTACCTGAATCCAAGATATGGAAAATAGATCACACAGGTATGATACAGTGGGAAAACAAACTGTGTTCTCTCTCTAGTCCCCCTGATTAATCCACTATGGCAATTGGGTCTATCTTTCATACTAAATGACCTGAGAAGGTTTGGTCACTACAAACCAGACTTTCTTTAAAGTTCTCTAAAGGATGCTGTCATCAAGAAAGCTTCCTTAATTATGTTCAATCATAAAAGAAAATGGAATGGAGAATCTATGCATTAAAAGGCAGTCTTTCAATGAGTCTTGACTAGTAGATATTAAAGACATGATGCTGGACATGTTTCTGAACCAAAGCTAAGAGCAGGACCCCTGGCACTAGAGATGGGCCCAAGGTCCTGCTGGTCACAGATTGGTATCTAACCAAGCATTCCTTTGATTACTGAAGCAAAAAAAAAAAAAGAAAAAGAAAAAGGTTTAAATGGGCAAGCTGCTCAAGTCCCCACATATTTCTGGCTGGTAACATCATATATCTGCCTAGTACAAGATCTGAAATTGACCTTCAATCTGAATTATTCCTGCCATTATCCAAAGCTAGCTTGTGGAAATTTACATAAGTTATTTTGCTATTCCAAATATATTTGGAAACTTAATTCTTTCTAGAATCACTTATAAAGTTATAGCAGATACTGTTGATGGCTTCAATTCCCTCAGTTCACTTGAGGTCACCTGAAGCTGTGACAGATGGCTCCAAAATGGTGACAGCTTCTTGCCTCAAAAATTTGCACCTCTTAGTGTCTTCCTGAGGACTTTCTCCAGCAACACCAGAGCTAACTCCACTAAATGCGAGTGTAAACTGGAACTGGCAGAGCACAAGGGATAATCTTCAACCAATAGAGATGGAAGGGAATAAATGCTTCAATTTCCCTGCCTTCTGGTGGACAACTTCAGATGTATTCCATACAGTTTCTTTCAGGGCTTTTGGTCAGATGGATCTCCAGTAAGCCATTCATTTACATACCTTTTATGGGTTTTTTTCCCTCCTCTGTCTCACTTTTCCCAGTCACTCATTTGTGCTTCCTGGATAGTCCTTAAATTGGAGTTTGCTTCTGCAGGAAACCAAACTAAGACAAAAACAGGTAGTTTTAATCATTCCCTAAATTATATGGTTTATAATATAGTACTTCCTTACATATTTTCTGAAATATATGTATGTTTTTATATGCAGGTATGCACATCAAAGTTTTTAGCGAATAAGATCAAATTATGTGATAAACACAAAAATACACCACACAGGTCCTCTGTAAAGAGGGAGCCTTTTTCCCCAGATACTGGAAGTCAGTATCTGTCAGTATCTGTCAGTATCCTCCAGCTGTCAGTCCACTCAAAGAATGCTCACATGTAGTGTGCACCTAGCTCCTGAGTGAGTTCAACACCCATATTGGGGCCTTGGTATTTGGGATAGAAGAGATCATAGAGAAGAAAACCAATGGAAAGCCATTGAAACTGTCCCCCATCCCTAGCCAAAAGATTAACTCTAAAACAATAGCACATTTCAAGGGTAGTTGGGAAGGTGATATTGGCCTAAAAGATCCTAACAATGCAGGGAAGAACAGAAAGAAAAAAATGAGGAAAAAATGAAGAAGTTCAGAAACACATAGCACAACATCATACATACCAACATAAACATAAGAGAAATCACAGAAGAAAGAAAGGCAGCAAGAATATTTGAAAACATAATAATCAAAAACTTCCCAAATTGTATGAAAACCTTTTCTCTATACATCTGTGGAACTCAATAAACTCTTACAGGATAAAACCAAAGAAGTCCATACCTATACACATTATAGTCAAATTATAGAAAAAAAAGAGTGTATAAATAGTCTCAAGTGGGCCTGGTGATTTAATATATAATAGAGATGACATTTCAATTCACTGAGGAAATCTGGATTGTTCAGTTAACACCACTGGGCCATCAGATTACTGATCTAGAAAAAATAAATAAATTGTATCCCTCACTCATTAATTTTTTCCAAAATAAATTCTTAATTGATGAAATATTTACAAAATATTTCAAAAATATTTGAAATATTTACAAAAAAATGAAACCATAAAAACACTAGGAAGAGGTTCTGGTCCAACATGGTAACATAGAGGGCTTCTGAGCTTCCCTCCTCTCATGGACACAACAAATCTACAACTACACATGGAGAAATTCCCTTTGAAAGAAATCTAGAAACTAACTGAGCAATTGTTATGGATTAGATGAACTACTCCCCACGCAGCAATATATAATCAGGAGGGAACCCACAACTCCCAACTACTCCTTGAAGAGCAAAGGTTTGGACCCAATATCTAGCACCCTAACTTTTAAAACTTACACCTGAAGGACAGGTCCCCAGAATACCTAGCT
This sequence comes from Panthera uncia, assembly GCF_023721935.1. Taxonomy (NCBI): domain Eukaryota; kingdom Metazoa; phylum Chordata; class Mammalia; order Carnivora; family Felidae; genus Panthera; species Panthera uncia. The sequence continues at coordinate 22,475,514 of NW_026057588.1, forward strand.
CTGAAAACAAATGAGGCTTGCACCCATGATACTCATAAGACTGTAACAAAGGAACCATTTTTAAGAAGATCACGAAGACTAGCTTTGGCTATACCCTCCCCCCCCCCCAATCCAGGACTCAGCCTACAAGGAGCAGACAGACATACCCATTTCCCAATCTTTCCCTGAAAGAGGCCTATTTTGACATAGCTTTATTTGCATGCTTCAAAAGCTACTTCAGGGTCAGGCTTCTTATTTAGCACGCATCATCTAAGAGCTGACTGCAATTCTCCTGAGAGATTGAGGAGGCCAGTGGATGCCATGTCCACATTCCCCCACTGGCCCACTTCAGGTCACTGATGTCTCCCTGGAAGGAGTTTGTGCACATGTCTGGTGCCCCAAAATTAAAAGACAACCTTTGTAATGGGAGAAAATATTTGCAAATTATATATCTGATAGAGGGTTAATATCCAAATAGATAAAGAACTCATGCAATTGAACACCCCCCAAAAAAAAGCCCAATTAAAAAATGGGCAGAGAAACTGAATAGACATTTTTCCAAAGAAGACATACAGATGGCCAACAAGTATATGAAAAGGTTCTCAACATCACTAATAATCGTCAGGGAAATTCAAATAAAAACCACAATGAGATATCACTCTTTATCTGTTAGGATAGCTATTATCAAAAAGATAAGAAATAATAAAGAGGGGATGTGGAGAAAAGGGAGCCTTCATGCACTGTTGGTGGGAATTTAAATTTGTGCAACTACTGTGAAAACATCATGGAGGTTCTTTAAAAATTTAAAAATAAAACTACCATATGATCCAAGATTCCACTACTGGCATCCACTTAAAGATAATGAACACCCTAGTTTGAAAAGATAAGTGCATCTCTATGTTTATTGCAGCATTATTTACAGTAGAAAATATATGGAAGCAACCAAAGTATCCATCAATAGATAAATGGATAAAGAAGATGTGGTGTATGTATACAGTGGAATATTACTCAACCATAAAAAGGAGATCTTTCCATTTACAACAACATGGATGGACCTACAGGGTATTATGCTAAGTGAAATTACACAATCAGAGAAAGACAAATGCCATATGACTTCACTTATATGTGGAATTAAAATAAATAAATAAATAAACAAGCAAACAAAACAGACTCATGAATACAGAAAACAAACTGATGGTTGCCAAAGGAGAAGGATGAGTAAAATAGGTGAAGGGGATTAAGAGATGCAATATTCCAGTTATACAATAAATAAGTCATGGAGATGAAAAGTACAGCATAGGAATATAGTCAATAATATTGTAATAACATTGTATGGTGACTATAGTTATCATGGTGAGCATTGAATAATATATGGAACTGTCAAGTCAGTATGTTGCACACCTGAAATTAATATATTATTGTAACATTATAACATTGTCTACTATACCTCAAAAATACAAAGAAAAGATAGAACATCAAATTTTAAAATTATACTTGTAAGGTGAAATAATTTTTGTAAATTCCAAAAATACTTAATAATGATTAAATAAAAATAAGTGTATATGTAGTAGAAGTATAAAAGTTTGAACAAAAGGAATAGTGATTTTCTCTTAGGAGGAAAAGAGAGGAATCTGATAGGATGAGTGATTTAAATTGTATATGAAATGATTTACTACCAAAAAAAGAAAAAAGAAAAAATGTCCATTGTTAAATATTGAAGTTAAATATAGTGTTAATCATACAATAAAAAAAAAAAACACATTGAGATACCACCCCATCCATTTTAGAATGGCTATTACCAAAAACACAAGAAATAAGTGTTGGAGAGAATGTAGAGAAAAGGGAAAACTTGTGTTGTGTTTGTGGGAATGTAAATTGGTGCAGCCACTATGGAAAACAGTGTGGAGCTTCTTCAAAACATTAAAAATAGAACTACCATATATCCAGTAATCCGACTTCCAAGTAAATATCCAAAGGAAATGACAAGAGGATATCCAAAAGATCTGCTTTCCCATGTTTATTGCAGTGTTATTCACAGTAGCCAAGATATGGAAACAATATATTCCCACTATATTTATATATATATAATATATTTAAATAACTTATAGATATAGATATACACACTATATGATGGAATATTATTTAGCCATGAGAAAGAAGAAAATTCTGCTATTTGGGACAACATGGATGGATCTTTGAAAGCATTATGCTAAAAGTGAAATAAGCTATACAAAGAAAGACAAATATAACAAGCCATCTTATATGTGAAATCCTAAAAATGCTGAACTCAGAAACAGAGAGTAGAAAACCAGTTGCCACAGGCTGGAGGATAAGAGAACAGGATAAGGTTGGTAAAAATGTACAAACTTTCAACTAGAAGCTGAATGAGGTCTAAGGATCTAATGTAAAATATGTTGACTATAATTGATAACAATTATAAATTAAATTTGCTAAAAGAGTAGAACTTAAATATTCTCACCAAAAAAAAGGAAGAAGAAGAAAAGAAAAAAGACTAATGTGAGGTGATGGATGTGGTAATTAAGTAGATGAGAGAAATTCTTTCAAAATATATAGGCATATCAGATCACCATCATGTACACTTTAAATATCTTACAACTTTATATATCAATTATACCACAATAAAGCTGAAATTTTTAGAAAACAATAGGAAAAAAACACAAGTGAAAATATTTATTGTCTTAGAAAAAATCAGTTTTGCCATAAAAACAAAATGTTATGAAGGGAAATACTGTCCATGTTGATTACATTAAATTTTTCAATTTCAGAGTAGCAGAAAGCAAAACCAAAATCAGAAGGGAAAACAAAATATAACTAAAATATTTGCAACACGTTAAACACACAGAAGGCTTAATAGATAAATGTGTTAACAAATCAAAAAGAAAGGCATTCACAGAGAAAAGAAGAAATAAAATAGCTAACAAATAACAACCATGGTGACTATCACTCATATTTAAAGACAAAGTTAAAATGCAATCAACACAGGATGCCTGGGTGACTCGGTTAAGCATCTGACTTGGGCTCAGGTCATGATCTCACAGTTTGTGGGATCTCACATCTGGCTCTGTGCTGGCAGCTTGGAGCCTGGAGCCTGCTTCAGATTCTGTGTCTCTCTCTCAATCTGCCCCTCCACTGTTCTCATTCTCTCTCTCTTCTCTCTCTCTCTCTCTCAAATAAATAAACATTAAAAATTTTTAAAATAAAATTTAAAAATTCTATCAAAGCCATTTTCACATATCAGATTTTGTTTTATCTTCCTTAAATTTATGTCAGAGTAGACAAGGATGTAACTAATTTTTGTGGTCATTGTTTCACAATATATAGATATATCAATCATCACATTGTATACCTTAAACTTACACAATGCTATATGTCAATTACCTCAATAAAGTTGGAGGGGGAAACATTAAAAGATGTAGTAATTAAGACTTACACTGGATGGCAGTTTGGCAATATCCATTAGCATTTTTGCAGTTTATACCCTTTCTCCTAGAATTCCCACATGCAGCTATTTTACCCTGTAGAAACACTTATACAAAGTGCAAAAGAAATACATCCAATAGGATGTTTATTACAATAAAGTAAAGTGAAAAAAACCAAATACTTAAATTCCCATTAAAGAGTTCAATCAAATTATGGGGTGCCTGGGTAGCTCAGTCAGCTGAGCATGCCACTTCGGCTCAGGTCATGATCTCGCGGTTTGTGAGTTTGAGCCCTGCATGGTGCTCTGTGCTGACAGCTCAGAGCCTGGAACTTGCTTTGGATTCTGTGTCTCCCTCTCTCTCTGCCCCTCCCCTGCTCATGTTCTGTCTCTCCCTCTCTCTCAAAAATAAACATTAAAAAAAGAGTTCAATCAAATTATCCATCGTTGATGATGATATTTAACATTATGTTACCTGCAAAGAAAAATTATGTTACCTACATTTAAAACTATATAAACCTGGGGCGCCTGGGTGGCTTAGTTGGTTGAGCGTCTGACTTCAGCTCAGGTCATAATCTCGCAGTTCATGACATTAAGCCCTGCTTTGGGCTTTGTGCTGACAGCTCAGAGCCTGGAGCCTGCTTTGGATTCCGTGTCTCCCTCTCTCTCTGCTCCTTCCCTGCTTACACTCTGTCTCTCTCTCAAAAATAAGCAAACATTTTAAAAAACTATATAAACTTTAAATGTTAATCACAGTATTTGTGTCATAGACTACAAATATGAAAACATTTCTTTTTTGTTAAATTTTATTTAAATCCAAGCTAGTTAACATATAGTGTAGTAATGGTATTAGGAGTAGAATTTAGTGATTCATCACTTACATATAACACCTAGTGCTCATCCCAACAAGTGCCCTCCTTAATGCCCATCACCCATTTAGCCTATCCCCCCAGCCAACATCCCACCAACAACCTTTAGTTTGTTCTCTGCATTTAAGAGTTTCTTATGGTTTGGCTCCCTCTCTGTTTTTCTCTTATTTTCCCTTCCTTCCCCCAGGTTTGCTGTTATGTTTTTTAAATTCCATACATGGGTGAAATCATATGATATTTGTCTTTCTCTGACTGACTTACTTCATTCAGCATAATACACTCTAGTTCCGCCCACATTGTTGCAAATGGTTTAATTCGTTTTGATCGCCGAGTAATATTCCATTGGGTATATATACCACATCTTTATCCATTCGTCAGTTGATGGACATTTGGGATCTTTCTATAATTTGACTATTGTTGATAATTCTGCTATAAATATTGGGTCCATGTGTCCCTTTGAATCAGCATTTTTTTATTCTTTGGATAAATATCTAGAAGTGCAATTTCTGTGTCATAGGGTAGTTCTATTTTTTAAAAATTAAAAATAGAAAACATTTCTGTATTAACTTTATACCAAGACTTCATCTCTGAAAGACAGAATGCGCAAAATGTTGCTTAGAAATACTGGGAAACAAGAGTTAGAGAATATCAGAATTTGAAGGGCAATGAGAGATTATCTAGTCCTCTATTTTTTTTAATTTTTCATATGGAAAATTATTACCCAGAAAAGAGAAGTAACTTGCCCACAGTCACAGAGAGATAGAGAAGGTATAAGACCTTGGGTCTACCAGTTTAGTTTTTGCTTATCAGAAAATCATAAGTCTTTTGGGGGCAGGTCCTCTGTCTCCTTTCCCTCTCATCCTCCATGATCCACACAGTGCAATGCACATAATAGAGCTTTAATGCAAAAATTACAGAAGGAAGAACAAATAGTTAAACAGTTGACTGATCATCACCCAATCTGCTTGGGCTGCCAAGACATATAATTTCCCATTATGATCTGTCTGCCCAGTTATTTTAAAGAACAGACCAGATGAATTTCAAGGCATGATGCATCCTTTTCAGCACACTGACTAGAGTCAAATAGTTAAGCTCCTTCAGGCCAAATATCTCCCCACATCTTATTGTAATTTCATAATGCATATTAGGAAGATGTTACCTATAATTTGCTGAACCTTAAGCCCAACATTTGAATTATTTTCTATGAAGCTCAATGTAAATCATTAACCCGGAGCTCAGAAATTTTGCCCCCAATCCTGTGCCTTTTTACTGTAACAAGACCCAGACTAGATATTCTGTTCCTCTTGATGAAATTTTTTTCTGTCTGGTTCTCCCGGAAACAAATGCTGAGACAAGGATTCAAGAGTAAGAAATTTATTTAGAAGGTAATCCCAGGAAACATAGGGAAGAGAGTAGGAAAGTAAGATAGAGCAGGAAGTAACCAATAAAAGGTGAGTTGAGCTAATTACCACTACAGACAACTAAGGCTTGATCTTTCTGGGGAACTCCAAGAGCCAGTGCAGAACACCATCTTCAGAGTTATCTACCAGAGGGAAAAAGGGACTGGGGCATTTACACACCAACTCAATCCATCCTTCATTGTCACCTATTCCTGGAGGGCATTATCTTGCTCTTCTGGTCTTCCAAAATGTAAGAAGAATAAATTCTGGCCTCCAGAGAAAATGCTCAGGCAGTTGTAAGGCTGTATTAAGATGTTAAGACTCAAGGGAGTATGAGTGAGCCACAGACATTATCTCCTACATATATTTTGTCAGCTAAGAAACAGTTAAATTTCAACTAATAGGGAAGACTGAGTGAGAAGGCATTTAAATCTTGGGACCGGGCTTTAAAGAACTTTAGGTCAAGTCCCCACTCCTAAGATTGTATTTATTGCCCAAAACGGTTGACCTATACATTCACTGACTTCTTCACATCTCTCAATGCAAAGAGAGACTTAAAAACTGTTTCAAGTTAATCAGAAGTAAAATATTTTGCCATAATAAAATCGCTGTAGATGGAAATTGGAGCTACTCCATGAAAGAGAGTGTGTGCCTGAGCTCAGAGCTGCCAATGTGCACTTTATTGGTGCTGGGAAGAGGTAATTGAAGCAAAGCAGTTCCTCCCTAATCGTGGGTAAATGAGCTTTAGCAGCTACTGCAGGAAGCTAATTATCACCAAGAGACTTTCTGAGCATGCTCCATGGAAGAGACCATCTGTGGTCGTTTCTGAGGATGTGCACCCAGCACTGGGCAGGCTCCACAAAGAGGGTCATGGCACCACTTCTGAGTTCCCCCATCCTTCTCTGACCTCTGTCCCTCCCTTGCACTGTGCAAAAAGGCTCTCTCCCTTGTCACCACTCAACCATGGGGCAGTCAGAGACAATACCATTTCTCAAGGTGGGCACTTCACCTCCAGGGGCTCCAAGTCTTAGTCTGAGAGAGCTGTCACAGAAAAATGGAGCCCTGGAGGAAGAGGAGGAGTAACTGACAGTTCCAAACAGAGAGCAAGGAGGAAATAAAAAATTCATGAACCAAACCAGTGGTTTATAATTCGCCTTACGATGCCAGCTTTGGTCCAAGTGAAGGAGATGAAGGGAAAGGAATGTTAATGGAGCAGCTCTTATTGTTCTTAATGGGTAGGTGGGCGATTCTAGCCACAGGGCTGCTTGGGGTGACAGTCCTTGGCTGATTGATTAGCCACAGTTTTCCATTAAGTTGAAAGGCTCCCTTTTGAACACTGGTCATGCACTTCATTTGAAAGAAAATCTTCTTGGTAGAGAGGAGGAGACAGACATGTGATTTATTGACTGCTCAGGAAGCAGTATATCTGTGCTTCAAACTCCCTGCACATTTTCACCTGCTGTCTGTGCCTGGTGCACCTCATAAAACAGGAGTCAGGAGCCAGGAAGCAGGAGGAGGCATGGTAAGCAGATTCTGACATTTGATGGAAATTCTGAACCCTCCCATTCTCCACCAATGATATTTTCACAATATGCAGAGGTAATTAGGAGATGGTTGAAGGGGAAAAAAAACAATAAAATCATAAAACTTTGCTCTTTAAGAGTAGAAACACCACCAGTCCCATGTGCCAGGGCACATACAACCACTGCTCCCAGAGACAGAGAGAGGGTTTTGCCCAAACCCTTCCAAAGGTAAAATAACATGTTTCTTCATGAGGCTCTGCTTTTATAAAGTCCAAGAGGCCTTCAGGATGTAACTCCCCCAAATTGCCATCTGCCACTCTACAAATCTGCCTGCAGATCCCTCCTTTTCCTGCCCTTCCAAAGATGGTATTGGAGGCCTTCTATAAGTGAATCTCAGCATTCTATGTTCACAATGGTCCCTGATGCTCTGACCACCAAAGCTGTAGTCAAAATGAATTACTTTGGGTCCTTTTAAATAGCCCTACATGTTCTTGTTGTCTCCTCTAACTGGAGTTGTTGATCTCTCAGATCTCCACCTGTGCCAGTGAAGCTCCTCAAGACTCAGCTCAATTAATGCCTCCCCACAAAGCCATTCCAGACCCTCCCCCTGTACCCTCATTGTGCTTCCGTGTCCCTCTTGTGCAGTGGCCAGCAGCCTCTTCTTTGTGTTGTACCTACTGATACACACACAGGTCTCCTCTACTGGGATCCACAGATTCCAGATGCAGGGATCACACCGTTGAACCATGTGGGTGTATGTGTGTAATGTATATGTGTATGCATGTGCACACACACACACACACACATACATACACAATAGGCATTCAATAAGTTATTATACCAACAGATAAATGAATAAACATTTTTCTGAGCTTTCTGGGACATAGCATTCTTTATCTTCACTAAAATTCAATGTACACAGTGGAAACCAGAGGTGGGGACACGAGGATGTGTGGGCAGTCCTAGTAGCCTGAACCCTGGCCCACTTGCCAATGTGGTCTGCCAAATAACCATCTTTAATAGGTTCAGTTGATACTTGCCAAGGTCTGGGATATGTGCTTTACATTCATTATCTTATGTTAACTCTTGCCTCAATTCTGTGAAGATACCACTATTGCCTGTCAGATTAGATTAATTTCCAGATTAGAAACCAACTACAAGGGTTTAAATAAATTTCCTAAGGTGTCAAAACTAGTGTCAGGGCTGGAATCTGAATCCAGGTCCATTTTACTCTACACCTGTGCTTTTAATAATATGATATGCTACTTTTCCTGTTAGCCTTTCCCTTTGATTAATATGTAAGTTTCTCCAAGTTGTTTGGATATTTATAACTCTTTTCTTCATGGGGCTTATCCCTGTACTGAGAAGAAACTTTTTGAAGTTAAAATCATGACATCATTCTAAGTTGCTAAGGGAAGTTACCTTCCCCAGAAACCTATTACTTCTCTCAAGAGCTCCCTATCTCCTTCCTTTAAGCAGGAAATATATGTGAAACAAGACCTTTAATTAGCTCTCACTATTAGCTCCTACATCCTGTAATAATTATCTTTGGCGATGTCATCTTGAATCCCCTGGGTAGCATGGATATTATGGACTATTAGAGGCTGTTCTGAAATCTGGCCGTCAGTCTGATTCATATTAGGCCAATTACTTTAACTAAAATTAAAATTTGTCAAGGATAGTTTGATGATGAGTCTTGGCAGCTAAAGGTAGCCCTTAAGGAGCCATGTAGCACTCTTTGGCAGAAGCACAGTGGTTTTATCTCAAGGTGAAGGTCTGGTTGTTAGTGAAAGTACCAGAGATCAAAGGAAAAACTTCTCTAGATTTGTAGCCTTGGACAGACTCCCTGGCTCGGTGTCACTGGAATCCACCCAGCCAATAAGTGTCTAGTTCTCTTCTGTGGTACTTGGGGGTCCCCAATAAAGACCAAAGTAGAAAACAATGGATCCAGTGGCCATTGACTTTACAGTTTAGTTGGTATAACAGATATATTAGTTGCCTACCTAATATCTATTTCCCTCATTTTAACAGATCCCTGGTTTTGTTGGAGCAGCAGTATGATCCGCTACAAATAATTTTTTGGCCAGATTTTTTTGTGAAAGCCAGTCTTATAATACAGTTATAGTTAATGAGACCTAAAGGGAACTTCAGGGTTTCTGGGTAAAAAAAGAAAGTTGATATGGTTACTGTTTTCTTTTATCTCCTCTCCCTTCCTTCTGCTTGGAGTAAGCATGCAATTTCTGGAAGTGTATCTGTTATCTTGAAAACATGAGGTGATAAGCTTAAGGATGAAATCCAACCTAAGAATGGCAGAACAGAGCTAAAGAAGAGGCTGGATTCTTGTACAATCCCTAGGCTGTTCACCTCCAAAATAAGTTGCTGTAGTTAGGTTTTTCTGTAACTTGCTGCTGTAGACATTTCCAGTAGGTACAGTTGGGGGGACAGATGAGGATACATAATTATGCCAATTGAGCAGGGAAAATGAAATAGTGTGGTCAGCAGTCCTATCTAAAGACACCTTAAGGCAGTGGCTGAGTGTCAAAAGCAGATAAAAACAATGTGGGCTATCACAATCCTCTCTGCATGTGCCTTTTATAGCAATATTCATTCATTTATACATTCTCAGTGTATGGGGAATCTGCTATGCTTGTGTTAGACATTGGGTGTGCAATATTATAAATGCAATACAACTGTTCTACGGTTGTTTAAAAACATGAATATTTGTAGATTCTACATCTATAAAGTATACAATGTCCTACTCTGGCCACCCAAGCCAGGTGAGCCCTCTCTACCTTAGAGGTGAGCCTCTAAGAAGATTCTTCTCTGATGCTTGGAAATTACCTGTTGTGTGCACTCATCATTGTATTCAGTATAAGAGCAGAACATTCAAGAACAGAAGGGCATTTTGAGACCACCTATCAAGATCAGTGTGCACTGAAGCAGTAAGTGCTGCAGTTCTCACTATATGTTGCTCAGCCTCATCTTTATTTTCTTTGCCCGATCTTTATGTAATAAATGTATTTCTAAAAATTTATTTTAAATTTATTCACATTTTAGATATGCTATGAGGGTTTACTGTTTTTATTATTTAAATCAATTTTTTCTGAAAAGTGAAAAATTTTTCCCTTAGTAGATCTGATTTTTGAATAATTAGGTATGCAATAGCACTGCTAGGAATTTGCCCAAGGGATACAGGAGTGCTGATGCATAAGAGCACTTGTACCCCAATGTTTATAGCAGCATTTTCAACAATAGCCAAACTATGGAAAGAGCCTAAATGTCCATCAACTGATGAATGGATAAAGAAATTGTGGTTTGTATACACAATGGAATACTACTTGGCAATGAGAAAGAATGAAATACGGCCTTTTGTAGCAACATGGATGGAACTGGAGAGTGTTATGCTAAGTGAAATAAGTCATACAGAGAAAGACAGATACCATATGTTTTCACTCTTATGTGGATCCTGAGAAACTTAACAGAAGACCATGGGGGAAGGGAAGAAAAAAAAAAGGGAGGGAGGAAGATAAACCATAAGAGACTCTTAAAAACTGAGACTAAACTGAGGGTTGATGGGGGGTGGGAGAGAGGGGAAAGTGGGTGATGGGCATTGAGGAGGGCACCTGTTGGGATGAGCACTGGGTGTTGTATGGAAACCAATTTGACAATAAATTTCATATTAAAAAATGAATAATTGGGTATCAAATTTTTATGCCAAAAATCTGAAATAATGTCAATAAAGTATTATTAAAAATTCACCTGTGATAAAGTCAATATTGTGGCACCTACACCCACTCTACCTGCAGCCTTCTCTATCTACACTAAAGGGAATTTACCCTTCTAGGTATTTAGACAAAAAAAAAATACTATCTTTCTTGACACCTTTCTTTCCTTTACTCCACATGCAATCCCTTAGTAAATACTGTTGATTCCACTTCCAAAATATGCACAGAATCTGGACCCCCACCACCACCTCCCCTGCCACCATGCTAGGCATCTCTCTCCTAAATCATTGCAACAGCCTCTTCACAGGTCTCTCTGCTCTTATCATCACCTTCCTACAGTCTCTTATCCACAGAGTGATATGAGTAATCCTTTCATTTTTTCATTTTCTTTTAATTGAAGTATAGTTGACACAAAATGTGACATTAGTTTCAAGTGTACAACATAGTGATTCAACAAGTTTATGCATTGCAGCTCTGCTCGCCACAAGTGTAGCTACCATCTGTCACTATACATTATAACAATACCACTGACTATATTTCCTATATCATATCTTTTATTCTCCTGACTTATTCATTCTGTAACTGGAAGCTCTATCTCCCACACCCCTTCACCCATCTCTCCATCCACCTCCCCCTGGTAACCACCAGTTTGTTCTCTGTATTTATGGGTTTATTTCTGCTTTTTGTTTGCTTGTTTGTTTATTCTGTCCAAGTGATCCTTTTAGGATACAAGTCCAACCAAGGAAGAATTATGCTCAGAACCCTTCACTGGCTCCCATCTCGCTCAGAGTAAAAACCAAAGTTCTCCCAGTATCCAAGGAGGCCCTACCTAATCAGACCATGTCTCTTCCCTCACTGTTGTCCCACAACTCTTCCCTCTTCTTGGCATGCTCCATCAGCACTGGCCAGGAACTCCTCAAACCTGCCCAGCTCCTTAGGGTCTGTCTACTGGGTGTTAATTCTGTCTGGAATGCTCTTCTCCTTGATATCTTTGGGACTGAATGCTCCTCCTCCTTAACCTCTTTTTTCATGTCATCTTGTGGGATGGACAAGGGCCAGGGTGTGGGGACAAGGTTGGGTAGAAGGGGCTTAAGCATCCTCCACTCTTCTCTTTTTAACCAGAGTAGCTTCAATTTTGTGTGTTTTATACATTGGAGTTTCATGTAAGATTTGAATTGAAAAAAGGATTCCACTGCCTTAACAGAAAGTTTGAAAAAACACCAAATTGAAAAAGGAAATAATGGTAGTTGGGAGATTTGTTAGACATAATTTCTGTAATTCAGATGAGAAATGATAAGGGAAGAACCAGAGTGGTAGTTACATGAGTGTAAAGAAATGAATCAACTTGAGAAATATGTATGAGGCAAATTCACCAAAAGTGTTACTTGATTGGCTGTGGGGTATAAGAAAGAGTTCAGGACATTCTCAGGCTTCTGAACAGAATTCTGGGTATGTGGTGATCATTTATATAAAGTAGGTGTGGTGTCTTAGGTGGGAAATGCAACTCTATTGAGTTTGAGGTGTTGGGGACATTCATCAGGAAACTACCAAAAGTCAAGGATAAGGTCAGGTAGGAACAGAGATGCAGGAGCCATTATTAAAAATAAAAATAGCTTCCATTTGTTGAGGGCTGGCTGTATGTCAATATTGAGCTAAACACTTCATCTCATAGGGTTATTATAAGGACTTCATAAACACACAGCATATTTGTTTCAAGTTGGTTCTCTGCTCCTCCCATTTGCTTAAGTTAGTGTAAAGTAGAAGGTTAATGAAGAAAGAAGGTACTTTGTAGTAACCATGGACAAGGAAGCTGAATGACCTCGGGAAGAACTAGAACCACACTTGAACACCCTCAGGACTGTTCTCCCACCTCTTGTCTGTACTCTTCTAAAAAGGTCAGCTTCATTGTGCTTCACAGCAACAGAGCAGCTCACACTGGGCCCAGTTCACCTGGTAGAATATGACCACCAACAACTCCCAAGCTTGATATGTGTCAGCACTCTTTCTCAGTCCTAAGTATGAATCCCTAGGGAAATGATTCAGTTGGCTCAGCTTGCGATGCCCATCTCTGAACCAATCACTTGTAGCCAGCAGGCAAGGACACAGAGAAATCACGTGGTTGGAAGATGTTTCCACAATACACAGTGGTGATGGGGTAGTTCCCAGAAAAGATAAAGAGCTGGACAGACAAATCAAGATATGTCTTCTATAAAAGCTGTCATCACACCATTTTACACATGAGCAATTGTAGAAGCTACATAAGTGAATGAAATGTCCCAGGGAGACTACAAAAAGAGTAGGAAGGGACCAAGGAGTACTGTTCAGGCTTATGTTTGTGGGTTAATTGGAAGAAGAGATGCTAGAGAAGGAGCCATTAAAAAACCCTTTTGATGCCACACTTGTATCCTCTGATCCTGTCCGGGAAGATGTTGACAGACAGTTCCAATTCATGCTGGTGGTTTCCTAGGTCTCTGCCTGAGAATGTTCTTGACCAGTGGACTATGTGCTGGCCTCACACAAGGAAAGGCAGAAGTGCCAGAGTTAACCAATGAGGAATGATAAATAAATATTCAGTCCTTTGGGCAACAATTCTGAGGTATATTCTAAAAAGTCATCAGCTTGGCTCCAATGGAAGATGGAGGCATTGAAGGACGCTGGACTCACCTCATCCTGCTGATCGCTAAGACTCCACCCACATCTGCTAAATAACCCAGAAAGCTACCAGAAGACTAGCAGAACAGACTCTCCAGAGCCAAGCATAGACAAGAGCCCACGGAAGAGGGTAGGAAGGGCGGAAAGGCAGTGCATGCTACAAGGACTGGCAGGAGGGAGCCAGGGCGGTAGAGGGGCAGCCAGCCTGGTAAGGCAGAACCCCTGAAGTCTGGCTTGCAAAAGCAGATGGGCCAGACTCCATGAGTTCTGACAACCAGGGGGACTTAACATCTGGAATGTTAAAAGTCAATGCTCTGTTCTCAGAGAGCAGGGAGGGTGAGAGGACACCAGGAGGGAGAGTTGTTGAGCCCTGGAAGACAGAGCTCAGCTCAGAGGGGAACAAAGGCGCTGGCAAGTGCCATATTCTTCTCCCATCCCCCAGCCGAAATTCCAAAGGGAACCAGTTCCTATCACCAAACTTGCTTGCAACGCACAAATGCCCAAACTTGTGCTTCTGTGAATCCATCCCTCCAACGGGCCTGCCTCCCTCCTGGTGCTGCAGGGCCCTCCTGCAGGGGACCACCCACGACAAAGCTAGCTAAGCCTACCCCTCCTACCTCTGTGCACCTTGCAGATCCACTCTGGCTAATACGCCCTTGGCCAGATCCCATTGGAGCAGCACCACAAGCCTGGCAGTGAGCAAGTAGCCCAGACAGGGACCACACCACTCCACAGTGAGTCCTGCCCCTGGAAGAGGGCAAGATAAGGTACAAACCAGCCTGACTGTGGCCCCAGTGGTGGGCTGGGGGCAGACATCGGGTCTGACTGTGGCCCCGCCCACCAACACAAGTTTCTCCCAACAGCACAGGGGAAGTGCCCTGCAGTTTGGAGCTACCGCAGGGACTGCCAAAATGATGAAGCGGAAGAATTCTCCTCAAAAGAAACTCCAGGAAGTAGTGACAGCTAATGAATTGATCAAAACGATTTAAGCAATATAATGGAACAAGAAATTAGAATAATAGTCATAAAATTAATCACTGGACTTGAAAGAGGCATAGAGGACAAGCAGAGAATCTATTGCTAAAGAGACCTGGGACTAAGAAATAGTCATGAGGAGCTAAAATATGCTCAAATGAGGTGCAAAATAAAATGGAGGTGACCACAGCTCGGATTGAAGAGGCACAGGAGAGGACAGGTTAATTAGAGGATAAAATTATGGAAAAATGGGAAGCTGAAAAAAAGAGAGATAAAAAAAATCCAGGAGTATGAGCAGAGAATTAGAGAACTAAGTGATGCAATCAAACAGAACAATATCCGTATCATATGAATTCCAGAAGAAGAAGAGAGAGAGAAAGAGACTGAAGGTGTACTGGAACAAATCATAGCTGAGAAGTTCCCCGATCTAGGGGAGGAAAAAGACATTGAAATCCAAAAGTCACAGAGAACTCCCTTCAGATGTAACTTGAATCGATCTTCTACACAACATATCATAGTGATACTGGCAAAATACAAGGATAAAGAGAAAATTCTGAAAGCAGCTAGGGATAAACAGGCCCTAACTTACAATGGTAGACACATAAGGGTAGTAGCAGACCTATCTACTAAAACTTGGCAGGCCAGAAAGGAATGGCAGGAAATCTTCAATGTGATGAACAAGAAAAATATGAGCCAAGAATCCTTTATCTAGCGAGTCTGTCATTCAGAATAGGAGAGATAAAGGTCTTCCCAAACAAACAAAAACTGAAGGAATTCATCATCACTAAACCAGCCCTACAAGAGATCCTACAGGGGATTCTGTGACTGAAACATTGCAAGGACCACAAGGCACCAGAGATATTACTACAAGCATGAAACCTACAGACATCACAATGACCCTAAACCCATATCATTCAATAATAACACTGAATGTAAATGGACTAAATGCTCCAACCAAAAGACATAGGGTATAAGAATGGATAAAAAAGAAAAAACAACCAAGACGCATCTATTTGCTGTCTACAAGAGACTCATTTTAGACCTGAGGACACCTTCAGATTGAAAGTGAGGGGATGGAGAACTATCTACCATGCTACTGGAAGTCAAAAGAAAGCTGGAGTAGCCATATTTATATCAGACAAACTAGACTTTAAATTAAAGGCTACAACAAGATAGGAAGAAGGGCATTATAATATAATTACAGGGTCTATCCATCAGGAAGAGCTAACAATTATAAATGTCTATGTGCTGAATACGGGAGCCCCCCCAAATATATAAAACAATTAATGACAAGCATGAGCAACCTTATTGATAAGAATGTAGTAGTAATTGCAGGGGACTTTAATACCCCACTTACAACAATGGATAGATCATCTAGACACACGGTCAAAGAAGAAACAAGAGCACTGAATGATACATTGGATCAGATGGACTTGACAGATATATTTAGAACTCTGCATCCCAAAGCAACAGAATATACTTTCTTCTCGAGTGCACATGGAACATTCTCCAAGATAGATCACATACTGGGTCACAAAACAGCCCTTCATAAGTACAAAAGAATTGAGATCATACCATGCACACTATCAGACCATAATGCTATGAAACTTAAACCACAGGAAAATGTCTAGACAACCTCCAAAAGCATGGTGGTTAAAGAACACCCTACTAAAGAATGAATGGGTCAACCAGGCAATTAGAGAAGAAATTAAAAAATATATATTTGGAAACAAATGGAAATGAAAATACAAGAACCAAATGCTTTGAGATGCAGCAATGGCAGTCCTGAGAGGAAAATACATTGCAATCCAGGCCTATCTCAAGAAACAAGAAAAATCCCAAATGCAAAATCTAACAGCACACCTAAAGGAAATAGAAACAGAACAGTAAAGACACCCCAAATCCAGCAGAAGAAGAGAAATAATAAAGATCAGAGCAGAAATAAACAATATAGAATCTAAAAAAACTGTAGAGCAGATCAATGAAACCAAGAGTTGTTTTTTTGAAAAAATAAACAAAATTGATAAACCTCTAGCCAGGCTTCTCAAAAAGAAAAGGGAGATGACCCAAATAGATAATTTCATGAATGAAAATGGAATTATTATAACTAATCCCTCAGAAATACAAGCAATTATCAGGGAATACTATGAAAAATTATATGCCAACAAACAGGACAACCTGGAAGAAATGGACAAATTCCTAAGCATCCCAAAGCATTCGCTGCATCCCAAAGCGTTTGGATTACTGTATTTTCATTTTCATTTGTTTCCATATATTTTTAAATTTCCTCTCTATTTGCCTGGTTGACCCATTCATTCTTTAGTAGGGTGTTCTTTAACCTCCATACTTTTGGAGGTTTTCCCGACTTTTTCCTGTGGTTGATTTCAAGCTTCATAGCATTGTGGTCTGAAAGTATGCATGGTATGATTTCAATTCTTGTATACTTATGAAGGGCTGTTTTGTGACCCAGTATGTGATCTATCTTGGAGAATGTTCCATGTGCACTCAAGAAGAAAGTATATTCTGTTGCTTTGGGATGCAGAGTTCTAAATATATCTGTCAAGTCCATCTGATCCAATGTGTCATTCAGGGCCCTTGTTTCTTTATTCAACGTGTGTCTAGATGATCTATCCATTTCTGTAAGTGGAGTGTTAAGTTCCCCTACAATTACCACATTCTTATCAATAAGGTTGCTTATGTTTGCAATTGTTTTATATATTTTGGGGCTCCTGTATTCGGTGCATAGACATTATAATTGTTAGCTCTTCCTGATGGATAGACCCTGTGATTATTATATAATGCTCTTCTTCATCTCTTGTTACAGCCTTTAATTGAAAGTCTAGTTTGTCTGATATAAGTATGGCTACTCCAGGTCCCTTTTGACTTCCAGTACCATGATAAATAGGTCTCCATCCCCTCACTTTCAATCTGAAGGTGTCCTCAGGTCTAAAATGAGCCTCTTGTAGACAGCAAAGAGATGGGTCTTGTTTTTTTATCCATTCTGATACCCTATGTCTTTTGGTTGGCACATTTAGTCCATTTACATTCAGTGTTGTTATAGAAAGATATGAGTTTAGAGTCCTTGTGATGTCTGTAGGTTTCGTGGTTGTAGCAATGTCTCTGGGACTTTGTCTCACAGGCTCCCCCTTAGGATCTCTTGTAGGGCTGGTTTAGTGGTGACAAATTCCTTCATTTTTTGTTTGTTTGGGAAGACCTTTATCTCTCCTTCTATTCTAAATGACAGACTTGCTGGATAAAGGATTCTCGGCTGCATATTTTTTCTGTTCATCACATTGAAGATCTCCTGCCATTCCTTTCTGATCTGCCAAGTTTCAGTAGAGAGATCGGTCACGAGTCTTACAGGTCTCCCTTTATATGTTAGAGCACGTTTATCTCTAGCTGCTGTCAGAATTTTCTCTTTATCCTTGTATTTTGCCAGTTTCACTACAATATGTCATGCGGAAGATCGATTCAAGTTGTGTCTGAAGGGAGTTCTCTGTGCCTCTTGGATTTCAATGCCTTTTTCTTTCCCCAGATCAGGGAAGTTCTCAACTATTATTTCTTCAAGTACACCTTCAGCACCTTTCCCTCTCTCTTCCTCCTCTGGAATACCAATTATGCGTATATTATTTCTCTTTAGTGCATCACTTACTTCTCTAATTTTCCCCTCATACTCCTGGATTTTTTTATCTCTCTTTTTTCAGCTTCTTCTTTTTCCATAATTTTATCATCTAGTTCACCTATTCTCTCATCTGCCTCTTCAATCCGTGCCATGGTTGTCTCCATTTTATTTTGCAGCTCGTTGATAGCATTTTTTAACCCCTCCTGGCTGTTCCTTAGTCCCTTGATCTCTGTAGCAAGAGATTCTCTGCTGTCCTTTATAATGTTTTCAAGCCCAGTGATTAATTTTATGACTACTATTCTAAGTTCACTCTCTGTTATATTGTTTAAATCCTTTTTGATCAGTTCGTTAGCAGTTGTTTTTTCCTGGACGTTTTTTTGAGGGGAATTCTTCCGTTTCATCATTTTGGATAGTCCCTGGAGTGGTGTGGGACTGAGGGGCACTTCTCCTGTGTTGTCGTGAATAACTTGCATTGGTGGGCGGGGCAGCAGTCAGACCTGATGTCTGCCCCCAGCCCACTGCTGGGGCCACAGTCAGACTGGTGTGTGCCTTCTCTTCCCCTCTCCTAGGGGAGGGATTCACTGGGGTGGCATGGCTAGTCACGGCTACTTGCACTTTGCCAGGCTTGTGGTGCTGGGGATCTAGCATATTAGCTAGGGTGGATCCACAAGGTGCACATGGGCAGGAGGGGCAGGCTCAGCTCATTTTTCCTTTGGAGACCCACTTCGGGAGGGACCCTGCAGCACCAGGTGGGAGTCAGACCCACCGGAGGGATGGATCCACAGAAGCACAGGTTGGGTGTTTGCGCGGTGCAAGCAAGTTCCCTGACAGGAACTGGTTCCCTGTGGGATTTTGGCTGGGGGATGGGTGAGGGAGATAGCGTTGGCAAGCGCCTTTGGTCCCCACCAAGATGTACTCTGTCGTCCGGGGCTCAACAACTCTCCCTCCTGTTGTCCTCCAGCCCTCCCGTTCTCTGAGCAGAGCTGTTAGCTTATAACCTTCCAAATGTCAACTCCCGCTTGCTGTCGGAACACACTCTGCCCAGCCCCTCTGCTTTTGCAAGCCAGACTCGGGGGCTCTGCTTGGCTGGTGGGCTGCCCCTCCACCCCGGCTCCCTCCCGCCAGTCCGTGGAGCACGCACCCTCTCCGCCCTTCCTACCCTCTTCCGTGGGCCTCTAGTCTGCACTTGGCTCTGGACACTCCATTCTGCTAGTCTTCTGGTGTTTTTCTGGGTTATTTAGGCAGGTGTAGATGGAATCTAAGTGATCAGCAGGGAGTGCGGTGAGCCCAGCGTCCTCCTACGCTGCCATCTTCCCAGGATCTTCCCATAAGAGACTCTTAAAAACTGAGAATAAACTGAGGGTTGATCAGGAGTGGGAGGGAGTGTAATGTGGGTGATGGGCAAAGAGGAGGGCACCTGTTGGGATGAGCACTGGGTGTTATATGGAAACCAATTTGACAATAAATTTCATATTTAAAAAATATTAAAAAATAAAAAAATGAGAAAAAAATAAATAAAAATATTTCATTAAAAAATAAAATAAAATCATACAGTCTAAAAGCAAAAAAAAAAAAAAAAAGTCATCATATTTCCCAGTGGGATGAGCCCCAGTTGCCCTCAGTGGCAACCAGATCACAGCACACATTTTTGTCTTTCTTTTCTCGCTTGTCTTGCTCTCTCATTCCCTCATTGTACTTCCTTCAAAACTACCTGCACCCAAGTCATTGTCTCAGGGTCTGCCTTTGAGGGAGCTCAAACTAGGACAGAGAATATTAGGGGGTCTTAAGGACTGTACATTTAGAGAAACCAGGTAAAACTCATGACAAAGGCTAGAGAATAGAGACTGGAACCCAACACCTGCCTCCAAGAAATGCCCACCCCTCAGACTTAGCCCTGAGGCAGATCACCATCTTGACAGCCACTAACCACAGCCATCCATCTCCTGCCTCAGCAATGTTCCAACAGACAACCTGAATGGAGCCTTTTAATTAGGCTCCAGATCAGGTGATAGATTAAATGTATAAACGAGCAGCCTACTCCTTCCTTATTATTGTCACTGCTCCAGTCTTGCCTGTAACCCTGGGCCCACATCCAGGCATTTGTTTTGTTTTAAAAACAGCAAAAGAAACATATTTTTTCCGTTGCCCTGAAAAAAAAAAAACACTCCACTAAGCTATTTTTGTTTCCTGGGTGACAGTCCTTTCATAATCTCCAGTGGGTAGGAAATAAATTGGGGCTTGAAAATATAATTTTCCACAGGTTGTTATTATAAGTCATTGGGTTGCCCTGCAGAGAAGGGATGGCTTCCAATCTCAGGCTAGGAAAATTCAATGAATTTTTTGCATTGTCTCTAAGACATCATTTGCCAATTACCTTTGAAATGCTTCACTGGCAGCTCTCTAAAAACAAGCCCTCTCCTTGCTCACAGGGTACATGGGGGAGTTCTAGCCACATCATTTAGAGAGCTTTATATGCATTATCTCCCATAGCACAAGCACTCCCTAAAGGATTGAAGAGCAACTTCTTGGACTAATAATGATTCCCTGATATCACAGGTGAATAATTACCTGTTCTTCTTTTCTGAAGAAAGAAGAATAGAAGAAGATGGTGAAGGAACAGAAGTACCTGGAAGAAGAAAGAAAAGAAACAGGACTCTCCTCATTCCATTCAAACAGCATTAGATTAGAATCTCTCTTTCAGAGAGGGAGAGAGAGAGAGAGAGGAAGAGGGAGAGAGAACTCATATAACATTTACAATTTCTCATCAATATGACATTTCAATAAATTTACTGGGCTCACAGAGTTTGAAGAAAAGTGTGTATGTAAGCCCTGCTAAATGCTGGTAGTCAAAGATTTACACACATTAAGTAATTAGGTCACTGTACAACAGAATATGTAATCAAGTGCAAAATGAACTATCATGAGTAGGAAATATTTCAAAAAAAGGAAAGAGGAAGGAAGAGCAGGATGATAATGTCTGGAGACACCTAGTCATGGATGCAGCTTGGAGATTCTTCTTACCCCATGCAGGTTGTGACAGTTTGCTCATGACCCACCTGTTCAGGCCCTTGTTGGGTAATACTCAGACCTAGAAAACTTCTTCATATATTAAGCTGAAAACTGTCTCCTCCAAAACTCTAGTTATCCTTCCTTCTGAAGCTTCAGGAATACTACTAAGTTTATTTCTTCTTCCTCAAGATATATGGAGGTATAAACTCTCAAATCTTTTATTTCTTTTTTTTAAAGTTTATTTATTTATTTTGATAAAGAGAGGGGCAAAAGTGGCAGAGAGCAAGGGAGGGAGAGAGAGAATTCCAAGCAGGCTCCGCGCTGTCAGCGTTGAGTCTGATGTGGAGCTTGAACTCATGAACTGTGAGATTATGACCTGAGCCAAAATCAAGAGTTGGATGCTTAACCAACCGAGCCATGCAGGCACTCCTTAGGTCTTTTCTTTCAATAGCTATAACTCTAAAGGAAGATTTTTTTCAATAAGCAGATTAATATCACTCTACCCCTAATTTTTTAAAGGTGTTTTCAAATGAGAGAAAACAGACATATTTTAGGAATTAAGCTTGATAAACCAAACTCAACTCAAAAGAACTGGAAGAAGAGATTCAAATACATATTTGCGCACCCATGTTCATAGCAGCATTATTCACAGTAGCGAAAATATAGAAACAAACCAAATATCCATTGGATGAATGGATAAACAAAATGTGGTATATACATATAATGGAATACCATTCAGGCATAAAAAGGGATGAAGTTTTGACATGTCACAACATGGATGACCCTTGAAGACATTATGCTAAGTGAAATATTGTCACACTGAAGAACAGATACTATATGATTTCACATATATGAGGTACCTAGAGTAATCAAATTCATAGAGACAGAAAGTAGAATAGTGGTTACCAGGAACTGGGGGAGAGGAAACGAGGAGTTGCTGTTTAAAGGGTACAGAGTTTCAGTTGGGATGCTGAGAAAGTTCTAGAGATTGGTGGTGGTGATGGTTATACAACAATGTGAGTGTACTTAATGACACAGAACTGCCATTTAAAAGTGGAAAAGATAATTTAAAATGGTAAATTTTATGTTATCAATTTTTACTACAAATTTTAAAAGGCCCGAAGTCAATGCAGTGGAATCCTCTTGATCCTCTCAATCTAGTTTTTTAAATTGATAATAGTCCATTCAGATTACACCAAAGTAAGTTTGAAGATCCCCTTGGCCCTTTGCTGAGGCAAATATCCAGGATGCTCACTCTAGAGCTCCCCATGTTTTCTACCATGTCTCCTGCTGCATCAAATATTACAGTCTTATGAGTCATGTCTACTATGGTGGTACTGTGGCCTGAGCCAGAACTGAAGAAGTGGCTGAAGAGCTGAGAACTGGTGTTATATTACAGAGACGGTGGAGAGCAGGACTGAAATTAGAATATATTACACATGAAGCCACAGAGGAAAAAGCTTGCCCCAGGTCACAGAAGAAAATAGATTATTTTAATTAGCACTCAGGGATGACATGCCTGGCACCACCCTCCCCTCTGAGTTGCACCAGATGGAGTACAGAAGGCCTATGCTCCTGAGTGTTTGTTGTCTGAATCCATGCAGTTACAAGATTCCAAATGGAAACAAATTAAAGAATAGATATTCTTTAATAACCTGACCACTTTTAAACTGGTCTGACAAGAACTTCTTGACCCTCTTAGAAGCTCATACCCCGGAGGAGCCACATTGATCAGAGACTTCTTGCAGAAGCTTCCAGATTATTAGATGTGCCAGGTGCCTGTCAATATGATGCAAATACAATGCAAATCAATTGCCAAATGAAATTGAGAAATCATGCATCTTCTGCAAGATTTGCAAAGTTAATTTAAGTGACAAGGGAGACTGCTTTGAACCCCACTTAAATCATTGACAAATAAGGATAAGGCAGAGTTAGGGCAGATAATGCAGAGAAAAGACCGCAAAGTGATGATTTGATCAGATAAAAGCTTCAGAAGAGAAAAATGTCTTCAGAAGCTCTCAGGAACATCAAAAACACTTCAAACTTTTTGGCAGAGCTTGATCTTAGGATGTTTACTATAGTTAGTTTATCTGTTAATTAGATTTTCAGAACAATTTTTTCCTTTTGTATATGATTGTAACTAAAACAATTATTGTATAAATATAAGCTTGTTTTCATTTTTTTATTTCACAAGATAAAGTTTCAATCAAATATTTTGGTTGTATTTAGTTTGGAATATTGGTCCCACTTTAAATGAATTCCCTCTAGGATTTTTTTCCAGTGCCTTAGCCTGACAACATGAACCTGCTGGGTGAGTGTACATGTCCAGGCACCTTTCTACATGCAGCCCTGGATGCACCAGAGCCTCTGCCTTCTAGAAACATATGTTCAAGACATGGACCATGGTTGCCAGCTACATGTTGAACAAATTGTTAAACTGAGATACTGTCCACACAATGTCCTTTCTCAGACACCATCTCTAAAATAGTATTTTACATTATATTTCTAGGAATGAGAAATATATTTTCAGGGAGTACTTTTCTTCCTACCCAGTGCCCCTTGTAATAATCATGTTTTACGTTTGTACTTTGTACTTTCAGCTTTGGTAAAGGGTTTGCATACCATTATCTACTTTTAACTTTATAACAACCACCTTGTAAGAGTTTAGAGTAGGAGTTATCAGGCCCATTTAACAGGCTGAGATCAAGAGAGACTCTACCCATTAGGCCCTGACTCCCACCCTGAGCGCCCCTACCTCCTAAACCAAGCAACTGATCCCTGACCTATTGTTCCTGGGCTTAACCCTATTTTTACTCTCTCTCAGGTTTGTAGTGTGATATTTAGCATCCCAACACCATGAGGATGGGGGCAAAGAGAGCCTAACTACATGAGAATTCTGCCTATAGTGAGTAAGAGGATTTTAGGATTCAGCACTGAAAGAGAAGCCAGAAACCTGGGGTTCAAACTCCAGCCTTACTCTGCACTACTTGTGTGACTTTAGAAGGTAGGCTATCCAAACATCTGAGACACAGTTGCATTTAAATTGAAAAAAATTTTGAAATGTATTCTGAGTTCCAGAACAGGCTTAAGGATTTAAATCTCTGCCCTGCCATGAATCATGTAAGAGTGTTTGAGGGACAAAAGAGCTCATGTAAATCTTTTAAACATGATCTTACAAAAAAAATGTGATTATGGATCTTTGTCATCTATAAATGTTCCTCAGTACCTCATTTATACCAAAATAATAAATTTTTCTTTATGAAAAAGTTTATTTAAGACCCAATCATTTTAATAGTAATACTGAAACTCAAATGAAAAGAAAACCTCCATAGTCCCCCACCAACCCAATACATTCTTTTCTGTGTGTGCCCACCAACCCAATATATTATTTTCTGTGTGTGTGTGTGTGTGTATTCAACTTTGTTCCTTGTTCATAAGCTAATCTGTCTTATTATACTGTGACTTCTACATTTATCCATACTGTTACATCATGCACTACCAAAAACAAAGGAAAGACAAAATATGCAACCAGTCATTTCTCCTTTTTCGCACCTTATGCCCAACCCCTTTCATTGGCAAACAGAGAATAAATGGCCTTGGAGTCGATGTCATATAAAATGAAGATACAGAGAAAGGCCTGAATGACCCATCAAAACTCTAATGTAGTCTATTAGCACATTCTGAAATTACAGAAATGTTCTATATCTGTACTGACCAGTTTGGTGACCACTAGCCATATGTGACTCTAGAGTATTTGAAAAGTGTTTAATGTAAACAGGAAACTAAATGTTTGATTTCATTCACTTTTTTTTTTTTGAGAGAGAGAGAGAAAGATGGAAGGTGAGAGAGAGAAAAGAAATTTTAAGCAGGCTCCATGTGAAGCACAGAGCCTGATGCAGGGCTTCATCTCACAACTAGAAGATCATGACCTGAGCCAAAATCAAGAGTCAGACACTTAACAGACTGAGCAACTCAGGTGCCCCAATTTTACTCACTTTTAATTAATTTAAATTTAAAGAGTCACATGTTGCTTGTGACTTGTGTATTTGTATAGCACAGAAATAGTTAGACTGAGTAGACAGCTGGCTAAATTTCAGTAATAAATCATAGCATGGCTCCCACTCAGGGCCAAGGCCCCTGAGGTCCAAAATTCTGTCCCTTACTAAGCATACTTGTCATTTGTCACTTTTTGGCTCCACAGGATCCATTTCCCTCTTAAAAGCATACCAATTACCTTTGGTTACCTACTGTTTCAGACGGTATCCATGAGACAGTAAACCCAGGATCTTGTCCCCTGCTAGAAAGAATAAAAAGGTACAAGTAGAGAATGGGCATGTGATCCAAGCCCTCCTAATCAGATGGCTCCTCTAAGTATCTGGAATATTAGACTCCAAAATGACTCAATCTGTCCATTGCAGTGGTAGAAGTGGATCAGATGTTGCTAGCCACATGGCAAGGACTACCATATTCACCCTTTTCATCTCTAACCCATATTCATCTCTAACTCCCCCAGTCCTGCTTATTCCCAAACCTGGTTTTCAACATCCAGCATACTTCTCATAAGTTCCTTTCTTCACAAATTAGTGACACACTGTTGTTTGCAAACTAGAAATTCTAGCAGGCCATTAGGATGAGCTAACAATGGGTCTGAGAGTGCTTCCTATGTATTCTGACCCCAGAATGTGTTCCAAGTGCTCCCTCGTTGCCATTCTTCCCTTCGTATGGTCCAGTCACCCAGAAACTAATATTATGGCTATTTATGTTTGCAACCTAAAGCATATTGAAGACAAAAAGTACCACAGATTTTGCTCCCTTGCTGTGAAATAGGGCTGTCAATTTCTAATCTTAGTATGCCCATTGTCTGTCTAGGATCCTGGTGTACATGAATGGATGTACCTGGTACATCCTGGTACATACATGATCCAGAGCCAGAGGAACCCTGGCTCTTAACACTGGCACATAAACATCTTATCTAGGCATAGAACCTTTATATCTGGGCCTGGAGAGAGCTCTTAATGCTCAAAGGATCAGCCAGGACCAAAGCACTAGCCTCAAAGTATTCCTTCAACGACTTGAGCAATCAGAGAGGCAGAGCATTCCCAGTACTCCACTTAACTCATTTCATTAGTGTGATATAACACAGCAAAGTGAGCAGCTTTGCTTTTGAATTCTGACACTTCGAAGACAAGTGCTGATTACCAACAGTGCAACCATGAAATGGCACTATGGGGAACACTTTTTAACATATTTACCTAATTAGCGCATTATAAAGTGTAATGTGATTTCTTACCTTATCCTGTCATTAGTTTTATGAGAATCTTTAAGAAATGACAGAACCAGAAGGGGAAAGGAAGAAGCATATTGTGCCCAATTCCATATGCTTCCCAAATGGCCCACACCGCCCTTGAATTTAACATGGTGCACATGAAGCACCCCAGAGCTCAGCACAAGGGCTTGATGGCTTTAACAGAATGGTGGGGAGAGACTCCCCCAAGCAATTTACATGCTCATGAGGATGATGTATAGAACCCAGCCACTGTATACTCCATTCCAAAGCAGCTTTGGAGAAATGGACACTGGGGTAGCAGTAAGGAAAATTAGGTTTCAATTTCAGATGTGTCTTTGACTGGTGAAATGATCCATTTCACTTAACCACTTGAGTCTCAGATGAATCTTCAGTTGCACAATGAGAATAACAATACTCACCAAATCTATTCGTGGGCCTATAGCATTGTGACAAGCCCATGAGATAATGGATATGAAAGTGTTTATTATAGTAATCAATAATATGTATTGAGTGTTTGCTGCATGCAAAACATCCTTAAGATGATTTCTCAATTGCACAGTTAAAGTGATCAAAAACTTTCATTTATTCTGGTTTGAATTTCAGAGACATCTTTCTTCTTTTTAAAAAGTTTATTTATTTTTAGAGAGACACAGTGAAAACAGGGAGGGGCAGAGAGAGAGGGAGAGGGAGAATCTCAAGCAGGCTCTGCACTGACAGCACAGACTTGGAGTTTTGGACAATAACCTGAGCACCGATATTGCATACCTCATACCATCCAATCTGGGCCCCATTATCCTGAGTACTTTTAATAAAAACACTAAGTTTAACATTGTTCTGTAGCAGGCATACAGCCATAATGAAAAAAGCTCTTCTCTGGCATAGAGCTGCCAGGCTTGGGTTTGGTCCTGCATCCAACACTGGCTGTCTGAATGAGTTACCTGCTTGAGTTAATTCACCTCTCCTGGCCTCAAATTCCTCAGCCAACAATGAAGAGCTCTGACTAGATTTTCTCTAAAGCTCTTTAAGCTCTAATATGGCCCTGTCTATGTCCCCTATACTCAGCCACCTGTACTACAGGAAAGCCCTATCCCCCACAAATGGACAATATGAGGTGAAACATCAGCACCCCGCCAGTCTGTTAACATTGGTTACCAAAGGGTAATAGGAGAATTAAAGTCAATATTATTATTATACACAATTATATATAATATTATTATTATACATAATTAATATGCATTATAATATTTTATATACTAATGTTATCATCGTAGAAAGCTGAAAGATTATGTCAAACTGAAAAATACACATGGTATAATGTTAAATAAAAGTGCATGATATAAAATTACATTAATTCTAATACCATGAAAGAGTACAAATTATGAATAGGTGTATCAGCCTTACATTTCTAGCTATGCTATTGTTGCAAGCAGCAGAAAGCAATCAGGTTAATTTAAACAGAAAAACAATTAAATAAGAGAATATTGGGGAATTCACTGAAATATTCAGGGGCTTGGAGAACTAAGACTGGAAGCAAATTAAACATTGCTCAAATCATACCAAAGAATGGTTTGCCCTGCCCAATCACCCTGGACACCAGACACTGGAGATTATCACCATCACCACCACTGTTGCTGCCCCCTGGGAACCCTTCCTCTTAAAACTGACAAAGCCTCCACAGAGAGTGTGCCCCCAGATCCACCTTGTGTGTATGTGTAGGAGCTTCTGACTGGCAGAACCCAAGACACATGGCTGTGCCCTAGCTGCAAGGGATGTGGGAAAGGCAGATGCTGATGTGTTCAGTTTCCATGGTGGCATGTAAGGCCTGTTTCATAAGGTGGGAGACAGCCCAGACAGTGGAAGAGAGCTCAGAGACTGGCTAGACAGCAAGAATAACCAGTATGATTGCATAGACATATAAAGACCAGAGGGTCACAGGGACAAAGGACAACATTTATTTGATTAATTAATGAAAATAGAGGAGAAGAGCTTAGGAAGATGGTGGAGTAGGAGGAACCTGAGCTCACCCTGTTCCATGTTTTCAACTAGATATCATCCACATCCAAGTCAATAAACTGGAGAGATATACACAAACTGGAAGAATAAACTCCACAACTATACATAGAGAAGGAGCCACATCTGAAAGGCTAGGAAGGTCAGAAAGGCAGGGGGATGCCGCCCGTGGGAGAAGGGTATTGGCATGAACAGAGAGGGCAGAGAAATGGGCCCTCACACCAGGGAGCTCACAGAAGGAAGACTAATTCCTGTAACATTTGGGTTTAAAAAACACAGGGGCTGAATTCTGTGAGTTTGTATAAGTGGGACTTGGAACCTGAAGCTTTAAAAGTCAGCTGACTCAGCACTGGGTGAACAGGGAAGGAGAGTGAGAGCTGGGTTGCTGCTGTTAAAGAGACAGCAGCCTGCATGAAAAGGCAACATAAAAACTGCAGCTTACACAGTGCTGGGGACAAACAGGAGATAGACCTGTTTCTGCTTATTTCTGAGCATACTGGGGGACTTCTCTGAAAACAAGGGAGTTGGCAGGTGCCATTTTCCTTTCCCCACCCCCAGCATAAACACAAAGACACCTATGAGAGGTAGGGCTTTACAGATACTTGCTACCTAACACGCCAACAATGCACCATGCTCCCAAGTTCTCCTGAGGATTCACACATCCCCAAGTCTGCTGGCCTTGGCTCTGGGCTCAGGTCAAATTTTGTTAAACTCCTGTAGGCATCTCGCCCAAGCACCTGGTGCACAGCTGCCAACCCACCCTGCACACATCCACTGCACAGGGCTCAGCTGGGAGCCCCCAGCTGTGTTGCATTCTGTGCCCACCACCAGATACACAGATGCTGTAGGCCCAATACTCACACAGGGACCAACTGCTACTCCACACCCTGACACCCACCATCAGCCACCATCATGCACTATACTCACCCTTATGCCCCTAGCCACCTAGGTGTGCAGCCCCCAGCTGCCACAGCACTTCAGGAATCCAGCAGATGACTAGTGGCCTAGCACAAATTTTGCTAACACAGCCACCCTGCTCTCAAGTTCTCCATCTCCTGCCAGACCTGGCCTGGTTGGTCTCACTAACACCACAGAGAGCAAGCACAGTCCACAAAAAGCAGAGAGTCAGTGAAGATGACTTAACTGAAAGGAAATTGACTCAGATAAGACAGCAAGATGTAGGCTACATACATTGAACACTCTCCTGAAGGGCCAGATCCTGGTAAAAGGACACACTGCACTGCAGGGCACTCCAGGACCTCTTCTTCATAAAGTCACTACTTTCAAGAGCAGAAGACACAGCTGATTTTTTTAAAGTTTTTATTTAAATTCCAGTTACTTAACTTACAGTGTAATGTAAGTTTCAGGTGTGCAATTTAGTCATTCAACACTTACATACAATACCCGGTGGTCATTGTAAAAAGTGTATACCTTAATCACCATCATCTATTTAACCCATCCCTCCACCCTGCTCTCCTCTGGTAACCATCAGTTTGTTCTCTATAGTTAAGAGTCTCTTTCTTGGTTTGCCTCTTTCTCTCTTTTGTTTCCTTAAGATCATTTGTTTCTTAAATTCCACATATGAATAAAATCATATGGTATTAGTCTTTCTCTAACATATTTTGCTTTGCCTCATACCCTCTAGCTCCATCTGCCTCATTGCCAATGGCAATATTTCATTCTTTTTATAACTGGGTAGTATTCCATTTTTTATATATACCACTTCTTTGTCCATTCATCAGTCGATGGACACCTGGACTGTTTCCATAATTTGGCTATTGTAGATAACGCTGCTATAAACATCAGGATGCATGTATCCCTTTGATTTAGTATTTTTGTATCTTTGGGTAAATACCTAGTAGTGCAATTGCTGGATCCTAGGGTAGTTATATTTCTAACTTTCTGAGGAATGTCCATATTTTTTTTCAAAGTAGCTGCACCAGTTTTCATTCTCACCAACAGTACAAGAGGGACCTTCTTTCTCCACATTCTCACCAACACCACAGCTAACTTTCTTAACACAGAGAAACAGACACCAAAAGGTAGACAAAATGAAGAGATAGAGAAATTTATCCCAAATGAAAGAACAGGACAAGGCAACAGCCAGTGATTTAAGCAAAGCAAATATAAGTAATATGACAGGTATAAAATTCAAAACAATGATCATAAAGATACTCCTTGGATGTGAGAAAAGAGTGGAAACATGAGTGAGACCTTTAACACAGAGATAGGAAATAACATAGCAGAGATAAAAGGCACAATAAGTGAAATGAGAAACATGCTTGATGGAATGAAAAGTAGGATGGAAGAAGCAGGTGAATGAACCAGTGACCTTGAAGACAGAGTAATGGAAAGTAATCAAGCTGAACAAAAGAGAGAAAAGAATTATACAAAACAAGAATAGACTTAGGGAACTCAGTGATTCCACCAAATGTAATAACGTATATAGTATAGGAGTCCCAGAAGAGAGAGAAAGTGGGGAATAAAATTTATTTGAAGAAATGATAGCTGAAAACTTCCCTAATCTTGGGAAGGAAACAGATATGCAGATGAAAAAGGCACAGAGAACCTCCACCAGAATCAAAAACAGCAGACTGACACCAAGACATTATAATTAAACTTGCAAAATATAGTGATAAAGAAAAAAATTTAAAGCAGCAAGACAAATGAAGTTATTAATTTACAAGGGAAAACCCATAAGATGATCAGGACATTTTTCAATAGAAACTTGGTAAGTATATACTCAAAGTGCTGAAATGGAAAAAATATGCAGCCAACAAAACTCTATCCAGCAAGCCTGTCATTTCAAATAGGAGGAAAGATGAAAAGTTTCCCAGAAAACCAAAGTTAAACGAGTTCATGACCATTAAACCAGTCCTGAAAGAAATATTAAAACAGACACTTTGAGTGGAAAGAATGAAATTTTCTGTAAAAAAAAAAAAACAGTCAAGGAACTCACAAAAAAGTATATAAAACATAATAACATATATCTAATATTTGTGGAGAGGAGAAAAGAATGTATTCAAACTTAAACAACCTCAACTTAATATAGACCACTATATGAAAAAGAGGTTATATATAAACGTAATGGTAGCCATATATCAAAAATACCAATAAATATGCAAAAAAAATAAAGAGAAACAAATAAAAATATATCACTAAGAAAAGAATCAAAACATGAAAAAGAGAAAGACAAGAAAGGACCAGATAAATTCTTCAGAAACAAACACAAACCAAGCAATAAAATGGCGATATATAAGTATCTATCAATAATTACTTTGAATGTAAACAGACTAAATGTTCCAAAGACAGAGTGACAAATGGATTTGAGAAAAACAAGACCCATCTATATGCTGCCTACAGAGACTCATTTCAGACCTCATTAAAGACACTGGCATTTTGAAAATGGGGGAATGGAGAAATATCTATCATGCAAATGGATGTCAAAAGAAAGCCAGAGTAGCAATACTTATATCTGACAAAATAGGCTTTAAAACAAAGACTGTAACAAGAGACAAAGGGCACTATATAATAATAAAAGGGACAATCCAACAAGAAGATATAACAATTATAAATATATATGCACCCCACATAAAAGCACCCAAATACATTAAACAGTTAATAAAGAAACTAATTGACAATAATACAATAATACGGGGCCTTAATAACCCACTTACACTAATCAAAAGATTATCTAAACAGAAAACCAATAAAGAAACAATGGCTTTGAATGACACACTGGAACAGATGGATTTAGCTTATATACTCAGAATATTCTACCCTAAAACAACAGAATACATAAAGTGCCGTTTCCAAGTGCACAAAGAACATTAGCCAGAATATCACATCTTAGGCAACAAAACAAACCTTAAGAAACTGAAGAAGATTGAAATCATACAGTGCATATTTTCTGACCACAGTTCTATAAAACTAGAAGTCAACCATAAGAAAAAACCTGGAAAGATTAAAAATACATAAAGGCTAAATAACATGCTAATAAACAATGAATTCATCAACCAGGAAATTAGAAAAGAAATTAAAAAGTAAATAGAAACAAATGAAAATGAAAACAAAACCATCTGAAACCCGGGGATGCAGCAAAAGCAGCCATTAGAGGTAAGACTATAGCAATACAGGTCTACCTCAAGAAGCAAGAGAAATCTCAAATAAACAACCTGACCTTACACCTAAAGGAGCTAGAAAGAGAGCAACAAGCAAAGTCTAAGGTCAGCAGAAGGAAGGAAATAATAAAGATGAGAAAAAAAAATAAAGGATACACACACACACACAGAAACAGTAGAACAGATCAATGAAACCAGGACTAGTTCTTTGAAAAAAATAAATAAAATTTAAAAATCTCGAGTCAGACTTATCGAAAAGAAAAGAGAAAGGACTGAAATAAATAAAATCACAAATTAGAGAAGAGAAGAGAAATAACAACCAGCATCACAGAAATACAAACCTAAAAGAATATTATAAAAAATATATGCCAACAAATTGGGCAACCTGGAAGAAATGAATAAAGTCCTGGAAACACAAACTACCAAAACTGACACAGGAAGAAAGAGAAAACTTGAACAGACCAATAACTAACAAATTAAATTAAGTCTTTCCAAAACACAGAAGTCAAGCAGCAGATGGCTTCCCAAACATTTAAAGAAGAGTTGAAATACTTATTTTCAAAATTTTCCAGAAAAAAGAATAGAAAAGGAAGGAAAACTTCCAAATTCATTCCATGGAGCCAGTATTACCCTGATGCCAAAAGCAGATAAAGACACCGCTATAAAAGAGAACTACAGGCCAATATCTCCAAAGAGCACAGATGCAAAAATTCTCCATAAAATACTTGCAAGCTGACTTCAACATATATTGAAAAAATCATTCACTGTGATCAAGTGGGATTTATTCCTGGGTTGCCAGGGTGGCTAAATATTCATAAATCAAGCAATGTGATACATCACATCAATAGGAGAATGACCATATGATCATTTCAGTAGATATGGAAAAAGCATTTGACAAAGTACAACATCCATTCATGATAAAAACCCTCAACAAAATAGATTTAGAGGGAATATATCTCAACATAATAAAGGCCATATATATAAAACCCACAGTTAACATCATTCTTAATGGGGGGGAATTGGAGAGCTGTTCCCCTAATGTCAGGAACAAGACAAGGATGTCCACTCTCATCATTTTTATTCAACATAGTACTGGAAATCCTATCTGCAGCAATCAGAAAACAAAAAGAAATAAAAGGCATCCAAGTCGATAAAGAAGTAAAACTTTCCCTATTTCCAGATAACATGATATTCTATATAGAAAACCCAAGGCTCCACAAAAAAAAAAAAAAAAGTAGAACTGATAAATAAATTCAGTAAAGCCAAAGGATAAAAAAAATCAATGTACAGAAATATGTTGCATATCTATACACCAATAATGAAGCAACAGAAAGAGAAATTAATAAAATAAGCCCATTTACAATTGCACCCAAAATAATAAGATACCTAGGAATACACCTAACCAAAGAGGTGAAAGACCTGTACTTTGAAAGGTATAAAACACTGATGGAGGAAATTGAAGATGACATAAAGAAATGGAAAGACATTCCATTCTCATGGATTGGAAGAACAAATATTGTTAAAATGTCTATACTACCCAAAGAAGTGCATTTATTTAATGAAATCCTTATCAAAATATTAACAGCATTTTTCACAGAACTAGAACAAGCAATACCAAAATTTGTATGGAGCCATAAAAGACTCCCAATAGCCAAAGCAATCTTGAAAAAGAAAAGCAAAGCTGGGGGCATCACAATTCTGGACTGAAAGTTACATTTCAAAGCTGTGGTAATCAAAACAGTATGATATTGGCACAAAAATAGATACATAGATCAATGGAACTGAATAGAAAATAAACCCCCATTATATGTTCAATTAATCTTTGACAATGCAGAAAGGAATATCCAATGGGAAAAAGACAGTCTTTTCAAAAATTGTGTTGGGAAAACTGGACAGCAACATGCAGAAGAATGAAACTTCACCACTTTTTTACACCATACA
This sequence comes from Panthera uncia, assembly GCF_023721935.1. Taxonomy (NCBI): domain Eukaryota; kingdom Metazoa; phylum Chordata; class Mammalia; order Carnivora; family Felidae; genus Panthera; species Panthera uncia. Next base: position 22,510,066 of record NW_026057588.1, read on the forward strand.
CATAACTAAACTCAAAATGGATGAAAGGCCTAAATGTGAGAGCTGAAACCATCAAAATTCTAGAAGAGAATACATGCAGTAACTTCTTTGACATCAGGCATAGGAACTTCTTTCAATCTACGTCTCCTGAGGCAAGGGAAACAAAAGCAAAAATAAACTATTGGGACTACCTCAAAATAAAAGGCTTCTGCTTTTTAGGAAGAAAACAATCAACAAAACTAAAAAGCAACCTATTGAATGGGAGAAGATATTTGTAAATGACAAATCTGATAAAGGGCTAGTATCCAAAATACATAAAAAAGTTATAAAACTCAACACCAAAAACCAAATAATCCAATTTAAAAATGGACAGAAGACATGAACAGACATTTTTGCAAAGAAGAAGACATCCAGATGGCTAATAGACATGAAAAGATGCCATCATCACTCATCATCAGAGAAATGCAAATCACAACTATATGAGATATCACCTCACACATATCAGAATGGCTAAAAGAAACAACACAAGAAACAACAGATGTTGGTGAAGGTGTGGAGAAAAGGGAAACCTCTTGCACTGTTGCTGGGAATGCAAACTGGTGCAGCCACGGTAGAAAACAGTATAGTTACAAATACAGCTACCTTACAATCCAACAATTGCACAAAGAATACAAGAACACCTGATGATTATAGCAGCATTATTTATAAGACAAATTATGGAAGCAGCCCAAGTGTCCAATTGATGAATGGATAAAGAAGATGTGGTGTATATATTATAATGAAATACTATCCAGCCAAGAAAAAGAAAGAAATCTTGCCATTTGCAATGTGGATGGAGCTAGAGAGTATAATGGTAAATGAAATAAGTCAGTCAGAGAAAGACAAATACCATATGATTTCACTCATATGTGGAGTTTAAGAAACACAACAAACAAGCAAAGGGAAAAAACAAAAGAAAGAGACAAAGTACAAAACAGACTCTTAATTTTAGAGGACATACTGATGGTTACCAGAGGAAAGGGGAGGGGGATGGGTTAAATAGGTGATGGGAAAATAAATAGGTGATGGGGATTAAGGAGTGAACTTGTAATGATGAGCACTGGGTGATGTATGAAAGTTTTCAATCACTGTATTGTACACTTGAAACTAATATTATACTCTATGTTAACTAACTGGAATTAAAATAAAAACTTAAATTAAAAAAAAAATTAAAAATGGAGCTGGGAGAAATGTTTGCTTTATATTCCTATTGTTATTCTAATTTTGTTTTTGCAAAACCACTTTTTTAAAGAATGGCTTAAAATTAGAATCAAAGAAGAAAAAATAATCAAAAAAACAAGCTCTGTGTTCCCTGCCCCTGTGACCCTATGCTTGGCACATAGTGGGTGTCCTTAGAAATGGACGCTGTTTGCCCAGTGCAGGCATCACACTCAGAGGGCTGGAAAGCCTCAGACATTTCATTCGTTTAACAACTACTCTTTGAGCCTGATAAAAGTTATAGAAACTGAAACAAAGAATCATAAAGAACAGGTAATTGGGAAAATATGTCAAATATTTTTTCCATGCTCTCAAATACCCAAAAGTTTACTGAAATGGATCACTTTCTCTATTTCATCATGAAAACAGCAGTGAACCAGCCCAAGAGACATGTGGTAGCTCACTCTGTGTGTTTTGAGTGACATTTCCTGTAGTGGGCAGCCACCTCCTGGAACACAAGCACCACCTCCATTGCCCTAGGTCAGCATTGTTCGACTTTGGGGGACAAACTCCATTAACTCTCTCTCCTGACTTGGCATTGCCAAACAGAGCTTCTGGTCACCCTGCTTTAAGTCCTAGCAAGCTCACTGCCTCAGTGGTCTCCAAAGACAGCATTGCTTCTTCCAGCAGCTTCACCATTTGTAACAGTCTTTAGAATCATTTGAAGGAAAGTGCTTTATTAAGCATGCACACAGCAAAAATATTTGAGAGTGAATCATAAACTCAGAATACATATTTGAGAAAATGTTTATTCTTTGGAGCATAGGCATTACATAAGCATCTACTAAATGCCAGGCAGTTTTATAGACACATAGGACTCAGTTGTAAATAAGAAACCCCATGAAGCAGTGGCTTTGTATAACTGATTTTGAGATCAATGCAGAGATTATGCCAATAGAGCTGAATAAGTAAATGGAAGTGGGCTATTTTACCCATTTCTGGCAGGAGAATGGGGGAATACCTATTCCTGTCCAGGAAGAGACTGGACAGGATAATTTTACTCAGGTCCTCTTACTACCTGAGCTGCTTTTCTAAAGAACTTAAAACTTCTTTCTGCATTTGAGGACATCATATCCTCTATCCTTGTTCCATTGCAACCTGCATTAGCCCAGGCTAGGGCAGCACTGATTCTAGATAAAACAGCTGCCAAGAGTTCCCCTCTTGGGTTTCTGAGAACAGCTAAGAGTAGAGGTAAGATTTTGCAGGGACTTGCAGGTTTCTAAGTCAGTTATCCATCCCCCCACCACCTCCACAGCCCTCTAGGTTGAACAAAATCCATGTTTCATTAACACAAAGATTATTCATAGCTCCCTAATGCATTATGTAAGCCAAGAGAGCATTGGATTAAATCATGGAAAATGTGAGGACAGAGCCCATGGCTACAGCCAAGCAAGCCTTGGGCAATCAGCTGATGGGGAGGTATTTAAGTTTCTTGGTGCCAGCCAAGGTTTCTTCTCTCTGAACTATGATGCCTGAAATTCTCATCTTGCATTTCCTCTGTGTCTGGTGTCTCTATGTCTTCCCTCCTGAGGTATAGGTATCATTAGCAGGGTTGCAAAATGGAAAAGTTGTGAGCATAATCTTATATTTTGGAGACAAAGGAAAGAGATTCAGCCTGGGTTCAGCCAAGACCTGGGTTCCTTTCCTGGTTCTCTCACCAGCTGACTGTATTACATGGTGCTCTTTGGACTTTCATTTCCTCATCTGTAAGTAAAGGAAAGGGTAGTCATAAAGGTCTGTGAAATTAAATATGTTGAGGACCAGGCAAGCGAGGTAGTGGCAAAACTGACCCTCAAAGCTGGCTAAATGGAGAGTGTGACTCCACCTAAGTTCTGAATTTACACTTGAATTCTACTTTGCACTGTAAAACACATTTCTACAGATGAAATTCAGCTGGCAGCCACCATTTTAATCCCTGGACTACAAGCTTTCCACTCCTGACAATGCTTTCAATGGAACCTTGCTCCAAAAGCAGTATTTTCTATACTTATTTGATCTTTGTCACCACAGAGGCCCCCCACCCTGTTATGAAGGGGAAAGTAACATGGTGGGAGGAGGGGACATTTACATAGCAGGCTGAATATCCCTAAGTTTATGGTACCTAGTATTTGGGGAAATAAACTCTAAACAGACCCCATTTTATATTACCCAAACAGAAGTTAGAGACCCAAACAGGGAACTCAAGAAGGGAGCTTAGGGCAAAAACCAAGAATGAACCTTATGGGATCCATCCCTTCCTCTCCAGGTTCTTACTCTGAAAGGTCCCTTTTCTGAATAATACAGGAAAATTTCTTAGGTCAAATTATACCTCCTGTTCTTCCAGCCATGTGTTTCTTCTGAGAACAGCCTGACCCTTTCCATAAGTTCATCCATTACAGGGATAGAAGAGTCTGTATTTGGTCTGGAGTGGATTAGTTAGGCAGGACTTAAGAAGACATTAAGGGCTCTCCAGTCACCTTCTGGGGGCTCCTGCAGAAACAGGAATGGGGATCAACACTCTCCCCACAATCTCCCACCGTGGAATTAGAATCACCCTTAACTATCAGGAAGGCCTGCTGAAGCACATGTGCGCACACACACACACACACACACACACACCGGGCACTACCAGGAAAGAAAGATAAGAGGGAGGGGAATTTCCTCGTTATGCCATAAGTCAGCAGCAGACACTATGAAACAGGTAAAGAGGAGTGGTGCACTGTAATAAGGAAGACTCCAGGCTTTCTGGAAGGAAGAAAACTTGTTAAGGAGCTACAGAGGGGAAACTAATCAATATAAGTGTCATAAGAGTGTAGAGGACAGAGCCCTCACAGTATATCACAAAAGACCTTGGAACTTTCCAGGGCTTTGGCCTGAGTTTGATGGACCAGTTGGTCTAGTCATCAGCCTCTTCAGCCTCTCCTTTCTTAAGTTTAACTGAGCAAAGAACAGAAGTTTGTTACCCCTTTACATATTTTCCTCATTCCTGGGCTCTCAAGTCAAGGGCGATCATCTCCCTGGGGCCAGCCCCACAGTTACACCCAACCTGTGTCTCAAACTTCAGGCAGGTCTGCTGCCTTTCACACAGATGATGTTGCCTTGCCTCTACTCAAATACAGAGCACCAGGTTTCTGAACTAATCTAAAGGAAAACAAGCTGGAGGTGGTAGGGTGGGTAGGACTGTAGAAGCTGTACCCTTGGCTCACGTGGGCAAAGTATTTCAGGCAACTTGAATCAGGGCAAAGAAGAATACTGCCACACCCCCAGGGCACATTTGCCTTTCCCCCTGGAGAAAGAAATTTCCGAGGAGTTGCTGCCTCTCCACCACACTCCACACATGCAGTTCAGAAGGGCTCCATCCCAAGCTCCAAGGAGGAGCCTGACCTTCTGCATATTGAATCCTCCACAGCCCTTGGACTGGCTCAGGAAAGGGTATATGACCTGACAATCCAGTTAGTGAACCCCAGGTATTGTGCAGTAGGAATCAGGGGCAAGGGATGTTCTTCCTTCTTTATTCTGAAGCTAAGAGCAAAATGATGGTGCTAAGAGTAGAACCTATGTCTTCTGGCTGCCAAAAATCCCTCCACCTCACCCCCAGAAACTGGTGACTGCCTAGAATTCCAGAATTTAACATACAGAAGACAAGGACCTAGTCCAGGTGGCCCAGGTTCTTGACTGACTTTGGTAAGTTATCTCTTAACTTTCAGATCTGGAGAGGGGAGTAGGAATGCTGAGTGTAACACTCATTCATGCACACCACACACATATACAGACAACACATATACATACAACACACATGCATGCACTTACATGCACATCACACACACACACACATACACACATATCCATGCAACACATCTGTATGCACTTACATGCACACCACACATGCATTCATACATATATATACATACAACGCACACATGCACTTACATCCATACCACACACCTACATGCACACATATACATGCAACACACATGTGCGCTTACACACATGCCATTACATACACATAGGCATGCACACATATACATACACACATGTATACACATACATGCATGCACATATACACATGCATACATACACATACACGGGCACATGTATACACATATACACATGCACACACCCCTACCATGGCTCCCATACTAAGAAACTGAAATTTCATATTTTACTTACAAGTATAAGCTTTCTTAAAAAAAGAGAAAGAGAGGCACCTGAGTGGCTCAGTTGATTAAGTATCTGACTTCAGCTCAGGTCATGATCTCACAGTTCATGGGTTTGAGCCCCATGTCGGGCTCTGTGCTGAAAGCTCAGAGCCTGGAACCTGCTTTGGATTCTGTGTCTACCTCTCTCTCTGTCCCTCCCCCTGCTCGTGCTCTGTCTCTGTCTCTCTCTCTCTCTCTCTCAAAAATAATAAAAAATAAACATAAATTTTTTTTTAAAAAGAGAAAGAAACACAAATACTTTATCACTAAGAATTTAAAGTAGCACACTGCTGTTTCTAGCGCCAGGAGGAACATTAATCTAGTTGGTGAAGACAGGAAATGAAATGTAAAAGAACAGATTAATAGCACCTTTAAATTAGAGGGTTTGCTTCCTAAAAGGAAAGGGGGAGTATGAAATCTGAGATGTCTTGGAATAAAGGAGCAGGAAAGCTTTTTTTTTTTTTTTTGTCTTTGGTGACCTCCTTTTAGTTGTTTGTGCTGTGGCTGCCACTCCCTTTTATGTAGGCTCTCACAGTGCTTCTTGGGGGCACAGACCAGCAAGGCAGACTTGGAGTCCTGCCATTGAGACACACAATCTCAATCCTTTGCTGTTCCCTAACACTTAATTTTCTTTCATGTGCAGAAACTAGGGAAGTTGAAGTTCTACTGCTGGTGACTGAATGTGGCAACAGAGAGAGTGGAGAGAAAGAAGTGGGGAAGAAGGGCCAAGGAGGGCTCCACTGCTCCAAAATATGTTTCTGGATTTATCCAAAAACATGGATCCTGGACAAATAATGTGATAATTACTGAGATGGTTTGTGTCATGGGTTTTACCCTCCCACCCAAAAACAGGTATATTGAACTCTTAATTCCTAGTACCTCAGAATGTGACTTTATTTGGAAATAAGGCCATTGAAGATGTAATTAGTTAAGATGAGGTCATGCTGGAACAGGGTGGACCCCTAGTCCAATGTAGTCAGTGTCCTTGTGAGAAGAGAGCCATGTGAAGTCAGAGGCACAGGGAGAACACTATGTGATGATGGAGGCAGGGATTGCAGCAAAGCACTAGAAGCTAGGAAGTGGGGAGGAAGGATTGCCCTGCAGGGAGCTGGAGCACTCTTAAAGGCTGGCAGAGCCTGGAGGGGACAGGAACTGGAAAGCTGCATTTGGCTTTGAATCAGAATTGGACACCCCAGTGCCAAAGGGCCCCTCACCATGTACCCAGTTTGCAAATGAACTGATCAAGGAAGCCACCTAAGCACCAAAAGGATTGGCGGTCCTGGGGCAGCAAAGCCTCAGCTGAACATCCCTACAATGGTGTGAGGGGAGGACTGAACAAGAAGACCCTAAGGGTTCATCCTTCTCTGAGATTCCCCAATTCTCCTACAAATCTGCCAGCTTTCATGCTTTCATATGTCACAAAAGCACTGAAATACTGGTATCCTCTGAGGTGAAGGCAGTTTTAAGTTACATCCCCAAACCCCTGGGAGGTCAGAAGTCAATTCCATGTGGTTTATCACTCCATCACTTGATGTCACCATCTGTTCCACAGCCCAGGATGCTCCAGAGGCAACTTGGCAATAGGAGCCAAGATTCCAGCACCAGTTTATACACTCACACTCTGAGAACAAACACAAACACTGACACTCATGCTCTCCACCACACATGGACATTCATCCACATGCTCACACCTAGACACATTCATAAAGTGCCACATTCATACACATGCTGCCACTCACACTCTCCAATATACAGAGTCACAAACCTTCAAATAGGCATACTCAGGCACAATCATACACACCCAGCACAAATTCACAGAGAAACATATATTCACATATAGACATGCACACATGCATACTTCGGCTTTTCAAGACACAGATATACACCTCTCTCTCCCTCTCTTGCCCTAACACACACACACACACACACACACACACACACACCACAGTACTCAATAAATCAACATAGGCCTTTATAACAGATCCAGGAAGCTTTTCTCAGTCAAGACCTTCAGACTCCAAACAAAACCAATTAAGGATACATATAAATGGTTATAAATAAACCTGTTTAGTATAGAGTTTTACTTGATGTGGATTTTTTGAGAGCAGGGGAAATATAGTTCATTCTCCTGAGTGAAATATCTAGGAAAGCATCTTAGCCATGCCCTCCTCCCTAGCACCCAACACAATCCTGCCTCCCATCCTCCTAATCCTGTGGAACTTATGTCTACATCATTTAGGAGGAACTTAAAAACTGGGAGCACAAACCCAGGCCCTAGTCACAATAAACACCAAAGACAGAGATGGAAAGGGGGGATAAGACCAAGACAAATAATAAACTGGGGGAAAAAAACAGGTCAGAAAGCAGACACAAGGTCTGAGGGAGGGAAGACAAGGCACCCAGAAAATGACAGGACAGTGAGGTAAGAACAGGAAGATGGGAGAGTCCTAATACACAGTCACCCACAGAATGGAAACAGGCCCATGCACACACACTCACAAGCCACACATCAAGTGCTAACAGAGAAACAGCAGACTTAGTCGATCTCAACAGAAATGGGAGAGAAAGGAATAGAGAAAGAGCTGTGCCTCCTCCAACAGATATTTTTTTCCCTAAGGTCATACTGCCCTCTTGTGATTTTCAATAGTTACTAAAGTGTGCTGCCTTTTCAGAGCCAGAGGCATTAAATACAGAGGACTTTAACCCTGATATACAGATCAAAACTAGCAATGAATGACTTCTTTTTAATAAAAGCATGTTTAAAAAAACTAAAATAGGTAAAATATAAAACACACATGGAAGAATGAGGTGAATAATACTGGGATGGACCCCTGGTAGAATCAATATTGTATTTCTTGGGGGGAGAAGAGGAAAGAGAACAGAAAGCAAATACTAACATCCGTGAAATCAGTATGCTCGGTACACAGGAATCTCTTATTTATTTTTATTCTATATATCTTTGTAGTATTTTGTCCATTCTGATACCCTATGTCTTTTGGTTGGAGCATTTAGTCCATTTACATTCAGTATTATTATCGAAAGATATGGGTTTAGAGTCACTGTGATGTCTGTAGGTTTCATGCTTGTAGTGATGTCTCTGGTACTTTGTGGTCCTTGCAACATTTCATTCACAGAATACCCCCATAGGATCTCTTGTAGGGCTGGTTTAGTGGTGATGAATTCCTTCAGTTTTTGTTTGTTTGGGAAGACCTTTATCTCTCCCTCTATTCTGAATGACAGACTTGCTGGATAAAGGATTCTCAGCTGCATATTTTCCTGTTCATCACATTGAAGATTTCCTGCCATTCCTTTCTGGCCTGCCAAGTTTCAGTAGATAGATCTGCCACTAGTCTCATGGGTCTCCCTTTGTAGGTTAAAGCCTGTTTATCCCTAGCTGCTTTCAGAATTTTCTCTTTATCCTCGTATTTTGCCAGTTTCACTATATTTCATGCAGAAGATCCATTCAAGTTATGTCTGAAGGGAGTTCTCTGTGCCTTTTGGATTTCAATGCCTTTTTCCTTCCCCAGATCAGGGAAGTTCTCAGCTATGATTTGTTCAAGTACACCTTCAGCCCCTTTCTCTCTCTCTTCCTCTTCTGGAATTCCTATGATACGGATATTGTTCTGTTTGATCGTATCACTTAGTTCTCTAATTCTCTCCTCATATTCCTGGATTTTTTATCTCTCTTTTCTCAGCTTCTTCTTTTTCCATAATTTTATCTTCTAATTCACCTATTCTCTCCTCTGCCTTTTCAATCTGAGCTGTGGTCACCTTCATTTTATTTTGCACCTCTTTTATAACATTTTTTTAGTTCTTCATGACTATTTCTTAGTCCCAGATCTCTGTAGCAATAGATTCTTTGCTGTCCTCTATACTTTTTTCAAGCCCAGCAATTAATTTTATGACTATTATTCTAATTTCTTGTTCCATTATATTGCTTAAATCGTTTTTGATCAATTCGTTAGCTATTGCTACTTGGTGGAGTTTCTTTTGAGGAGAATTCTTCCATTTCATCATTTTGGCAGTCCCTGCAGTAGCTCCAAACTGCAGGGCACTTCCCCTGTGCTGTTGGGAGAAACTTGTGTTGGTGGTCAAGGCCGCAGTCAGACCCGATGTCTGCCCCCAGCCCACTGCTGGGGCCACAGTCAAACAGGTGTGTACCTTATCTTCCCCTCTCTCAGGGGCAGGACTCACTATGGAGTAGTGTGGCCCCTGTCTGGGCTACTTGCACACTGCCAGGCTTGTGGTGCTGCTTCAATGAGATCTGGCATATTAGCTGGGGTGGATCCAAAAGGTGCACAGGGGTGGGAGGGGCAGACTTAGCTCACTTTGCCGGGGGTTTTGTCCCCTGCAGGAGGGACCCTGCAGCACTAGGAGGGAGGCAGACCCTTTGGAGGGATGGATCCACAGAAGCACAGCATTGGGTGTTTGTGCAGTGCAAGCAAGTTCGGTGATTGGAACTGGTTCCCTTTGGGATTTTGGCTGGGGATGGGAGAGGGATATGGTGCTTGCCAGCACCTTTGTTCCCTGCCGAGCTGAGTTCTGTCTTCCAGGGCTCAACACCTCTCCCTCCCAGTGCCCTCTCGCCCTCCCTGCTCTCCGAGAGCAGAGCTGTTGATTTTTAACATTTCAGATGTTAAGTCCCACTGGCTGTCAGAACTCAGGCAGTCCAGCCCCTCCACTTTTGCAAGCCAGACTCCGGGGCTCTGTCTTGCTGGGCAGGATGCCCCTCCACCACCCCAGCTCCCTTCCAACAGTCTGTTTAGCATGCACTGCCTCTCCGCCCTTCCTACCCTCTTCCGTGGGTCTCTTGTCTATACTTGACTCTAGAGAGTCCGTTCTGCTAGTCTTCTGGTGGTTTTCTGGGTTATTTAGGCAGATGTGGGTGGCATCTAAGCAATCAGCAGGACGTGGTGAGCCCAGCGTCCTCCTACACCGCCATCTTCCTAGTTCTCTATATCTTTGTAGTATTTTGTAATTAAAAAGAAAATTAGGGGCACCTGGATGGCTTCGTAGGTTAAGCACCAGACTTGATTTCAGCTAGGTCATGATCTCACCATCATGAGATTGAGCCCCAACTCAGGCTCAGCTCAGAGCATGGAGCCTGCTTGGGAATATCTCTCTCCCTCTCTCTCTGCCCCTCCCCCACTCATTCCCTCTCTTTCTTCTCTCTGTGTCTCAAAATAAAGAAATAAACTTCAAAAAAAAAAAGAAAATTAAAGAGAAAAGTTATAATGTTGAAGAGGAGGAGAACTCTGTGGCTAATCCTACTAAAGATAAAAAAATTACTTTGAAAATGAATAGCTTATATTTTCCCCCTTCAGTGATAGACTGTGGTATTTTTCCCAATCTCTTATCTTTTCCTGTATCCAAGGAATACAATGACTTTACAGTTCCTCCCAAAAGAAGCAAAAGAAGCAAAGTGTACTTCTTTCCTTTTGACTTTGGGCCTAGCCATTGATATGTCAGTGGAACATTAGCAGCTGTGACATAAACTAGAGCTTGAAATGTGTTACATAGTTGGGCTTGTGCTCTTATGTTTCTGTTATCACAATGAGAACATTCCCCAGCTAGCTTGCTGTTTCAAGGAAGATGAATGACCTACAGAACAGGACTGGATTGATCAGCTAATTCCTAGTCAACCGGAAGAGAAGTGACCATAAATGATTGTTGTTTTAAGTCACTGAGTTTGGGGTGGTTATCACACAGCAATAGCTAGCTGATATATCTTCTTTTCTTCCTTCCACATTATTGCCACCTATTCCACCCCCTTCTTCTTGACTCCTATCTCTCATTCTCACATCCAGCACATCTGCTGCTCATTTGATCCCCTTAGTGACCAACCCGCACCATGCCACTTTTCTGCTCAAAATTCTTTAGAAACTTCCTAGGGTTTTGCATGGCCTGGATCCAACCAATCAGTCCAATTTCCAGTGATCTCTTGCAAACATATCATTCCAATCAAACCATTGTCCTTTCTGTGATCCAAACGTGCCACTCACAGTCCCATGTCACACCTTTGATCATACCAGAACCTGTGCTAGAATGCCATCTCAATTCTAGATGGTTCCAGACATCCTCCAAGACACTACTCAAGTCCTGTCCCTTCTTTGGAAGCTTCTGTCTAAAGTGTGTGGCTCTTATTTTTTCTTACCCAGCACCATTTTTTCTCCTTCTTGTTCAGCAACTGATTTTCCTGGGGGCCCATCTCTCCTTCATCCTCAGTCCTTGCAGTCTGGGTTGGACTCAGTCCACCTTCTCAGCTCCCAGGCTATGACCAAAATTTGGCCAATCTAGGAGGGAATTCTACCTCCCTGGCCAGTGGTTGGTTCAACTATGGGTGAATTACTGGATCAGAGCCAGTGAGAGCCTGGGACTTCTGCTGGAACTGTTGGGAAATAAATCCTTTTTTTGTCTGGAGAACATAGTCTGGCCTTATTTGCTAACCCTTGGGGGAAGTTTGCCTGAGAATGAAGCCAAAACAAAGGAAAGTAAAGCCAAGATGGGAAAAGGCAGATCACTGATGACATCTTGGAGCCCCATATCTAGCTCTGCCTGAAGCAGATGCTCTCTCTGGACTTTCCAGTTTATGAACCAATGATTACCTTTTCATCACTGGATCTCTGTAACTTACAGCTAGTGCAGGCCTGACACATCCTGGAAGCCTATGTGTATGCAACTCTCTGCCCTCTGAACTCTTGAAAACCTGAGGATCAAAATTACCAAGAGGCTAGATAAACAGCCTGGGGGGAAAAAAATGCTTCAGAGATAACTGTTAAAACCACATTCCAAGGATTGTATTTATTGTTTCCCCCACCAGGGAGCTGCAGGGAGCTGCAGGGAGTCTGTTTCCTTGTTTTATCTCTTTGTACCATTCCCATGTCACCAATGCCTAGCAGAGAATCTCACACATAACTTATGCTCAAAACATTATTTGCTGATTGGCTGGGTTTCCTAGAACTGATTTGTTTTGTTTTTGTAAATGAGGCAGACTCATGCAGTTTTTCAAAATATTTAGACTCATGATACTATAGAAATCTCCCAGCAGATATGCACTGCTAGCTGTCTCCCCTTGGTGCCCCCTCACATTCACACACACACACACACACACACACACTGGCTTATTTTCTGAGGATCTCCTTGGCCTCTTTATCAACAGCAACTGAGAATTCATACAGGTGATCCCACCCACAGACAAGAATGAATCAAATTAACTAGCTGGTAATTCTAATTCCCCCTACTACTTTCCAAGACATTCCTTAAATGTTTTAGTTGTTTTCTTCCAACACAGCTGTTGTTGGTGTCACCATGGTTCCACTTTGGATTATGGAATTTTTTCAGGTGTAGCTCTGTTTTTGACTGCATCCCATAAGAGACAATCTTATTGCCCCTTTTCATATGATGACAGTGCCAGGCTGGCTTTTTTCAGTCAGGGCTGCTATGACTTCAGTTTGGACTTATAAGTGGCTCCTGAGAGGTGAATAAGTACCAGAGGCCTCTGCACCAGTCCTTGCAGCCCATGCCCCCAAAACCCAGGCAGCTCAAGACAACTGAGCTGAGGAAAAGTCTCATGAAGATATTAGAGGTCCCCTCAGGTATATACGCAGTCTGTCCTTGTCTTCCAGCTCAAGGCCCAGAGAAACTAATACCCTGCCCCCTCCCTTCCTCCCAGAAACAGCAAAGGAACCCAAAGCTCACTGTCCTTGGAACTGTCAGTTCTGACTTTGCATTGAGCAAGATGAAAATGTGTCTTCTTTCAGAATATAAGAATCTCATTGGCACCTTATCTTTCTCATCTCACTGGCTTTTGTTCCAAGGGCTATAGCAGTTCTGCTCCAAGCTCTTTAGACCTATGACTCAGCACCTTAAAGCTGAGCCATGTGAAGACCAGCCCAAGGGTGGCTCCCAAGGTAAGAAACACACCTGAGTACCCCAAACTACATGGTTGGCCAAGCTCAGGAAGGAGTCCTCCCAGGGAAAGACACGTGGCCAGGATAATCTGCAAGAATGTTCTTAAAAACAAGAAAGAAGGAGAGAAACAAAAGGGAGAGGGGAATACAGAGAAAAGACAAAAAAGAAACGAATTGTCAGTACGTAATCCTTGAATCATTCAAGTTTATAAACAAATCATATATTCTTGTCACTGTGTCTGAAAAATACTTTTTACATAAAAAAGAAAAGGGCCCTTGAGCACGTATTTCCACCATAGGTTTCAGCCACAGTGCAAGATATATTTAAGAGATAGGCAGCCATGGGAAGAATTGGAGTTCTCTCAATTTTGCAGTAGGAATGATGAATGGAATTAGAAGTCATCTATCTTGCTTCTCCTTATTTCCAACCTTTTTATTCAACACAAACAAAAGCAATTTATTTTAAAATCATTTAACTATCTTCAAGCAAAGAGGAGTTTTTTCTTTCCAAAATAACTGGGCCTCCCTTATGAGAAAGAGACCCAGCCCTAGAGATTCCTGCTCTTGAGGCCCTTACTAGTTAAAATATCTTATCCACAAGACTGAGGGTAAGAGCAACCAAGTCATTTGACAGCAAACAAAACCCCACAGAGTTCTGAATGGAAATAAACAGTGTACCTGTGGGAATATTAGCTAGGAAGATATGAGGAAGCCCCTGAGGAGGGAGTGATATGGGGCACAGGTGGTGTTGGGGACAAAGGCTTGTCCATTGGGAGCTATCTGGTCTGAGACTTGACGTCTTCACAAAGTGAAAGGAACAGATGATACTTCCAAGGACCTTTCTCAATTACAACCACATTTTGTATGCAAAACAACCTACATGGCCAATGACAGGAAAATGGTTAACTAAACATGGACACTTAGACTCAAAGGAATAGTGGATGATACCTAAAGAACAAAATAGATGTGATGAAGTTATGCTGTGACCCAAGTAAAATTTAATTCTCTTGACTCCTGCAGTGCTCTCTCTACTACATGGATTGCTGCCTTAGCAAAAAATATAGGTCACTGGATGATGAAGGGCAGATGTCCTCAGTATCACAGTCTCAGAGCACAGGATCCTGCTCTGTCTCTTCCTCCTGGCCTTTAGATATTGTTATAGGGCCTGGAGAGCTTCTAGGCATCCTGTATATACAGGCCATTTCCCAAATTTAATGATTTTTGTCCTGCATACTGTACTGACTTTGTCAAGATGCCCTGTATATCTGCAGTCAGTTTTCCTTTTTCAATAAAGTACAAAAAGTCAGCAACAAGAGCTGTTTCTCAAATTTAACCAAACATCCTATATTTTTATTTTCTAAGTCTGGCAGTTATTGCACCCTTGGTACTGTGTCATCTCATTTAATCTGCACAACCACCCCATGAGATAACTTCACCTATTGTCATTTTACCAAGGGAAAACTGGGCAGAGAGTGAAGAACTTGCCCAAGACCATGCAGCACTGAGTACTGAAGTCAGGCTTCACAACCACACAGCCCAAACCAGGAGGTCACATTACCTCCCATGGGTGGGTACTTAAGCCAAGGGAAATGAATAAATGAGTGCTAATTTTGACCCTGGATAAGAAAAGCAAGAACCATCTCTCTTGGCTTTGACTTAAATCCCTCTGCAGGCCCTGGAGCATTTGGAGTACTCTTAGGGTGTTGATGAAGGTGAACTAGCCAGGTAATATAGTGGGAATGGGGGTCAGATATGAAGCAGATAAGGACAGACAGAAAAAGTGGTAAGAAGGGCAAAAACAATGGATTTTAGAGCCATAGATGACCATTGGGAGCAAGAGGAAAAAACTTCCCTGGCAGAGCTGACTTCTCCACTAGGCACATCAGGCACAATGTCTAGGGACCATGGGATTTTTTGAGGCCTAAGGAATATTTTAATTTTCTTTTAAAATCAGAAGGAAAAAAAGAATGTAATAATAAGGAATAAATAATAATGAATGTAGCCTGGGTTACATTCTTCTTTATCTGAAGTCAGTCAGAAAGTATAATTCATAATATTTTTTTATGCAGGAAAGGACCCATGGAGACAACAGTGTCTCAGACCCATAGAAGTCATAATGTGGCCCTGCCTCAGGTGGGGAGCATACACAAGCTCTCACACACAGCTGTTGCTTGGAGTAGACTGCCTCACCTGGTGTCTGGAGGACTTGGTAATTGCTGACCTTTTGTACTCAGTAAGGAGTATTCTAGTGCTAATTTGTGCTCCCAATTCTGTACACAGTTCCTCTGTAAGCAGAAAGTAACTGAGAATCAAAACAGGCTTTTCAAGTTTACCCTCCATGGTGTGCTGCTGCAGTGAGAAGTGGCCAAAGCTAGAGGAAGGAGGGGAGAGATAGGAGAGGAGGAGGAGGAGGAAGAGGAGGGAAGCCCATGCACATGCAGAGGTGCAAAGATTGTGCTGGGGTGCAAGAATTCTGCAGGTTGGATGCCTTGTCTCAGTCAGCAGGGACATGTTGAGTTGTAGCAACCTAGCTTTGCTGTGGCCCCCACTGCTTCCTCAAACACCGGGGTTACTAATGGGCTGGAGTGAAAGGACTCAGGAAGAATAAACACACACACAGAGACACAAACATACACATACGCACAACATGAACATCCATACAGAGACACACATGTACACACCTATACATTTATACCACAAACACATAGGTACACCCATTTATACACCATTGCACACATACATATACCCACAGACTGACACATACACACATTCACACATAAATACACATAGAGAAAAAGATTGAAAATAATTATATATAGAAATAGGTGAAAACTTAAGTCTTCTACTAGAATGGCTAATTGCAGTCTAAAGGCTAATTAATAATGGAATGTCAAAGCACAAAGGTATCATAGAGCTTAGTCTGGCTTCCTCACTTTACAGGTAAGTAAATGAAACTGGGAAAGGATAAAAGGTTATTCCAAGGTCACCCATTGTCAGCGGAAGGTAGTCTTTAATGGTGAAACTGCCAGCACTGGTCATGAGACAGAAGAGGTTTTCTCAAAGACAATGAATAACACACGCAATGAAGAGCCTGCACAAGATCATTCAAAGCATGTGAGGGTCCCTCTCTGATCCACTCTCAGACCCCAGTTCACTGTTACTTGTGAAGTATACACCCAAGCTGCAAGGAAAGAATCTTCCCAAGAATGCAAGGGAACATTACAAAGGAGACAAGTAGCTCTCACCCAAGACTCTGAATAAAAGATTACAATTCTATTTCAAATTCATAGACTCCTGGAGGGGAGGCAATTGCAGCATTCAGAAGAGACTTGCACCACATGCCCATGATCTCCTTATCTGCTTACTTGTAGGTATACAGGATGCCCTCTTCCTGCAATAATTTGAGGGACACAAGAAGATCCTCATGTTTCCTAAGGGTACCTGACCTTGACCATCAGAGTTTTTCCTTTCCTTTCCTTCTTGGATTCGTTTCCTTCTTCTATCTATCTATAGATCCTTCTTTAAACTGTAAACCTTTCTAACCCCCTGTAGTGTTGGGCAGTGCCTTTCAGAGGGAGAACAGATAAATACAGGGGATCATGGTGGGAAAGGTGCCTAACCTCCAACCCTGCCATCTTAGGAATTATTGAAGAAGTTTGGCATGCTTACCCTGTGAAGAAGAAGCCTCACAGTGAATAGAACCTAAATCAGCATTTCTCAACTAAAAAAAAAAAAAAAATTCCCTTAAGCAGGGAGGGGCCTTGTACCTCACCCAGAGAAGAACTCTCAATCTAAAGGAACAATTTCTGATTAATGGATCAGACTTCTTTTGGCAGTTATAAGAGGCATGTTTCAGGTCAGAGTAAGTGAGAATTTGTTAACAGCTCATGGATAGAGTCAACCAGAAGAGAAATATACTAAATCAACCTACATTCTGGAATTAAAATATGAAATTATTCATTAGAGTGTTGGTGAAGATTTCATTAGGGGGTGATGTGGGCTTGGGAATGGTCCATATATAGATACTAGAAATGGAGCCTTCTTCAAGGTTTCCAAAAATGTTTGGGAGTCCATTCATTCCGCACAGTGAGGTGTGCAGAGGAGGCATCTACAGGAAGTCTACATTCTTGCCATCTCAAGAACACAGCTAAAGTTCAACCAAGGGGAGCAAAGGATCAACAACCAAGTATAACTGCCACTCTCCTGGTTCCTCCATGCTAATGCTAATGACATGATAAGGAAGAATGTCAGATACAAATAAAGTCCACTGTAATAATGGCAGAGTAACACAGAGTCCTAAGAACCCCAACCTCAAACAGGGATTTGGTTGGGGTCAGGGGATCGGAGGGAACAAAGATTAAGATCACCTGGGAAGGGTTTGGGAATGAGAGGAATACAAGAGTCCCTTTGCTCAAGTGCAAATGTTTGTGAATTCATGTTTCCTCATCTGTCTCCACTGAAGATGGAATCAGCATAGGGCAATTGACAAAGTCAAGTTCTGTGCAGAATAGACCATCATAAAAAGCTAATGGTCTTTTTTATATAATCATTTTGTGGACATGTTGACCAGAGAAAATAGCAATTATAACACAATTAATGAACACTTATTATGCAGCAAGCAGTATTCTAAACATGTTCCATCAACCTATAAGGTGAAAACGTCATGATTCTATCCTACAAATGAGGTTGTCCTAGGGCTCCCTGCAAATAAGCAGTGGAGTCAAGCAAGCAAACCCAAGAGTCTGATCCAGAGCCTGGGTGATCTTCCACTCTACCATTTAATTGAGCACTCATGTAGGACCTCCATGGTGCTCAACACTTTATAAGGCTAAGCATCTTGACAGTGTTTGTCTGAGCCAGAGTTGATATTGATAGGCTAGAAAGAATAGGCCTTTTGGAGCCCACTGTGAACTCTGGGATGACCAACCAACAACCTTCTCAGGATGCTCCCAGGCATGATCCCCAATTCACTAGGATCCAGCAGCCCTGTAGAGGTGACCTAAACCAAGTCATGACTGGTTTTCATAAATATACAGACATAACTGACAGACTAGGGCAGGCAAGTTTCAGGGTAAACAGTGGAGCTCCTCAGAGAAGAAGGCAGCTATCCACATGGCAGGACAGAGCAGTGAGGCTGGTAAAGGTAAAGGCTATGCCAAGCCATTCTCTAACTCTATCCTCATTGCCTGCCCTAGAGGCTTCAGAATAGAGAGGGCCATTGTACAAATATCAGTCACTAGGTCTCCACAGCAGAGCTAAGGGAACAGTCTCCACAAGGGACAGACAGAAGAATCAAGAAGGCTGAAGGAGGCCATCAGAAAAGTAGGCAGTAGCATGTGGGAGGGATGAGAGTGGTTTTGGAGGGGCTGGCAGTCACCAGACAGCCATCCACCCTGGGCAGCAGAGTCATGAGGACAAAAGTGAGTCTGTGAGAGGGAACTTTAGACAGCCATGGTTAGATGTGTGGACACTGCCCCCTCCCAGGATTCCTGTTGGACATTCTTGGGGCAGAGGTTTAGGCTGCCAGCTGGTGAGGAAAGGGGTGGCTGAGAGCTAGGCTTTTGTAGTAAATTGTTTATATTTGCTTTCATCATCTGTGAAGACTGACACCACCAGTTACACTTCCTTGGGTTCCTTTCATTTCCCCAAATCCTGTAAGCAGATGCAATTTATATTCTCAAATTACAAATAAGGAAACTGAGGCACACAAAGGGTAAGTAAGTGTCTTGATATCACATAGCTACAAAATTGGAGGACTAGGAATGAAACCGAACACCACCTGGTCTCACTGTAAACATCATGTTCTTCTTGAGATGTTGAGCTAGATGATCTCTCAGGGACCCTCCACCCTGAGTACATATTCTAGAAAATCATTAACATTAACATAACAGTCATACACATTAACTATATTAATAGTATAATGATAATAATAACAATAATAGAAAATATTTATATGAGCTTCAGAACAGCCTAAGTATATGAAGTACTTACTATTACTACTCCTGTTTTATAGATGAAAATGAATACAGTAAACATTATTAGTATTCACTAATATCCAACCTTCCTCTACTTCCTGGTCTCTGAAGGACTGTGATTCCCAAGCCCCTTGAATTTAGTCACTACCACATGGTTGGTTGTAAGCAGAAGAGATTTGTGTCACATCCAGGCCTAAGCATTTAACCAGAGGTTTTTGGTCTGCCAGCTCTGCTCTCTCTTCCCTGATAAACTATGGTAAAGCCTGGAGCCTCATGCAGAAATGTCAGTAACTTCTGTCAATATGGAGCCCTGACTGATGAGTTTATAGAACAGTCCCACATCCCTGCCCCAGACCTACCCTGGACTTACAGTGAAAAATAAACCTTTGTTGTTTTAAATGCAGATTTGGAGTTGTTCATTGTCTAGTTTATCCTTGACTGATACAGTGAGAGCCAGAAGGTTAAACAACTTGCTCAAACCCACCCAGCTATTAAGAAGAGGTGGAGGTGGGACTTGAACTCTCAGAATAAACAGTTTCATTGGGTTCTTGCCTCCTGATTCAGCAATACAAGTCTGATGGGGCAGCAAATGTGAAAGCAAAGGGGAAGTATTCCCAAAGGAGAGCATCATGTGAGTATAGCAGCTCCAGATCAGGTGGGGACTAAGAGTGATAGTGAGAAACTGGACTGTGTGGGCTGTGCACCAGAAACAGGGTTTACTGAAGTGGCTGTCAGCTTCCCATACTACTTCAATAGGAGAGTGATGCAAACACAGCTCACCTAGAACATGAGTCAGGTAGGAGTGACCTTTAGTAATGCAACAAGAACCACTTGCCAAAGCTGAAACACCAGCTCCTAGACATCTCTGCTGCAGCATGGCCCAACAGTGAGCCTGGTACAAACTGTCCTTCCAAGACAGGACACAGGTGGCTACTTCCAAAGATAACTCATACCACAGGGTTTGCTTGGAGAGCTGGGAAAAGAATAGAGACAAAAGAAAGTAGCTTTTCCCAAGAGACCAAGATGGCAAATGTCTTACTGCCTACCACCTTTTGTCCTCATTAGCCACATGCTTTCTAAGGGCACTGGCTCTCAGCCCACATTGAAGGCTAAACCTGGGCTATTGGGCATAGGTAGGCTCTGGGAGGAGAGAGGGGAAATGACAAGGTGGACACCAGAAGTAGAGAAACTCCATGTTGGGTTCTTCATTTTCATAAGGAGTCATCTCTGGCACATCCTTCTAGTGGGAGAACATGAGTCCTGACATCATTGTTCGTGTATTCATCATCACCATCTCATGTCTATAACACCTTTGTCATTTACACAGCTGTTCAAAACATTCTCTTATTGACACCTTCCAGTAACCAGTGACATTGGCCAGCTGGAACATGGTCTCTCCCAACGTTATAGATGGGAAATAAGCTCAGAGATGCAGGGCTGGCCCACAGCCAGTTAACAATAATAAACACTAGCCATGTCTAGTGTTTAGTGCCAATGCTCTGACACCACTCCCCATTCTTCCGCCCAGCAGTCACTATTTGCTTGACCCTCAGAAGCAGCTGGACATAGGGAACATGCAAAGAAAATCTTAGGCTGGGCTTAGACCAGTAATGACTGCCACTGGTTCCTGTCATTCTTAAATTCAAGAAACTCAGCTCTTTTATTCCTGAGTCAGAGATGAGGCTTAAAGCTCAAAATCCTGTGGGGAGGGGAGCAGGGGGACTTCAATGTCACTGCATGGGGAGGTCCCTCCACACTGACTTGGAGCACTTCACCTTGCTTCAATCTCCATGCCTTCTCTGCAGGTCTGCTGCCTTGGGCTCAGGTGCCATTGAATCTACCTGATATAGGTAAAAAAAAAATATATATATATATACAAGGGAGAACTGGCAGGAAGTTTCTGCAAACACACAAATGGCCAGCCTGAGGGCCTCTGTTAACAAAGCCTGAGGCAGAAAACAATCCCATTCTGTGAAGCTTTATAAGGCATAATCAGGGCCTTCAGAGAGCCCTGTAAAAACAAGAAGGTGGCAGGTGCCCAAGTTCCTCAAACCCAGCTGCTCCCCATCATCACTACTTCAGTGAGTCCTTTGTCATGCTTTTGATGGCCAGCAAGACTCCAAAGCTGAAGGTTTTCAAAAGATACCTCTGTGGCCTGAAATGAGTAGCTCATTTGTAAACATGGGAGCTGATAGCCAGAGGCAACACTCACGGTTCAGATAAATGGAGGCAAAGGGCTCTTCTGAGCAGGAAAGTGCTTCCAAACATTGCCTGCCCCCTCTGTTCTCAAGTCTTGTCACCTCCAAAGCAACTTCCTGAATTTTTCAGCCAGAGGGAACCCCTCCTGAGTTTACCTCCTGGAAGTGCTTATTGGTATGCTGGATGTTCCATTTCTTCCAAGCTTGGCTTTATGCAATTGTGGATGCAATTGCATAAAGCCAATTCCAATTGTGGATGTTCCCTGTTTCACATAGTGGTGGGGTCAGGAATTACAGCCTGGGTACCTAGCATGCACAAAATAAATACCCAGTTAATTGAAATAATTATTTGGTAAATTAACCCAGTGGATTATTTACCATGCCAACCTGTTTTCTGGAATTCCATTTCTAAGCTGTCCTTAAGGCACAGCTACATGTGACTAGAAAGCAAGGATTCCAAACTTATTAGCTCCCTCCAATTGGGGTCATCAGTGACTGATCTTACCTAGCTATTTGCAATCCTAGGCTAGCTTCAGCCTTGACTTCCCCACAGATATATGCTCTCCCTAAATTTTCTTTGAAAAACATGATTCATCTTGGTCCATATTTTGGTTTTTTGTTTTTTACAGAGATACATACCAGAAATCTCTTCTTTTGTTCCCTAATACTACCATAAGAACAAACAAAATCATACAAGATAATAACAAATGGCACTTAAAATTCAGTTTCAGTACTCAAGGGGCAAAGGGGAGTGGTAGGGAGTGTGTTGCCATCTGGTGATGTCAAACCATCAAACATTTTCAGAAGCTAGAAATCTAGATTTTTATGCAAAATCTCCCTATCCTTAAATGTTAGACCATAATTATTTTTTTAAATGAGTGTGTGAGCTGTGTGCATTCAAAAAAACCTCCATCTGAACACCAGATCTGGACACCTGTGAGTGCTGGTGTGCAGCTCTTGCATCAAATCAGTAGGCCCTCAGAACCATCCACCAGCCTCTATAATGTGGACTCTTTGTACAGAAAGTCCTAGGTGCCAACTGTGACATCAAAGGGTGAAGGATTGCATCCAACAGGCACTGAGTTTCCAGCTACAAACACCAACAGTTTGTCAAAATCTGCTTTGTACTTCTCCATCCCTCCATCAGTCTCCCTAATGACAAAAATAATTAACACATTCATATAAAAGCACAGAATGAAAGAGAGCTTTAATTTATCCATCTATTTCAGGGTCATCCTGTTATCAATATATGACAAGTTAATGGGTCTTAATTAAAAAAGCAGCAGTAAAGCAATTTAGGAAACTGAGGGATTATTATGAGTCCTAGCTGTAACAGTGTGCTTTGTGCACGATGGAAGGTAACAGATTCGCTTTCCATGGTATCTCAGATCTATCATCCTGAAACTACCTACTCTTGGTGGTAGAGGGACTTGTTCTTGTCTTTGTAAAAAGTTCCTGGGTTTGGTGGCCGCTCCCTGAATGGCAGCACTATGGGAATAGGCAAGGGTATGAGAACTAGGCAGGGTTAAGGGAGTATTAGAAGGGCTGATTGTGGGCCAAGGGTCACGATCCTAGAAGCATTAATTAGCCAAAAGTCAAGACAAAACTATACATCAGGGCCATTCTCCACCTATCTCTCTCTGCCCTTCTCCAAAACCAATAAATTTCTGAGCACTGTGAATTCTATTTCAAAAACATTTCTCAAATCCAGGTCCTCTTTGTCATTACTTTCTGGCACTCAACATTTCTTCCCTAGAATGGTACAAAAGCCACCGTGTAACTAGTCTCTCTGCTTCATCTTGTTCATTTGGACTATGTCCCTCCTTCCTAAAACACTCTTCAATTGCTCCAAATTCCAAAGCAGAAAGTAAAAATTGACCCATCCAGCAAACATGTTTATTTTGGCTCACTGAGTGCTGATCACAACGCTGAATTCATTTTATGTGTAATCGGGAGGTTTTACATTAAAATATGAATTTCTTGAAAGACTGGGTCCATATTCCCAGGTGGCAACATTGAGATGGAGTTATTCCATTTGGCAGCATGTATTACTCACCACGTGATCACAGTCCCCGCCACCCCCTGTTACCACATGCAACTGCTGCATTTAGTTATTCTACCTGCCTGGTCCTACTGGCATCGGAATTTGCAAGCCACAGCAAGTAGGAGGTCTGAGGTTGGAAAAACAGAAGACAGGAATCCAGGACACAGAGTATTCTAACAAAATGTTCAGATGTTTGTTGCTAGGAAGGAAAATAATCTTGAGACATGAGTGTTTCAGAGCTCACCAGTGAGCACAGATGAGTGGTTGTATCCAGAGAGAAGGGCAAAGGTCGTGAGAAAAGAACACGGGATCACAGATTTCAGTACTTTGCATTTTGTCAC
The DNA here is from genome assembly GCF_023721935.1 of Panthera uncia. Taxonomy (NCBI): domain Eukaryota; kingdom Metazoa; phylum Chordata; class Mammalia; order Carnivora; family Felidae; genus Panthera; species Panthera uncia. The sequence goes on from NW_026057588.1 coordinate 22,533,948, forward strand.
AAGATAAGAAATATGGCCTTTTGTAGCAATGTGGATGGAACTGGACAGTGTTATGCTAAGTGAAATAAGTCATACAGAGAAAGACTTATACCATATGTTTTCACTCTTATGTGGATCCTGAGAAACTTAACAAAAGACCATGGGGGGAGGGGAAGGGGAAAAAAAAAGTTAGAGAGGGAGGGAGCCAAACCATAAAAGACTCTTAAAAACTGAGAATAAACTGAGGGTTGATGGGGAGTGGGAGGGAGGGGAGGGTGTGGGTGATGGGCATTGAGGAGGGCACCTGTTGGGAGGAGCACTGGGTATTGTATGGAAACTAATTTGACAATAAATTTCATATTAAAAAAAAAAAGAAATCGAGCCTTCCGACAATAGAAAGAAGCACAGCAAGTCCCTCAGAACTAGGACATCTTTAAACTTGACCTAAATGGCATCAGCTCAGTGTGGCCCCTTGGAAATCCATGAAAGCCAGAAAAGAGGGACAAGGAGGAAGATAGCATCTTTCACTTTTTCTGCTGTGCTTTGAGTATTGCAATGTCTGCATATGAAATCCTTTGAGATGTCTGAGTAAGAGAGTAAATTCACAAACCAAGTTTCTACCTTGTTGTTAAATACTTTTAGCCTCTTATTTTGAATTCAGGGACATGGGTAACATAAATTCTGGACCCAGGAACTGTTTGGTCCCCAGCCAATGGGAAACCACAGTGGGATCTCCCAGGCCAAACACACATTCAGTCTCCTATCCAGGAGCCCTTGTAATGCTGTTCTCCCCTCTTCTGCCTTGTCTGGCCCCTAGCTGTCTGCCTAGGGGCCCGTGGCCCATCTGGCCTGTATAGCTCTTTTCAGCTTCATGTAAAATAGAAGGAGAGTAAAACTGGGGCTCAAATTAAATGGAGGCAATAAGTGCCTTGAGGTGTTTCTCACTTTCATTTGCCTCCTAGGACTCAGGTCTGCCAAGGCTCAGAAGCAAGAGCCTGGGAGTTATTATTACACAGAACAGCTGTGAACATGACCCGCTTCTGAGTGAGAAAAAAAGCCCTTTACACTTGATTTCCTGAGGTCAGTTCAGCCCCCAAATCCCCCACCCTCCAGAATCTGTCAGCTAGCTGGCAAAGCACAGAGAAAGTGGAAATAGAGATTTGTCTGGGATCAAAAATCATCTTGTACAATAGCTAGACACATCCTGGGTGGAAATCACTGCTAGAAAGACTGTGTCCTTTCTCCAGCCTTAATCTTGGCACATTCATGGTCAAAACATTGTCTAAATTCAGATTTTGTTCAACTTTAGATCGATAGTTTTCTCTACTCAAATATTTGTACTTATGAGACATGGTCTGTGGAAGTGGTTTAAACTTGTCTTTTAACATCGACAATAACCATCTTCTACGTTTTCCTTTCCAGTAACTAATTTGATATCTTCACTAAAAGAAATGCCAATAATATGAGGGTTTTTAGAGTAAAGTGCCATGAGCTCCTCCAGATAGCAGGGAAGCAAGGTGTCACTTTTATTATTCTGAGACGATAGGAAACACTCTTGTACCGGAGGCCTGGAATCAGTCACTGCCTGCCCGAAGCACAGATAGAGCAGGTGTTGGTTATAATTGCTTCTAGACTTCCTGCCATGGTCAGTTGAAAGTCAAACCCATAAATGTTTCCTGACTACAATAAAATTTGAGTACACAGACATTCTTGCATCACTGCCTGGTGAAAATATACTGACTGGGGTGGGATGAAATGGATGCAGATGCATAAGGAGGGATGCTGCTGGAATAGCAATGAACAAACCGCCAGTCTCTGCTGCCTTTTTTTATCTTCCTTTATTTTTCTTCCAGGAGAAAAGCAGATGACAGCTCTGAAAGCAGAAGGATTTGTCCATTTCCAGAAGCAGCTTTTTCTTTGATCCTTCTGAGAGCAAGTTGGTAGGAGCCATTTTTTTTCTTTTTTAAAAAATTTATTTTTTTAATTTACATCCAAGTTAGCATATAGTGCAATGATTTCAGGAGTAGATTCCTTAATGCGCCCCAACCATTTATCCCATCCCCCCTCCCACAACCCCTCCAGCAACCCTCTGTTTGTTCTCCATATTTAATAGTCTCTTATGTTTTGTCCCCCTCCCTGGTTTTACATTATTTTTGCTTCTCTTCCCTTATGTCCATCTGTTTTGTATCTTAAAGTCCTCATATGAGTGAAGTCATATATTTGTCTTTCTCTAATTTTGCTTAGCACAATACCCTTTAGTTCCATCCACATAGCTGCAAATGGCAAGATTTCATTCTTTTTGATTGCCAAATAATACTCCATTGTATATATATATACCACATCTTCTTTATCCATTCATCCATAGATGGAAATTTGGGCTCTTTCCAGGCTTTGACTATTATTGATAGTGCTGCTCTAAACATTGAGACGCATGTGCCCCTTCAAAACAGCATACCTGTATACCTTGGATAAACACCTAGTAGTGCAATTGCTGGGTCATAGGGTACTTCTGTTTTTAATTTTTTGAGGAACCTCCATACTGTTTTCCAGGGCGGCTGCACCGGTTTGCATTTGCACCAGCAGTGCAAAAAATATCCTCCTTCTCTGCATCCTCACTAACATCTGTTATTGCCTGAGTTGTTAGTGTTAGCCATTCTGATAGGTGTGAGGTGGTATCTCACTGTGGTTTTGATTTGTATTTCCCTGATGATGAGTGAGGCTGAACATTTTTTAAGTTGTCAGTTGGCCATCTGGAGGTCTTCTTTGGAGAAGTGTCTATTCATGTCTTTTGCCCTTTTCTTCACTGGATTATTTGTTTTTTGGGTGTTGAGTTTGAGAAGTTCTTTATAGATTTTTGATACTAACCCCTTATCTGATATGTCGTTTGCAAATATCTTCTCCCATTCCATTGGTTGCCTTTTAGTTTTGCTGATTGTTTCCTTCCCTGTACAGAAGTTTTCATCTTGATGAGGTCCCAATAGTTCATTTTTGCTTTTGTTTCCCTTGCCTCTGGAGACGTGTTGAGTAAGAAGTAGCTGTGGCCAAGATCAAAGAGGTTTTTGCCTGCTTTCTTCTTGAGGATTTTGATAGAAGCCATTTTTTTTAACCTCGGTCTTCACTATGGATATTTCCTGAGCTTCTACATGGCAGCTCCATGCTTTCAAGTCCCTTTTGGCATCAAGACATGAATCCATATGATACAATCACTCTTCAGTTCCCAAAGAGGGATTTGAACTCAGAGAGGTTCTCTATCTTTTCTAGGAACCCAGGAGATAGCTCAAAAACCCTTATCATTACTTACAAATCCTACCAAAGTCCCATGGAGGTAGTGATGCAGAATGGCTGCCTAACTGCAACCACAGTCTGATACTGGGTAGAATAACAATAAAAACAACAATAATAAGTGACATTTATTGAGTGGTGACAATGTGCCAGGCACAGTTCTAAGCTGTTCGTAAATAATAATTCATGTATTCCTTCAATAACCCTATGATGGACTCTATTCTTAGCTTCATTTTACAGATAAGAAATCTATGGCACAGAAAGATAAAGTAAGGAGCCAAGGTCACATGACAGGGAAATGGAAAGGCAGGGATTTGAGTACAGTCAACCTGGCTGCTGAACCCATGCTCTTGGTCACGATGCTACACTGCCTACAACCTCCAAGCAGGACACAAAGTGTGAGGCAGATCAGGTGTAGGACAGCAGGGAGTTGTGGGAACCAGGATAAGCCAGCATGAGCATGCTCTGACTTAAATGAAGCAGTTTCTGCTCAGATCCAAAGTTTAATATATATTTTTCTCAAGACACAATGGGAAATCCAGATGTTACGTGAAACCCCAAACTGTAAATGTTGGCAGCTAATCCAAAATGTTCTAAACAGTGTGTGAGCCAAACCAAGCCAAGCTCAAGTGGGGCTGCTCTGGGAGTCACAATTTTATCACCATCACCAGTAGTTGAAAGTCTGGTTCCAGGGCATTTTCTAGAAGGTCTCCTATGACTCTCCATATCCCTGGATGCATACATTCACAGGAAGTCCCAAGGACTGATGTGGCCCTGAGGGGCGTCCTTCTTACATGGCTCTATGCCTGTCACCCAGTGCCTGGTATACAGTACATGTTTTGGAGAATGAAAAAAAAGAGAAAAATGAGCTCAGTGCCATTCGTGCCATAGCTTAAGGAAACTTGATATTAGGAATTCAAGTAAGTAAACAAATAGAATCAGCACTGTGAAGATAACAGCTGTGGTCTGAGTGTATGGAGATGTGAGCCTCTCAATCCCTGACACAAATATGAGTGTGACCTTAAGCATACCCTCAAGGTCCTTTCCCATCCCATCTGTGGGCTTGTGTGACCCAGAGCAGATGCATTCACATGTGTGTGATGAAAAGGATTTTTATCTTTCCAAAGGACTCACCACGGGTTCCCTTGAGTTACATAGTGAGTTTGCCCATGTTTTCTTCCCAGCTGGGGTGATGAGACTGGGGAACTTCAGCCCCGAGTATTCACAGGACCTCAGCATTAATGTTAGTGAGGAGAGTGAAATCATGCCAACTCCTCAGGAGTCGCTATGGCAGAAAAGGCTGTGCTGAGAGAGGAAGGGCAAGTCCACTGGGCCAAAAATGCTCACGGAGTGTAATGAGAGAGCTCAGCCACCATAACCACTTCTTTATGAGACAGCCACTGTGTGATATCATCTCAGGTTCAATATATTTTAAGCAAATGGCAAGGGAGTACTCCACCATGCTGGTCCATAATGACCTCCTTTCTCCAGACACCCATGGCACCCAGGATCCACAATGCAGAGTTCAAAACTCTCTTGTCTTCAGCTAAATCCTGCTTACCGAACCTTTGCTAGACAGCAGCCACAACAAACAAAGTGTGTGAACCAGAGAGAGTAGACAAGTAACCCCTCTACTCAGGTCCCCCTTTGACCCTCTCTGAGGTCAGGGTCCCCAAAAGTCAGATATGTGACTAAGACTTTATAATGCTCCAGGAGAATCAGGAAGGGAATGGGAAAAGGACAGAGGGAGGGAAACTGAGAACATGGGTAAGTGCCACTCTCCACCTGATCCTATAGTGCAACACTGGCATGTAACATACATCTTAGAATTTATCCTGATTTGAATTAAAACATATGAAGTTTCATACCCCAGCACCCTTGCTACAGGCCAGGTTGGAGAAACATGAATTCCCTAGAACATCACTTCAAACACTTGTACCTGTGAGCAAAGCCCAAAGGTGGGTCACTAAAGACAGAGATATGGGTGTGGCTATTAGACATGGAAGAACACAGATGTGTAAAATTCGTCAAAGTTACCAAAAGGACACCAGAAAGAGCGCCCATGTACTGTAGAACCACGTTCACACTGCCAACACACTAGATACTCCAAGTAGTCAGAAACCAGGTCTTTTATCATCTTTGTGACTCCACAGGCACAACAGAACCAGGAATATAGAGGCCCTTTGTTGTAATTTTTAAGTTAACTCTTATGTAACTCTTATTTTATGCCAGGCATTGTTCTAAACATTTTATAAATGTTAATTCACTTAACCTCTCAATACCTTAATTTCTCCATAAGTAAAATCAAGCTAATAATAGTGACTTCATAGGTTTGGTAGGAAGCTAAATAGCCCATGTAAGGTCACAGTACTAATCTGTCAAAATTTGAACCCAGGCAATTTGGCTCCTGAATCCACACCCTTAAATGTGCCACCATTAAAATGAGTGAGGGTTTATGGAACCATACAGATCCAGACTTGAGTCCCAGTTTACATCACTAAACTGTATGTCATCTCTGAGCCTTTGCTTTCTATCTTTAAAATGGATGGAGCACCTGGGTGGCTCAGTAGGTTAAGAGTCCAATTCTTGATTTTGGCTCAGGTCATGGTCTCACAGTTCATGAGTTCAAGCCCCACATTAGGCTCCATGCTGACAGTGCGGAGCCTGCTTGGGAGTCTCTCTCTCCTTCTCCCCTATTCACGTGCACTCTTTCTCTCTCAAAATAAACTTTAATTAATTAATTAATTAATTAAAACATTTAATTAGTTAAGCATTGAATTAATTAATTAAATCATTTAATTAATTAAGTATTGAATTTAATTAATTAATTAATTAAATGGAGACTAAAAAACAACAACAACAACAACTAATATCCACATCTATATAAGACATGCCCAGCAGGTGCCAAGGACATGATAGATACTTGATAAATATCAGATATCCTTATAAAAATGGTCAGTAAAATTGACCTCAAGATTATCTTTAATACAGCACATCGTTCCCAGAACTCTCAGTGGCAGATATGTAGAAAAATACAAATATAGGTCACCCAGTGCATTAACATGGAAGTATCTAGACCAGAGATTACTCCCTAGGGGGCATTTGGCAATATCTGGAGACATTTTTGGTTGTCACTATTGGGGGAGGGGGTGCTACTGGCCTCTAGTGCATATAAGGCAGGGATGCTGCTGAACATCCTACAGTGCATAGTATGGCACCTCAACAAAGAGTTTTCCTGCCTGGAAGTGTCAATAGTCCAGACCTTTGCAGATGGGGAAACTAAGATACATAATAGTAAGTTACTCACTGTGGTTGCACAGTCCAATTGCAAGTCCAGTACTCCACACAGAACTCTCTTGATGTTCACTGAATTGGGAAGCAATGCCTGCTTGGAGGCCTCATAAATTTGTGTGAGAATCATTAAGGCACCAAAAATAAAAGTCCTTTCCTAAATGTAGCATGCCACACAATGGTGAGTTGTATGGCATGGAGAGTTTATTATCCACACTCTTTTAAAATATGTAAATAGATCCTGCATGAGGTCAGTTAATTTTCCAGCAACTGCATCCAAAACTTCAGGCAGTGGCACCTCTGTACAGCCTGAAAAAGCTCTCCTCCAAGGTTTGACAGCATTGGAAAACTCCAGGCCTGGTTTATCTACCACTTGGCTAATCCCTGTGTGATTAATAAGGTGCCTATGTTCCCCTCCCAGCTGACAGATGCTAGCCTGTATATTCATCCACATCACATCTGTTACACCTGTGGAGTAATTGAGTTTAGCGCACAGAAACAGGCACACCTGTCTCACTCTTGCCATTGCACAGCAAACAAGATTCCCCAGTCTGATTTTTGCCACTTCCTGCCATTCGAGGGCACATGGGGTTATACTGAATGTGGCCTCAAGTCTTTGCAAATTTAATTCCAACATTGCAATACAGCATGAGATTTCAGGCTCTGGAGAGACACCCCTGTCTTACCATGGTTCCAGTGCAGGTCTAGATAGATCCTCCCCACTGAGACAATCAACCCATACTTCTCACACCATGAAAAGGACTAGAAATGAGACTTGAGGAGTTTCTTCTCAAGTGTAGATCTTGTCTTACCTGCCTCCCCAGAGTGACAAGGTATATGCAGCTGACAAGGAAGAAGCCCCATTCCTGTTCCCCAGTATTTACTCTGTCTGGCATTAGCCAAAGGCCTTTCCCCCTTGTGATAATTACTGATATGCTTGCTGTTCCATCACCCACCCCAACCACCTCATCTAAATACAAGGGGGATAACCACATTTTATTTGCTGATCCCTCTCCCTTCAGCCCAGAAACTACTGAACAGGTAATCAATCGCTGCTCATTACACCTGCAGCAGCCTTCAGACCTGAAAAAAACAGACACATTCCCCTGCCCCTTCCATGCTCTGGAGAGCACCCTTTTGTGCATATGTGCATATGTGTACATATGCACATACACACATACAAACAACACACACACACAGCGGGGGGCTTCTGCACATTTTTGCCTTCATTATTGCAATTAGAGTGGGAAGAAATAAGGAAAGATGAATGGGGGTGGGGACCTCTTACTCCCTCATTTTCCCATGATAACCAATCATAAACTATTCTATACTCTTTTTTACTTTCTTTCCAAAATAATAATAATAATAAAAGCAGCTGTCAGTGTTTCCATATTCAAGGATCATTTCTTTTTTTTTTTAATTTTGTTTAACGTTTATTTAGTTTTGAGACAGAGAGAGACAGAGCATGAACAGGGGAGGGTCAGAGAGAGAGGGAGACACAGAATCTGAAACAGGCTCCAGGCTCTGAGCATTCAGCACAGAGCCCGACGCGGGGCTCGAACTCACAGACCGCGAGATCATGACCTGAGCCGAAGTCAGACGCTTAACCGACTGAGCCACCCAGGCGCCCAGGGATCACTTCTAATTACATTACAAAGACAATGTCTAAATGACATCACCCAGAGGAAGGCTTTCTGATTAGCCCCTTTTACAGGTAGAGAGAAGAAAAGAGGTTAAGAAACATGGCCAAGATCACACAGTAAATGGGGAAACTAGATTTGAACCCAGGTTATTCAGACTCTGGGACTCATACTCTTCATCATCACACTTAAAATTTTCCTGCCCTGTTGTTGCAGATTTGGTTAGTAATAACAGGGAAGAAAAATTTTAAAGTGTGTAACTTGTAGTTTTAGTATTGCTTTACTTCTAAGAGAAATCATGTGGTTCTAGAAAGCTCTATATATTAAGGATGGCAATAAATTGTGAGCTAAGCCTGGAATAAAATTTTAAAATAACTTATGAAATCAAAACTAATTTTTCTCATAGCTACTAACAGCTAAATTCAGACTCCCTTAGAAGCCTCTCAATTGGAAGGAAAGTTGACAAGAACACATATTTACATAGAACCTGAACCAACCCCATTTGAATTCAAAGAGAAGGCAGATACACTATCTCCTGCTCACTAGGAGTGAAATTAAACAGCTTCTCTGTTCCTCACTGGAGAAGATATTGAATAAAATTATTTAGACATGAAAACAAAGTTGATTCTGGTAAAGAATTTTGCAGAAAGGGCTTTTGGTTGAACATGTGCACTTGTAGCCCCTCCAAGATGGCAGGTCACCTGAGTGCCCTGGAAACTCATCATGGGTCTCTAGCTTCTGAACCTAATAGCCTTGTGAGCAGTGGTAGGGGAGGCAATTACCAAGAGACCAGGACTTCTTGTTGCAAATCCACTTGTGTCTCCTAAAGGGTGGTCTCCAGGACCAAAGGGGATCCACACTATGGGCTGCAGAGCACCCCTCAGTAAAATGAATCAGACCACCTAGTCAAGGCAGGTGAGAACATGAAAGTCTGCCATGAAGAGAAACATGAGGTGGGCTGGTTCTCCCTGAATTAACCATTTGAACTCTCCACAGAAATCAAATGGATATTTTGCCTGGCAGTGCAGGTTCGGAGATCCTTCAGTAAAAGCAGTTCCTTCTTTACAAGAAAACTACCAAGCACTATGGAAAGAGGACTTTAGGCTCCATTAGCTCTCAACAACCTCTCAACAACCCTGCAATAACCCTGAGATTATCAGTCAGGATATCCCAGGTTATTCTGCAGTAACAGATTAACTCTAAAATCTTGGTGGTTTAAAAATCTAAAAGTTGAATCTTTGGTAATGCAAATAATGAGGCCAACCAGACAGACCTGCATGCAGGAGAGCCATCCTGCATGCAGTAACTCAGTGATTCAGTTTCCAGCACACTTGGGGCACCACCGTCTCAAAAGTTGGCTTCTAGGTCACCATAGCAAGAAAGTAGAGAACTGGAGGGTGTGGATCAGTTGTTACTTAAATGCGTTCGTATTTCTGCTTATAGCCCTTTGATCAGAACTGATCATATATTCCACACACACAATTGCAAGGAGGCTGGAAAAGGTAAAGAGCACGTAGAAAATACCTTCACCATGTATGGTCTACACCAAAGATTCCTTCCTACCAACTCCAAACTTAAATTCAGAAACTAGTGCTGATTTTTGGAAAATTTTAGAAGATACTTAATTTGGTATGTTATACATTAGTAAAACTATACTTCTAATCACATGCCATTTTCTATAATCTTGTTACACCAGCATCAAAGTTAAGATAAGAAATATATTTAAGCACCATATCCATAAGCAGTAAGATCATTAAAGCTCTTTGGGCACTATTACTTAAAAAAAGGGAAAAAAATATCTGTCCAATTATTTTCAGCAGCAAAAATCTGTTGGAGCTTATAGCCTAGCATTTAATTGCCTTTTTTATTGGTGAATAATGTAGAGCTTGTGATAATTTCAAAATAAATATTTTTCAAAGCCTCAGGGTATTCATTGTATAATGATCATTTGAAAGATTTCTTGGTTATTGGATTCTCAAAAAAATAAAAGACTGTCCACAGCACCAGTTATTTCTATATTAAAAATATGAAATTGCTCATTAAGTGGTACAAGTCAATTTCTTTCATCAGCCTAACTGTCCTTTTAGCAAAGATTCAATCTTTGAATTAAGCATATGGCTATACATTTCAAAGTCAATAACTATACTCTATTTTCTTTAACATGAACATCTTAACATCTAAAAAATAGTGTCAGCCTCTTTGCTGTGCCTTTTCCTGAGCAGACTGAAGGCATAGTTTTATTGTTGCTGTGTAGTTTGTGTGTGTGTGTGTGTGTGTATGTGTGTGTGTTTTAAGCAATATATTTGTGTGTTTTAGTCAAGGTTCTGCTGGTCATGACATGCACATTTTTAAAAGTGCCAGAGATTTTTGAAAGTATGGTGAGACTGAATATTTTATTTAACAATAAAATATAAAATACTCATTTTTCTGTTTGTGTATTTGTAATTTCCCTAAGGAGAATTGTTTCTTTGTATAGTAAAATCAAGTCCAATGTAATGAACAATGTTCGGTCTATGAGGGTTAGATGCCAATCCGAGGATAGACGAGCCTAAGGACTTTCTTATCTTTTATCCAACCAAACTCTTGGAACTAGAGGCTGGAAATAAGGGGTAGAGTTGAGGGAGTCAGGAGTGGGTAGAAAAAGGTGACCTTGCAGATCATTTCAAATTCTATAATGAATGCAAAAAGTAATCAGAATGAGATAGCTGGAGATTCAATTCTTTAAAGAGAGATTCAAATTCATTTGTCCCTTACAGGAACCAAAGAAAAAAGCCATTATTAATTTAGGCAATTAGAGAACTTTGAAAGCAATATCCAGTACATTAAAAAAAAAAAAAAAAAAAAAAACCTATCCCAAGAGTGCAGCCCACAGCCTAGGAAAACTTAATTTTTATAGCATTTAGAATGAAGAAAGGTCATTTCTTAGATGTTCTCAACAGAACATTGTAATTTTAAACTGGTAATTTTAATGAGAAGTGGAGTTTTCATAAAAAGGGAGTAAATGCTTGAGTGAGTTTGAAATGAAATTAGAGGTGCATGTTCTGCCCATCATGGAATTTCCAAATGAATTGGTGAATCTAATACTGCTTCCTACTCTGCCACACTCCCACTGGAAAATTCCAAAGCTTCAGTGCCTACACCTGCTTTTTCTGCTTTCTCAATGACATTTAAAAAGACGTTTTACCTCTTCCTTACATGGGAGGCCTCTACTGCCTGAGATGTCTGATCCATGGGCTGTTTCTCTTCTGTGACTGATAAACAGAGGGAGTATCACATGGGGACATTTCCCAGAATCGGGGCAGAGACAGGGCAGCAAACTGAGAAGGGGTTCTCATGGAGCAAGTCCAGAGTGTGGAGTCATGGAGGACGTTTGATGAATCTTGCCCTTTGAGCAGTCCACATGGACAGATCCAAGAGGTCACAAGAGGAGTTCTGGGTCACCTGTATCATGATATCCAGAGGATGGTTCTCAGTCTTATCTAAACATTGGAATCACCAGAGAGCTTTTAAAAAGGTATCTGAGACTCTTAAATACAGAGAACAAACTGAGGGTTGATGGGGGGAAGTGGAGAGGGGAAAATGGGTGATGGGCATTGAGAAGGGAGCTTGCTGGTTGAGATGAGCACTGGGTGTTGTATGTAAGCGATGAATCATGGGAATCTGCCCCAAAACCAAGAGCACACTGTATACACTGCATGTTAGCTAACTTGACAATAAATTATATTCTAGAACATAAAAATAAAAAAAAATAAATTAAAAAGTCATCTGAGTCCTATCTCCATGAAGTCTAATTTCACTGGCCTGGGCTGCAACTTGAGTGTTTACATTTTTTAAGCTCCCAAGATTATTTGACTGCTTGGCCAGGGCTGAGAACCATGGTGTCACTTTCTGAGAAGGAATATCAACACAGAGCTACAGGAAAGGTCCTGGTGAGCAAGGGATGAAATAGTACAAGGGGATCTTAGAGGATGGGCACAGGGAGGCCTGTGAACTGTGTTAGGATAAACACCAAACACTTGAGAACCATAGGAAGCCAAAGAAGGGTGTAGCAGAGAGCAATGTGGCCAGCTCTTTGTTGCCATATTTCTGGTGCTAAAATAAAAGTTTACTTAACACCTGCATTCAGATGGGAACATCAGAGTCTCTGGAGAAATTCCAATGCTACCCGAAAACTAAGACTTCTTTGCCCAAACTTATCAAGTCTCCCTTCAGGTAGCAGAGGGGTCAGTTGTCATTCATCTCTATTTGGGGAACAAGCATGTGCTTTCATTTGTAGCCTTCTACTACAACCATGCCTGATTCCCCTCCATGTCCTCCTTCCACATCACAATAAGCCATTCCAGAGTGCTGTGCTTGACTTGAAAAAAAATGCCTTCTGTCCCCATTCTGGCACAGTTTCAGCTTATTTAGCATTATCACATATGTCATCTGTTTCCTAAGCAATCTAACATGGTCATGGCATGATAAGATTGGTAATTTGGGCAAATGAGAAACAGCCTGCCATCAGGACAACCATAATGACATTTGATTGGCTGTCAATAGATACTACTGTGTGTTATTTCTCTTCTTGTTACTGGAAAATAAATACAGAAAAAGACCGCAAGATTTCCAGCCACAAGCCCTTCCAAAAAGCCAAAATGATTGAAATATTGCTCACCTTTAAACACATTATTCATTTGGCAAACACCAAGTAGATGCCAACCATGTGAGAGGCACTTTGGGTCTAGTTGGAAAATGTAGAAATGGCCCCTGCCAGCAAGGGACTTCCAGCCTCATGTGAGAGACCAGATTATGAAGCATGGCAAATTAGAGAACAGTTCCAGAAAGAACAAGAATAAAACTCACAAGGAAAAATGTGGCCAAGCACCACTTCATCCATCCACCTACACATGACCTTTGCCAGCATTAACTGCAAAAAGTTACTGCCACTATCAATCAACAATTCCTATGTCATCCCATACAGAACAAGGAGTTTCACAAAGAGCCTTCTGAGTTCTTAGGTATTTTCATTATGGGGTGACATTCTCTTTGGTTGAAAGGGGAGACATCAAAGGGACTCCTGAATTTTGTACAACTTGCTGTCCAAGAACACCACCCATTTGTTCCAAGAAGGACTCAGCTAAAGCCTTTCAGGTAACAACACAACACAATATGGCCACTGTGTATACCACAGAATCCAGAAATACTCAGACTCCCAACACCACCTGGAGTTCAGACCTGTTTCCTCCACTCACTTATTTGTTCACTAGGCCATTCCTTCAACAAATATTTACACAGCTATCATTGCTTTCCAGGACAGAATAGACCAACACATTGAACCAGATTTTGAGCTTAAGAACTGCCAATCTAATAGGAGAAGTTTGTACAAGGCATATGTGAGTATAAGAGGTGTCGAAAGGGGTCTAGGTGTTGCTTCATAGAGATAAGAGCAGGAACTTTGGAGCTGGACACACCTTTGTCTTTTCTAGAGAGCTCCTGAGACATCCTGGCCCTTGAGCCAGGGTTACGTCTTCAGACCTTCCCTGAAGTAAGCAAGCAAAGCTGTCCAACCTTGCATGTCCTACCTCTGAACCCCTATGGGAGGATCTAGCCTTAGTCTTTACCCTAAGTCTGAGAATCACTAGGGGAGAACTCAAGGATAGCAGGGCACCCATCCTGCTTATTCTGCCTAATGCTTCTTCCCTGTTCTGGGTCCACTCATTCATTCATTCATTCATTCCCATGAACACTATCCACTACAGTGCCTCCAATTCCTTAATGGACCTGAAGTTCCCTCAATGCTCACTGCACACCTACTGACTTTTCCACTGTTTTGGGAAGAAAGATAGGCACAAAGATTGTCACTTTTACTTATTGTCTTCAAGTGAGTCCCACATTCTCAGAAAGATAAATTTCATACTACTACCAGAAACAGAACGTGTAATGCTTACAAAGTTCCAATGAGAAGTCTGTTCTAAAATGATGCCAGCTCTGTGTTCCATGTTATACTAAGGAATGAAAGGGAGCTGGAAAACATGAAGGAACAGAATACCAACACTCCAGGTTGATCTGAGTGGGAGGGATGGGTCTAAAGTGAAAAATAAAAACTCACTTTTTACTCCTCATTCTTCTCCCTTCTTCCTTAATATTTAGTGTCCTTAAGGAGCAGTAAGAGGCTTAGAGGAATAAAACCAGAACAATGAATGTGGACCACAAAGAGACAGTCTTTAGCCCCCAAACTGGAAAGAGTTAATAATATAAGTCCATGATCTTCTTGTCCCTAGAGGCATGCAGGCAGATAATAGATAATAAACAAGTGATAAAAATTATAGAAGGAATGTAAGAAAGAGAACTTTAAGGGAGAGAAGAAAAATTATATTACCAAGGTATCCATAATGTTTCAGGCACTCTTTCTGGCCTTTACACAATGTCCCAAGGCAATGGTGAGAAAGGTATTGTTACCTGCATTTTGCATATAAAGCAACTATAGCTCAGAGAGGTTGAATAACATAACCAAAGCAGCAAACTGGCAAGTGGTGTGACTCAAAAGCCTATTCTCTTTCCTTCACAACATATTGCCTCCTTAGAGAGTCAGAAGAGTGGGCTAGGTTCATTTGTTCATTCAACAGATATTTTTTGAGTGTCAACCTACTGTGCTGGTGCTGGAGATACAAGGATGAATAACAACCTGGATCAGTGTGTGGGATTCTAAGATTCTGTAAGGGCCCTCACTGCCTACCCAACTAACTGTGTGGATATGGAGCCCACAGATCAACACCTCCCTTCCTTCTTCTCCCTCCCTCCTCCAGCCTACTGCCTCCCTGGCTTGCTTCCATCAGCACAGAGTCACCTTAAGGGCAGGCCCTGGATTTCCTCTCTGATTCACCTCTCCCAGAACAGTATTTTCCAAAGTGCAGCCCTCAGAACAGTAGGGCCACGGTATGCTCTTTGGATTCAGAAGGCTCTCTGGTCCCAGGCATTTGGGAAATTCATCATTTGAGGGTCACAGTAAATGAAGAGTACAAGAGCAGGGTCCACTCCTGCTAAGGCTGGAGGGGAATCACCAAGAGGTCTTGAGAGGGCTTTGCTGCTCTGCTTAGAACAAGGGCTTTCTAATTTACTGTGGCCCACAGTTAGAAATACATTTTACATTGCTACTCTATACAAATATCACACATAGACCACACACACACACAAACACACACACACACACAATTGAAGCCAAGGTTTAATAAAACAATACTTACCTCCACTATGTGGGATGCACTCCGTTTCTAGCCTATTTTCTTTTAATGCCGGTTCATGATCCTCTGAACCAATTTCATGACTCCACAGTTTGAAAAACACCAATCCAGAGCACGAGAAGACACTTGGGCTGATTTCTAAATAAACTAGCCCCAATGTGAATCAGAGGGTCAAGGAAGAGGTCATGAATTAGGAATCAGGAGGCTGAGGCTCCAATCCCATCTTCACTGCTTTCTCACTGTGTGATGCAGGCCATCAGTTTCTCCTATAGGCTAATGTGAAGACCTAATTGTATCAGTCCTTGCTGATACAGACTAGAAACATGGGAAATGGGTGGCGCTTAAATGAAGATCTCAAGGAAAATTTAACAAAGAGGTTGTTTACAGGGATGTGTGCAGGGCCAAAGCAAAGTCAAAGAAAGGGAGTGCTCACTAAACCCATGAGAGAGCCATAGGAGGGGCCACCCACAAGACACAGTCACTGCCAATTGTGGCCAGACTAGGAGAAAATCATGGCAATAAATTCCCAATCCTTTCTCGTTCTTCCCTCCAGTCTCCTGCTGGTACTTCTTATTGGCCAAAACCAACCTACAGCCAGAGGACAGGAGACCCCATTGATTAAATCCTTACAGGTCAGTTTCCTGGGACCCTAGCAGAGTGAAGAGCAAGAAGTGGATCAGGAGGAGCAAACAGAGATTATCCATCAACCCTATTCATGTCAAGATGGAGAGGAGCGGGGCACCTGGGTGGCTCACTCCATTAAGCGTCTGATTTCAGCTCAGGTCATGATCCCACAGTTCACAAGTTCGAGCCCTGCATCAGGCTCTGTGCTGACAGCTCAGAGCCTCAAGCCTGATTCGGATTCTGTGTCTCCCTCTCCCTCTGCCCCTCCCCCACTCATGGTCTGTCTCTCTCTCTCTCATAAATGAATAAACGTTTAAAAAGTTAGAGAAAAAAAAAAGATGGAGAGGAGCAATAATGGTTGACTATACCACCCCTCCCAGTTGCCATTCAAGGGTTGGTGAGGCTCTCACCCCTTTAACCCTTATAGTTTTCCCACCCATTTTCTGAGATGCTTAATTGTGCCTGCTTTTGCAGAGTAAAAGCCTCAGGCTTGACACTGCAAGGGATAGAAATGGATCAGACTGACCCCCTACCCTCAGGGAGCTCATAGAATCAGGTGAAGAAAAAAGTCATGGCATAAGGACTGTTGCATAAAATATGAGGTGGAGGGTGCCAAAAGAAAAGTGTTCATTGAGTGCTCTGTGGGAAATGAGAAAGAACCAAAGCAGATCATGGCTTCTGGGAACTGGTATGGCATTCACAGTTAGATCATGGCTTTCTCCTGTTAGATGTAAACAATCTCACAGAGTAACAGCATCAGACAAGGTCACTCTGAGATGATAAAATTAAACAAAAACAAGGTTACTATACAATCCACATGACAATATCACCTTCTTTTGACTAACCTGACTGAGTACTACTTTTTCACCAAGGATAACTTTGTCCTACCTCCAGTGTGCCCTCCTATTGATTACAATTATTAAGATGCCCAGTCATAAAGTTGTTCCTACTTTCTGACAACACCCAATCCAGAAAACCCACTTCCTTATATCCTCCCCCAAATTGCTCAACCAAAAGCCAAACTTTAATATAGTTCTACCTATATGCTCTTATTGTGACACCCCACCATTGCCTTTGGTGAGCACTGAATCAAGTAAGAGACCTAACCTGTCATCTATGGGTGTGTTCCTGGTAGCCTTTGACTAGAGGACATTTCCACTAAGAAGGAATGAATTCCGTAGCAAAGATCCAGGGAAGACCCATGGAGGGTTTGAGTCTAGAGCTGGGCAGAGGTGATGGCCCTCCACTTCTAGGCAGTGGAAGATCCAAGCAAAGCCACAGAGGTGAAGGTCCTGGGCCTGTTTCTACATAGGAAGCAGAAGCTTGGCAAGAGCACCATAAAGAAAAGGATGAGGATCTTGAAAAGTCGAATTTTACTCCCGCATGGAACATGATGAAAGCTGCACTTCGGGGAAAAAATCCATCTAGTAAGTCTGTCCAGGAGGAACTGAGAAGAGAGAAACAGTGGATACAGAAAATCCAGTGTGAAGGCTAGAGAAAGGAGTGAACCGGAGGTCCCAGGGACCACTCTGTGCCCTGTGGAGACTTTGGAAGACCCTCTCCCTCATTCTCTGCAAACTCAGAACGTTCCTTTGAAGCAAAAGTGAGAGCATCTGAGAAGCTCCAGGTCTCAGATTTGTTTGCTGGTCCCAAAATGGGAACTGCAAATCTCCTTGCCCATTGCCAAAAAGCACTTAGAGGAAAGCATTTGAGAGCAGATGAGATTGCTACTTTAAGAAACATTATACACAGGTGTCTGAAGGAGAAAAGTATTACAGAGTTTGTGGATTAAATTCTCCTTCAGTCATACAAGATGTATTTTTAATTAATGGGAAAGATTTTGGTAGAATACATTTGATTTCACCCTTGTGAAATCAAATATTTGGAGTGGGAGGATATGTTCAAATGCATTTTCTCAGTGCTTCTTCCAAAAGATCTTGAATATGAAGGAAAAATTAAATGTAAGCTAAGTGTAAGTGATAATCGATTTCTGTTTCATAATGTTTTATTTAACAATATCTAGTTCATTTGCCATTTGGGAGAAAAGCTTTCATTTCCAATAGGTACCTAATCAGCCCTCAGCAGGCATTATGAATACCCTAATTAGCACCCCTGAAAAGTGGCTCAAACTTGAACTACAAAAAGCTAAATAATAATTTGGGAATTTGCCATGCTTCAATGTAAAGCCCTTCCCTATCCCAAGTTGACAAGGATGTCTGCTGGGTTTCATGAATGTTGCATGTCATGTGTAATTATGTTAGATAATCACAACTCACCCAAACCCTGCACCCAATGATGAATGGGCTGTGGCAAGCTCTGTTTTACATCTTCATGTGGAATTATTCAGCAACTAGACTTTATTTCACTTCTGTTTGGACCCATAAACATACATATTTATCAAAACTCTTTGCAATTCTGACACCATACACTTTAAGATACTATCCAATTTGTGGGTAATCAGAACTTCATGAATATTAGATTTCTGCCTTAATTTCACTGGTGTGACTTTTTTTTTCTGCAAGGAAAGGTCAGGACTCAATCATGTGAATGCTGCTTAAGAGAAGCATGACAAACTCATGCCCAGGCCAGGAAGACATCGTGATGGAGGTAAGGACTTGACCTTGATACCCACTTCTCTCCTTTGCTCTCTTTCTGCCACCACCCCCACCCAGCATCCCTGTCTCATTGTGCAGGGATGGCTAAAGGGCTCACTCACTGAATAACAATAAAGAAGTGTCCAAGGCACAACTACTTGTGAATCAAAAGAACTCATAAATCAACAATTGTCAAGTTTCCTGGAGGAGGGGTGAGTCCTGCATTGAGATTCCCAGAGTAGAAACAGATTTTACTGCTCCAGTAGACTCAGCCTCATATCACAGTCCAGCCTCAGCTCCTCAAGACACCAAGCCCCCCAGGATGTGCCTCTAATGGTGAGGCAGCCTGAGGATGGCAGAGCACTCAAAACTCTTCCCTGAAATCAGCCACTTTCAAACAAGAAAGAGGGAAATAGAATAAAAATAAATAAATAAAGGGAAAGTGTCAGGGAATTAAATAGAGCCTGAGAGGCAGCGTCTTGGCAAAGTTCAGGGCTAGGCTGGGCCCTGACACACCTGTCAGGCCTAATCCCCAATACTCCAATCTTCTATCCATCCAGTTAGCCTTTAATTCACTCCAGCTATCATTAAATGAGCACCTGCTATGTGCTAGGTATAGGGCTAAGCACTAAAGGTACAAAGACAAATTAGACAGCATCCCAACCCTTCATTCATTCACTCATACTTTCATCCATTCTATAATCATTTACTGGTCTTCTACTAGGTACCAGATACTACCAGCTTTGGGTTTATAACAAAGAGCAAAGTAGATGTGGTCACTATGCCCATGGAGCTTAGAGCATTCATGAATACATATATATTTATTTGTATGTCTATTTGTTTGATGATCAACTGTAAATTGTGATAAGTGCTACAAAAGCAAGGCACTAAGTTCTGTAGAAAGAAAACTTGCAAACAGCCACAGACAGGCCCAGTGGAGAGAAGTACACCAGACCAGGCCCTGTGACAACTTCTGCAGTGGGGCTACTTCCTTCTAGGAAAGGCAAAGGCAACCATCTCCCTCCCTCCTTTCACTGAATCCCATCACCATAGAGACCAGCAGCTAGGGCAGAATCCAAACGGAAGAAAATCCTGCCTCATTGTCATTCATTATATTCTTCCTCTATTGTTCATTCATCCTCTCTTTCTCTCCCTCTTTCCCTCTCTGTCCCCACTGTCTCTCTCTTTGGTTTTTCTTCTCTGCCCTCCCCTTTTGTTTCTCTGTCTTCTGCCCTCCATCTTCTTCTCATCTCAGTTCACTTCTGCATTATACCTCTGCATTTATTCCATCACCTTTTACTTCAGATCTGTCCCAGAGCCCCGGAATGTTAGGAAATAAATTGGAGCAAACAAAGTTGCTTAAATAAGCTGTCTCTCTGCCCTCTTTTAAAGTTCGAAAACATGGACTCAGCCCAGGGTCTCAAGATGCACCAAGCACATCCCTGTTGCCAGCCCAGTGCTTCCTCCTCTGTTAGGTGTCAGAAACTGAAGAGAGGATCGTGCAGCATGGCTAAGGCCTCAGAGGCAGAGTTTGAAGGGCCTTCTCCATGCCTTCCACTGGCAGCCCTGCCTTTCACAATATCCATGGGAGGAGTTGGTCACCCTCTTCCTCATTCAGACTTTCTGCCTTACCCACAGAGGAGCTGTTTCCCAAACAGAAAAGCAGCCAAGTGTGTCCAAAAGCAGTTGACTTCCCAAAGGATGGGATACATTCTCTCTCCAAACAATGAAAACTGGCATTTTTCTCTGCTCCACTTATCTCTTACTAGCTCCAAGAAATGGAACCTCAACATCAGAGGAAGGACTAAACAGGAATAAAGGAGCCCGAAGTCAGCCTACTGAGCATAGCAAAGACCTCACAGTCCCTCTTCTTCCAGAAAAGACAGTGATTAGGGGTGGGGAAGGAGGAGATGAAGTGATACCAATTCTTGTTGAGCCTGCTGGGGACGGGAAAGGTCAAGGCACTGGGGCAACTCCAGGATGCAGCTAAAACCTCCCCAGCCCCCACCCCTGCCTCCATCCCTCCTCAGTGTTTCCTAAGCAACTTGTATACATCATAGTCATTAGCATTATGGCTCTGTCTGGAAAATTCCAGTTTACTTCATTGTGACTTGCTTGAGCATGAAGCCTGGTAAAGAATAGGCACTTGGTGAATTTTAGTTAGGGTTAAATGAAATTGACTGAATTTTAGTACAAATACCCCCAGTGGAAAATTTTCTAAGATTTGAAAGTGAAGGAAGAGTGACATAATTCATATCACATAGAAAATCAAATCTCTAAATGTTTTTTTTTCCCTCTCTCCAAGACTGATGAGGAGAAAAAAAAAGTGAAGGATTTGAAATGTCTAATTGTCTCCTCATTTTTGGCAGCCAAAGGTGAGCTGAGAAGGATGGGCCATTTTAGATCATATAAATAATATGATAACATAATGATTTAAAATGAAATGACCATATCAATGAGTCTTTAGGTGGACAGAGTGGGGGGGGGGGGGCACAGAGCTCTTTTGCATAAAATGAGATAAAGACCTGGAGGGGAGCCCAAAGGGAAGAGTTCCTGAAAATGGAGAATTGGGGAGTAGTGGGGGAGTGAGGGGTAATGAGTGGGGTCACTGGACAGCTACAAAATTCTGTCAGCGACCCCAACAATAGAACCCCATCTTCCAAAGCCTTCAGAAAAAGATCACATGTTTGAGGTGACGTACTTTCCCTGCAAAGTAAGTAGAGGCCCACAGAAGTGTCTGCCTGAGCTATGGGTGGAGGCAGGTGAAGCTGAGAGGATGTGAGGCATACACAAAAGGTAAGCAACAACTGCAGAATACATGAAGGACAAGTCAAAGCAACTAGAGTATTCCCCTGTCTCTCTGTACCACCTCCTCCCCCCTGCTCATGGACTGAATGAGATAGTCCCCTGAAAGGAGCCAGCATCTACAGGACCCAGGTGTGACTGAGGAGAAAGGGACACACAGCAGGTTGCTCTGACCAGCTGTCCATCTAGATCTGGGTTTCTGCTTGCAGGGGTGGCTTCAGCCCAGGTCAAGGATGGATGAGAATTTGGCCGTCAGGACTCTTGGCCACTTCTTTCCACCAGGGGGTTCCCCCTTGCTTCTGGAAACCACTCAGAGCTTCCTCCCCCAGACATATTCCAGAAACAATTCCCAAGGATGCCAACACCAAGGTCATTTTGCTGCAGACTTGACAAATACCTTGTTTCATTTGCAAATGAGTCTCACTATCTCTCAGAGGCTGCACCTCACCATTATGCAGTTTCTTAGAAGTGTCAATGTCAGGGAGCAAGATTTCCTGACCATGTCCCAGGTTCTCAGGGCCCCCACACCATAGAGCAATCTGTTAGAGCTCTCAGTAACTGCCTGAAGCTTTTCAAGCCTCCCCTCTCCACCTTGGGGAGAGCAAGGGAGGAGGTAGTGCTTCAGGGAGCTGCTGAACTGGGAGAGGTAGGCATCCTGGATTGGGCCCTGAAAATTCCCTAGGTCTCAGTTTTCTCATCTGAAGAAATGGACATGAACCCACCACTAGTCTCACATGTTTATTTAGTGAATATTCTGACAACATGTATATCAAACAGCTTGGGAAAGACTGAAAGGCTAAATACAGGTTAGGAAGTGATGATAGGATGACAACAAGCACAACAATGATGAGGGCGTGTTACTCACACTCCCACTTCTTAGAAGAATGTGCTATGAGGAAGAGCCCTCATTTTGCTGAGCACAGTGATGAGTGGGTATATCAGTTTACTATGACTACCATTACATAGCACAGATTGGGTGGCTTAAAGAACAGAAATTTTTTCCCTCACATTTCTGGATGTTAGAAGTCCAAGATGAAGGCATTGGCAGAGTTGGTTTCTTCTCAGCCCTCTCATCTTGGCTTGCAGGTGACCGCTTTCTCCCTCTGTCTTCACTTTGTCTTCCCTCTGTGTGTGTCTGTGTCTTACTCTCTTCTTATAAGGACATCAGTCATGTTGGATTAGGCCCATACATATGACCTCATTTTACCTAATTAACTCTTCAAAACTCTATCTCTAAATACATTCTCAGGCACTGCAGTTAGGACTTCAACATGTGAATTTTGGAAGGGACACAATTCAGCCCATAATAGTGGGGACTTAGGGGTAAAAGCTGGTGCGGATAGAGTAATGATCCCAAGTTCAAATGACTACAGAAGCCAGAAAGATTAAAAAAAAATAAGTAGAGAAGTGAGGATGTGGAAGGTTCTCTTTGCAGAGCTCATCCCCATTTAGAAAAGAGACAGTCACCCACAGCCTTAGCAGACTGTCATAGCAGAATCAGACCTAATATAGCCAATTTTCTAATTTTCAAAAGAGAAACCATAAGTGTGTTTTCTCATGTGGAATCTCTTGATTTTTAAATATTGGCAATGAATTCAAAAAAATCTTAAACAGTATGCATAGTGTGTGTTTACACCTGAAGACTGGAGCTGGTACAGAAACCCCCACTATGCCATGTCTGAGATGTCAAGAAGGCTCTGCATCGGCCCGGTGGTCAGTTCTAAGGGCTCAGGCACACAGATGCAGCCCCTTCTTGAGAAACGGCCACCCAGGTCTAGCCATGTTTTTTTAAAAGCTGATTGTTAATGATGTGGAAAAGAAAGGAATAAAAACCATTATGATCACTCCAAGAAAGCATTTCTAATTCATGGATCATTTACTATTGATTATTGAAACAAATGCTATTGTGCATGCCTTATGGCTGGTTTTAAAACCTCTATAACTTTGGAGTTTTCAATTTATTTGGAAGAACTATAATAAGCAGCACATGACAATTACTTCCCTCAGTACCCCCTGTAATCAAGATAAATTATCTTGCTATTGATGTAAATGGGATATGAAAATCTATAGAGTTCTCTTGAGGAGTATAAACTCCACATTATACTCACTACATTTGAATTTTGCAGCAAAATCATTTTGGGGTCAATCAAAAATACATTCCCTCAAAATTTTATTGCCATCTATCCTGAGTCACCTCCAGAAATGATTAGCAAATAATACCAATGAGGAACTATTTAGCTCAGTGTTGGGCTGTATCGCTATTACACCCTACTGAACACTTTACACTCTCAGACCTATGTGTTATTATAAATGTATTTACATATTGTACATATTTATTTACAATTCTTTTTCCCCATTGCCAAACAACCTCTTATGAAAATTCAAAGACAATTAATCATATATGAGATTTTTGTAAACACAATAAACTCAATTTACATTGTTTCTCCTTCTCTTGTTTCTCCCTCTTCTTTTCCATCAAGTGCTTGTCTTCTGAGCCAGTTTTTCTCTAGCTAGTTTGTTTTCTGACAGAGAAGATGCTGCCCTGAGCACCTTCATGCCATGGTTTTTGTTATTCTCCCCCCATAGCCCCATGCTTACTTCAGTCATTGGGGATCACACAGGCTTCCTTCCTAGAAATTCTTTCCAATGCAGAATGCTTCTGGCAATCTTGGCATTCTTTTATGCATCTAATCTCTCTTTCTGATTTTGCTATTTAATTTATTATCCTTTTATTCAGCATCTTCATTTTAAAATCTCTTTCCTTGCAGCAAGACAAGTAGGAAGTCTTCTCTCAGTCCTACCTTTTCAGACCATTTCTTCCAGCCTCAGTTTCCTGTCTCATCTGTTTAAATGACAGAAGAGAGAGGGAAGGAGTGGAGAGAGAGAGGAGAAGCAGCAACCTCAAATACACCAATATATTCACAGTGGTTAACAATGGATGGAAGGATTATGGGTGAATTATTTTTATTGTCTTCTTTATGTTTTTCAGGATTTTACAAGTTGCCTAAGATGAGCATATACACTTTAGTTTTTCTGGAAAGCAGAGACTGTGGCAAGCTTACATGCTAAAGCTTTATTGGAGGTTCATTCCCAGATAAGCAAGAATAAGGAAGACAGACTGAGGCAGGGAAAAGGGTAAAACAAATAAATACCAGGTGATGCAATTTCAAGCTGTCACAGCTCCATAGCAAAATACATCTTACTGCTCACTCAGGGCCTTTTCAGAGAGGCCACATAGATTTGCATCTCAGTACAGCCAGCCAGAGGGAGGAGAGGCACCTCACTATCTGCTGACTTTCTCTGCCTCTACTGGTCAAAAAGTCAAGTTGGCTCTGACTATCCACATGTTCAGGTAACGTTACTCACCTCTTTCTGTGAGCAAAAAGCCAAGACCTCCATGGACCTATTCCAGCCAGGACACAGGTGCTGTCCTCTCTCCTGTTACTTGGCTCCATGCATTAGGACTCCTGGTCTGCAAAGCCAGCGGCAGCAGTAGAAACAGCAGCAGGACATTGTGACACACAACAGCCTGAACTGTTACTTAGGCTGCTCTCACTGGGAAGCAAGACAAGTGGCCATGGCCCATTGATCAAATTTTATTGATAAAGAAGAAAAGTTTATTTTAAAATATTCAATTAAATTTAAATCCTTTTAGACTTCTCTTGCTCAAGGCTCCTTCCAACATCTTCACATTCCAGATCCAAACTGGACACAGTATTTTAAGACAGAAGTCATAAACCATAAAGCCCACAGAAGCCAGGCTAGTAACATCAACAGGAAAGCCCAGTAGAGGCTATGAAAAGTGCTTGGGCCTGTGGTGAGCAGAGAAGACGCACACAGAAGTCACTAAGTGCTCAGCTCCAGCCAAGGGTTGTCACACCTGCTGATTTAAAAAAAAATAAGTTCAAAATCAGGACTTCTCTGTGAATCTCATTTTTTATTGTTGACAACAAATGTTCTTTTTTTTTTTTTTTTTCAAATTCTTTGGGGCAAACAAAAAGTGTCAGCAGGCCACAGACATCACCTACTTGTCTACCAGCTTGTGACATCTGATATTAAAGACTGTCAAACATGGAAAAACTTCATTTTCCCAATCTTGCATTGCCTCAAGATGATAATGGCTCACACTTATTGAGCAGGTTCTATGTGCAAGACACTGTTAGGCATTGTATATGGGCTTCCTCATTTAGTTCATAGAACTTCAGAGGGGTCCCAGGATGTAGAAGACCAGATAGAGTTGGACCTCACTGCTCACCTTAGAAAAAGTCCCCTGGATACAACTCAGCCTTTCTGCTCTGATTTTCCTGGGGTTTTACCAAAAAGGAAAGTGGTCTGATGGAGCACAAAGCTGGCTCCCTCTGGCCAGGTGGATGTCCCTGGTGGCCTTCTCTTCTCAGCTCACATCTCACAGCCCACAGTTCTCTGCAAACTGGACTCACTGAAGCAAGGACTGTGTTTTAAGTAGCAGTGTATCCCCAGGGCAAATTTCACTTAATAAATTAAGAGATCATTAAACATACAAGTTAGTAACTTTCCATTGCTCTTGAAGCCCTCTGAAAGGCTAATGAAAGCTATTGGTCTTCTCCTCCAAAATACATACCTATTAAACCAAATGCTCCATCCGATTTCAGAGAGTTCTCCCATCTATGAGTCTGAGTTTAAAATTCCTGATCCAAAAACAATCAAACAAAAACTCCTGATTCAATCACATATTCCTTCTTTATAGATTAGTCCTTTTTTTTTTAAACTTTTTAATGTTCACTTTTTTTCTTGATAGAGAGAGAAAGTGTGAGTGGGGAAGGGCAGAGAAAGAGAGGGAGACACAGAATCTGAAGTAGGCTTCAGGCTCTGAGCTGTCTGCACAGAACCCCACATGGGCTCAAACTCATGAATGTTGAGATCATTTGTTGATCATGTTGAGATCAGGCTGTTGAGATCAGCCTGAGCTGAAGTAGGATGTTGAACTAACTGAGCCACCCAGGCACCCCTAGATTAGTCATTTCTATCTCACAGACTTGTCTCAGATCATATTATGAGAAAAACTACTGATTTTTAGTGTTTTTTTTTTATTTTTATGGTCTGTGGTTTACATGGAATAAAAACAAACTCAAATTTCAAAAAAGAGGAAGTACAAAATTTTAATTACAGATTATGAAAAAGTTCTGGAGGTGGATGACAGTGATGGCTGTACAACAATGTGAATGTAATATCACTGAATTGTACACTTACAAATGATCAAAACAGCTTTATGTGTGTATGTATACACACACACACACACACACACACACACACATATATATATATGGCAAATTTTTCAAATAAAGAAACAGGGAAGAGTGCATTTTAAAGGCATGAAAGTACCTCAAGGAGCCCACTGGCCGCTAGGCCTTGGGAAGGAACTGGAACCTTCCATTTGTCTCTCATCTCTGTTTTGTGGTTTCTCCCTTGCTCTGTTCTTCCAGCGTATGCCCATTCTACAGCTGTCAAGTTTCTATTTCCTCAATCAATCCAGGCTGAATTGTTATATCTCAGACACAGGTGCAAACTCCCTGGAGGAAGAATCTGATTGTCCCAATGTGAAACAAATAATAACATCTGGCCAGAAAGATAGGGTCACTTAATACAATTATGGGAACCAGAGAAGGTGTCCACCACTGGAAGAATGGAGAAGAAAACAGTGTAGATGAATATCACAGAAATGAAGCAATTAGAAGCAACAAACTGGGTATACAGAGGGCAACACAACTTATTAAGTAGAAAGAGGAAGAAACAGACTATAAATGAGATCAGAACTTCTCCAACTTAACTGGGTGTTGTATGGAAACCAATTTGACAATAAATTATATTTTTTTAAAAAAAGAACTTCTCGGGAGCCTGGGTGGCTCAGTCGATTAAGTGTCCTACTTCGGCTCAGGTCATGATCTCACGGTCCATGAGTTTGAGCCCCGCGTCGGGCTCTGTGCTGACAGCTCAGAGCCTGGAGCCTGCTTCAGATTCTGTGTCTCCCTCTCTCTCTCTGACCCTCCCCCGTTCATGCTCTGTCTCTCTCTGTCTCAAAAATAAATAAACATTAAAAAAATTAAAAAAGAACTTCTCCAACTTAAATGTACAGGCAAAATACTAGTATCTCATTAAAATGAAGGGTCTATTTCAGTAAGTGTGGGGCAGGGCCTGAAATTCTGTGTTTCTGGCAATCTCCAGGTGATGCTGCTGGTCTGAAGGCCACACATTGAGTAGTCAGGGTCTAGAACACAAGCTCAATCATGAAATTAAAAACTCATGCCAAAAGAGGGGCACCTGGGTGGCTCAGTTGGTTAAGCATCCACCTCTTGATTTCGGCTCAGGTCATGATCTCATGATTCATGAGCTTGAGCCCCACATGGGGCTTTATGCTGAGAGGGATCCTGCTTGGAATTCTCCACCTCTCCCCTGCTCCTGCTCCCATTATCTCTCTCTCAAAATAAATTTAAAAAAAAACTTTTTTTTAAAGTTAAAAAAAACTTATGCCAAAAGAATTCTCCCTATTTTACAATGAAACATACATTCTTCAGAACATATATCAAAACACAAGATGAGTACCTAGAGGGGTTGGAGAGGCAAGGGTGTGGAAGTGAGATGAGAACACAGGGAATGACAAATGTACAGAACAAAAGAGGGCTTTGCTCCAGCTGACGGTGAGAGAGCCTGCTGAGAACCGAGAATGATTAACTCAGCTGTCTGTGCCTATAGTCCAAAAGAGAAGGAGGAGGAGGAGGAGGAGGAGGGGAAAGGAAATGTGAAGTGGGAGCAGCAGGGCTATTGGGCACTTCCCCTTATGGATGGTTCTCAGTGAAAGGAACTGCCAAGGACTGAACAAGTCCCCAAACAGGGTTTCTGACAATTCACCTTGTAGCTTCCCTGCCCATGTGGCTTGGCAGGCTTGCCTGGACAATCCATATAAGCTTTCTGTTCTATATCCCTTCAGGGTCATTTGAAGTGAGAGCCTAGTTTTCACATGTAAGAATATGGCTTCATGAGAGTGGTGAGATTTAAAATCCACTGCACTATATTCCATGCTCATGGACCGGAAGAACAAATATTGTTAGAATGTCGATACTACCCAAAGCATTCTACATATTCAGTGCAATCTCTATCAAAATAACACCAGAACTCTTCACAGAGATAGAACAAACAATCCTAAAATTTGTATGGAACCAGAAAAAATACTGAATAGCCAAAGCAATACTGAAAAAGAAAACCAAAACAGGAGGCATCACAATCCCAGACTTCAAGGTCTATTACAAAGCTGTAATCATCAAGACAGTATGGTACTGGCACTAAAACAGACACTCAGATCAATGGAACAGAATAGAGAAACCAGAAATGGACCCACAAACATATGGCCAATGGAATATCCAGTGGAATAAAGACATTGTCTTCAGCAAGTGGTGCTGGGAAAACTGGACAGTGACATGCAGAAGAATGAACCTGGACCACTGTCCCACACCATACACAAAAATAAACTCAAAATGGATGAAAGACCTCAATGTAAGACAGGAAGCCATCAAAATCCTCAAGGAGAAAGCAGGCAAAAACCTCTTTGACCTCAGCTGCAGCAACTTCTTCCTCAACACGTCTCCGCAGGCAAGAAAACAAAGCAAAAATGAACTATTGGGACCTCGTCAAGGTAAAAAGCTTCTATACAGCAAAGGAAACAATCAGCAAAACTAAAAGACAACCGATGAAATGGGAGAAGATATTTGCAAGTGACATATCAGATAAAGGGTTAGTATCCAAAATCTATAAAGAACTTATCAAACTCACCCAAAAAGCAAATAATCCAGTGAAGAAATGAGCAAAAGACATGAATAGACACTTCTCAAAAGAAGACATCCAGATGGCCAACAGACACATGAAAAAATGCTCAACATCACTCATCATCAGGGAAATACAAATCAAAACCACAATGAGATACCACCTTACACCTGTCAGAATGGCTAACATCAACAACTCAGGCAACAACAGATGTTGGCAAGGATGCAGAGAAAGAGGATCTCTTTTGCACTGCTGGTGAGAATGCAAACTGGTGTAGCCACTCTGGAAAACATTATGGGAGGTTTTGCAAAAAATTAAAAATAGAAGTACCCTACGATCCAGCAATTGCACTACTAGGTATATATCCAAGGGATACAAGTGTGTTATTTCAAAGGGGTACATGCACCTCAATGTTTATAGCAGCACTATTGGCAATAGCCAAAGTATGGAAAGAGCCCAAATATCCATCGACATATAAATGGATAAAGAAGATGTGGTATATATATACAATGGAGTATTATCCAGCAATCAAAGAGAATGAAATCTTGCTATTTGCCACAACATGGATGGAACTAGAGGGTATTAGGCTAAGTGAAATAAGTCAGTCAGAGAAAGATATATATCATAGGACTTCACTCATATGTGGAATTTAAGATACAAAACAGATGAACATAAGGGAAGAGAAGCAAAAATAATGTAAAAACAGGGAAGAGATGGGGCGCCTGGGTGACTCAGTCAGTTAAGCATCTGGCTTCAGCTCAGGTCATGATCTCGCGGTCCCTGAGTTTGAGCCCCGTGTCGGGATCTGTGCTGACAGCTCGGAGCCTGGAGCCTGTTTTAGATTCTGTGTCTCCCTCTCTCTCTGCCCCTCCCCTGCTCACTTTCTGTCTCTCTCTGTCTCAAAAATAAATAAAAACATTAATTTAAAAAAAAATGGGGAAGGGAACAAAACATAAGAGACTCTTAAATATGGAGAACAAACTGAGGGTTGATGGAGGGGTTTAGGTGGGGAGATGGGCTGAATGGATAAGGGGCATTAAGGAAGACACTTGTTGGGATGAGCACTGGGTTTTATATATAGGGGATGAATCACTGGAATCCACTCCTGAAATCGTTATTGCACTATCTGCTAACTAACTTGAATATAAATTCTAAATAAATAAATAAATAATAAAATCCACTGCTCTGAACTTCCCACACAACAGCATTCAATGTCTTTCCTGGATATAGGAGAACCATCTGCTTAGATGTATTCTAGCAATTTGATTTGCATGCACAATGCAAAAAAACAAAAAAAACAAAACAAAATCAACATCAGTAATCAAGGATGCTAGTAAGCAAACACAACAACGTTCTTCCCCAGTCTGTGTTGTCCCAGGGCCAACAGCCAGTGACACTGAAAGAGCTACAACTGGAGCAAAGCCAGGGGAGACGATGCCACAGCACATCTCAGGAGGCCATGGAGCATGTCACTGAACAGTACCAGTGTAATCAACTCCTCCTGTCCCCCAAAACACATTCTGTCCAGTATGCTAGATAGACTGAAATGCAAATGTGTCTCCAAGACAAGAAGAATTGGAAATATAAAATACCCTACATGTAGCATGATGCCAAATGGGAATCCTACACTTTGTTTTCCTCAAAACCTACATTGTATCCCTGTGCTTTCTTCACTTGCACCTTATTACTTGAAGAATGGGAAAAATAGTATTACAAACAAATCCTTCAACCCAAGGAGCAATTTTTCAGCTCATGGAGTCTCTCTGAAGTTGAAACATGAACCTATATTTTGAAATCCTCATTACTCACTGATTAATTCAGGAGTAAAATGATCCAACATATTGTTACCAAACTTTGTGATGTAGTTTCTTTGTTAGTCATCAGATAGTCACCAGATAGTTTGACCAACTGCTGTATGTTAACTAGTACACTGGGCACTATTAATGACAACAACAACAACAAAAATATTGGGTTTGGAAGTTGTCTCTTAGGTACCTACTATCTATCTAGAGAGAAAAGACCAACATACAAAAAATAAACTAAAACAATGAATTGTATTCCTATACATCCACTGGTCCTATTTCATGCTTCATTCTTAGGCACAACTGGATCTGGAGATGCAAACAATGGCTCCAAAACACTGCTGCCCCATAGAAAGAAACTTCTTAAGCATGAAGCTCTCACAGAAGGAAGCAGAGCCAAGAAACAGAAAGAGAATCAAAGAGAACACCAGGCAGATCCTGGCTGGGATCTGCTTTTCTGTAATATTAATAATACTAAAGAAGAGAAAGAGCCCTTCTCTTCCCCACATCTATGTCAATTCCTTAAATTCTGATCTGCTGTCTCTGGGTCACCTTCCCTTTCTCCCCCACAGGACTCACTGAGCCAGACTACAGGACACTTTGATTGGTCAGTCTGAATGCTGTACCCACTCCCCAAAAGAGCAAAGAGATCAACCTGATTGACAGGCCCACCAAAATCAAATGGAGGTGTGGAGTGTGAGGATCACTTAAGAAAAATATGCAGACACATAAATAACAGGATGTGATGGACACTACAATGACATTGCAAATTGGAGACATCACTGTAGGTGGAAATAAATTACGGGTGAGTGGAGTGTTTCTAAAAGTGGCAAAATTAAACACAACAATAAATCTCATTTTGGATCTACTATATGACAGATATGTACTAGGCCCTTTGTTATACATTATGGGAACTCAAAATTCAAGACTTGCAAGGGCTGCAGGACCCATTCCTGCCCATGTCCACACCCTGATCTTTTGCCATCTGACAGCCTCCTCCCACCACTGGGTTTACTTTTATTTCTATTATTTCTTATACTTACCTCAGGGCCCTTACATTTGCTTTTCCTCCTGCTAGGAATTCCCTTCCCAGTTTGTCTTATGGCTAACTCTACTCACCCTTCAGTTTATATAAAAAATGCCACTTCCTTAAGGAAGCTTTTCCTCTTCTTGATGAAGTAGCTTGCCCACCATGTCCTTCTGACATAATATTGAGCACCCCAGGGCAGGGAATGATCAACACTGTGCCCTTACTGCACAGCCCAAATGCACAGCAGGAACTGGATAAATATTTTATTCCTTCATTTAACAAATGTTTGCTGACTATGTGCCAGACACTATGACAAGTGTTTAAAATATTTCAGTGACCAAAACAGACAAGATTCTCTGCTCTGAAGAAGCTTAAATAATTTTCAAATCATTGAATGAGCAAACTGAACAGAGACTCAGAATAGCTAAACAGAAAAAAGTTGAGAGACCATCTTAGGTGGAGGGACGAACAAAGGTGATAGTCCCAAAGGCATGATGAGAGTTAGAAAGATCATCTCCTGATCACCCTGTCATGAGCCCAACCTTAGTTTCCAAAAACCCACAAGGTTGCAAAGAGCACCTCAATGCCCTCATGGTAACAGCACTCCAGTCTTAAGAGTCAACTTGCTTTAAGTTAACACTCTCTTTACTTGCTGACCTAAGTTCCTTGATCCATAGCAGACAGACCACTGGCCTTGAGGAGTGAAGGACCAAAACATCCCCAGGCTGCAGAGGCCAGCAAATCTGTTTGGAGCCACCTCAGCTTTATGATTAGCTCAGAAATTTTTTTAGAAAAATGTTTTTCTTTTTTTAGGTCATGCAAATAATTTTACTAAATTTTACTAATTTAGGTCATACAAATAATTTTAGGTTATGCAAATAATTTATCTCTCTGTGTATCTGTATACCTTGCTCTCCTTTGCAGAAAGAACAGAGTACTCCTGCACATCACAGAATAAGCACCAGACACACTTGCACTCCAAGCACTGAGATAACATTTGTACATGGCACCATCAAGTATGCCCATAATCAAGAAATGTTGCAGACCACTGCATTCTCTTTCCTGATTAACTATGGTAAACCCCTTGAAAAACTCTTGAGCAA
Organism: Panthera uncia; assembly: GCF_023721935.1. Lineage (NCBI taxonomy): Eukaryota > Metazoa > Chordata > Mammalia > Carnivora > Felidae > Panthera > Panthera uncia. Next base: position 22,567,115 of record NW_026057588.1, read on the forward strand.
AGCAGAAACCTCAGAGTTGGCTTTTGGGCAAGAGTCTGCTTCTTCCCCAAGTTGCTGGCCTTCTGAATAAAGCTGAAATTCATTTCCAATCAAAACCAAGGTTGGGGTTCAGTAACAGTGGCACAATTGGGCCTGCAGGTGTGTGATATGCCATGGCTCCCCCCCTATCCTTCTGAGAACCCAAAGCATAAACCAAGAACCCCTGTGAACAGCACTCTAGAAAAGTCAAGTGTCATCTGTCTGCTGAATCACACTTGACTTTTTGCTAAAATCAAGATAATTATTAGATTGTTCCTGATCCTCTTAAGTATGGCTTGATGGCTCTTGAGCCAAATTAAATGTAAGATGGGTCTAGGAAAGGGGAAAGTGAAATGGGCTCTACTGAGTTCACATAAAGATTTCATTTCTCAAGAGGTAGTGTCATAGTCCTTACAGGTTGCACTGAATAAAAGACCAGTTTGGCTTAATAGGTGTTCATTTGTTTTTCAAGGAAACTATTTTATTTAGATTACTAAAACATTAATTTTTCAAATAATATCAAACATTCAGCTAAAGTACCCTGTAACCACACATCCCTAAAACTAGTCTCCTCTCTCCATTTCAGAACTACCATTACCAATGTGTTGTATATTCCTTCCAGACTAGACTCTTTTCATGCATTCGCATATATATGTTATTTTATTTCTTTTTCATTTTGTTTTAAGTAAATGATTTCATATAGTACTTTCATTTCTACAACTTTCTTTTTTTTCTACACTATGTCTTAGAAGTCATTGCACTTAGTATACATAAATCTTATTGTTATTATTGTTTATTGTTACTAAATCTTATTATTGCAATACTTGTACATAGTATTTACATAGTCTCTCACAGTAATTTTATGCCATTATTTATTTAACATTAAGTGAGTAACCTACTTCATTTTATGCCATTATTTATTTAACATTCCACAATAATGAACACTTGTTTCAAAATTTTCACTATTATAAACAATGCTGTGATGAACAGCCTTGTCCACACTTCCAGCCCAAGGCACCAGCGAGTATTTTTCTATAGTAGATATCCACAAGTGAAATTGTTCAGTCATAGGAATTACACATTTATTTTAATAGATACTACCAAATTCCCCTCCAAAGTAGTTGAATTTACTCTCCCAGAGCAGTGCATAAGCATGCTTATCTCTCCTATAGATGTTGAGAAGGCTATCTTCTTTCAAACTTATTTTACATCTTTTCCTAAACCTCACCAGGCCTACTATGACCAATAGTACAAGTGTGCCATTGAGACAGCCCTGCTGTCTCATGGCCACATAAATGAAATTCCTGCACTGAACACCAGAATTATCTGTAGTATCCCAAGCTTTCTCCCCAGGATCTATAGCATGCTCATAGCCTGCCAGAGGAGACACTCCATGTAAGGGAGAGCACTGTTATAAGGAAGGAAAACCTGGGAACTAGTCCTGGTTTGGAGCCTATTAACAGTGTCCATGACCTTGAGCACAGATCTCTAATATTATGCATCCTTTTTCCATCTCTAAAATGATACCTACCTCACACAATTACTTAAAAACTCAAAGTAAAATAAGGAAATGGAAAACAAAACAAAACAGGGGCGCCTGGGTGGCTTAGTCGGTGGAGCATCTGACTTCAGCTCAGGTCATGATCTCGCGGTCTGAGTTCAAGCCGCGTCGGGCTCTGTGCTGGCTCAGAGCCTGGAGCCTGCTTCGGATTCTGTGTTTCCCTCTGTCTCTGCCCCTCCCCTGCCCATGCTCTGTCTCTCTTTGTCTCAAAAATAAATAAAAACATTAAAAAAAATTTTTAAACGAAACAAAAACAAACAAACAAACAAAACAAACAAACCGCCCCCCTCCCCAAACTTAGCACTAAACTGCTGGAGAGGCTGTTGACTGCTCTAATTAAGAACACTCTTTGTGCCTGTGTTTCAGTCTAACATAGCCCAGACCTAATTTGGAAGTGGCAGTTCCCAACAAAATACACTGAACAAATCCTTCTCCCTACCATTACATCAACAAAGGATAGTATCCAGAGACCTCTAAGTAAAAGGTATTTAGTCATAGAGCACAGCTGAGCAACTGCCTCCCACAGACACAGCCAGACTTGGCCGCTCTTCCTCAGTGACCAGTGGACAGCTCTCTGCACACCCTATTGAAAGGCAGCAAGACCTCCCTGGGGATGCAGCTGATGGAGACTCTTCATAAAGTTACCTTAGAGCAGTGGTTTCCACATTTTTTTTGCACACTGGGATCACTTGGTGAGCTTTATAAAGTAAGGATGCCAGGGTCCCACGACCAGAGATCCAAGATCCAGAGATCAAGATTTAATTGATCTTGAATGTGGCCTGGGGATAGGTGTTTTAAAAGTTTTCCCAGTGATTCTAACATGCAGCCAATGTTACCAACTATTGCCTTAGAGGAATTGCAGACATAAAATCGGACAATACTCTGCGATTAGAATCAAGAGCCTTTGACCGTTGGTAAATGTTGAAGATGAGTGATAAAATTGGGGGAGTAGTTATGCTCTCTGCTTTTCTTTGTGTTTTCTTTCAGCGTTTTATGATTAACATTTTTAAAGAAAAGAAGGAAGATCTCTAAATAGAGACTCAGAATTTAGAGCATATAAGATCAGAAAAATGAGAGACACAGATGAATAGCAGCAGAACCTGAACAAAACAGCATAAGACAAAGGTGAACCATACCAGGCCAAGTGTTTTCACTATAATCCTGGTAAAAAGAAACTGTACAGTGATAGCAGACCCCCACTGAATAATTTCTTTAGTTTTCTATACATAATTGCATACAATAATTTTGAAGTAGGGTTTAATAATTCTCAGTTAATTCCTTCTGCTCTCTTCAGAGATTAAATTCAATGAAGCTAAGGTTTCTGGAATTTGCAGAGCAGAGAACCAGAAAAGAAGAAACTACACAAAGAAAGAATTCCAAAATTCTACATAGGGGTGCCCTCTAGTCTGCTGTTAACCACTAACTCTCACTTGTGCAGGGAGAAACCCTACCAGGCTGGGCATAGAATGTTAAGGGAGCTCACCCCAATCTAGGGGATGTTCCGGCTCCCCCGGAGAAAAGGAGAGTTTTGCTAACATCCAGGGCATTCAGTTTGGAGCACAGAGGGGCATGTACTAGTAGTAGGTATAAACTAACCCAGAAAGGTCTTTTAAACCCAACCTAACAAAGCTTCACCAGTCTCTAAGTGTCAAGGTAAACTTCAAGTAACTTAAGGGCAGTAATTCAACTGCCAGGACAACATCAAACATCCCTGGAAGGAACACAACAAAATCCAGCAATCAGCGATGTAAAATTCACAATATTCACCATTTAATTTATGTAATGACTACACAGATAAATGTGAGATAAAGCAAATATAATGAAATGTGAGCTGTAGAATCTAGGTGGTAGGTTAAATTTTTTATAATAATATGCTGGAGAAAAAACTACTAGACAGACAGAAAAAAGAAATATGACTAGAACGACTAGAATAAAAATCATTCAGTTAAATTAAATTCAGAAATGACAGCCAGTGGAGACATGGATTTTAAAACAGCTTCTCTCTCTCTCTCTCATATATATATATATATATATATATATATATATGTAAATGTTGATAAACAATGTTAGAGTAAAAAAAAAATACCTTCTTAAGAGTCACTACAAAAAAAAAAAAATACAGGAACACTCCCAATGGCAGGCGGGGGATGGGGGAGCATCCCCCATCAAAAAATGGACAAAAATAATTCACCAAAGAGATGAAAGTGACAAACATGGGAAAAAAAGATCAACTAAAAAAAGTCTTAGAAAAGACTTTTAAAACTATGTTCAGTGTTGAAGATCACACAGGAACAAGCACACTTGTCTACTGCTGATGGGAAGATAAATTTTGGATCCATACTTTCTGGAAAGTGAACCTTAGACAGATAGGCCACTTACCCAAATGACATAGCTGCTAAGTGCTGTTGATTGACTGGCTGTATTTCATGCATAAAGTTACAGAGGCTGAAACAGGATGAAATAATGGTTTCCTAATCCCAGTCGAACCTGCCTCTCTCAATACAACTGTGTTACTCATGGAAGAAACATGAATTGCTCTCATAGACAAAAACAGAAAACACAGCCATGCACCAAGGTGGAGCACCAGGATGGGAAGCCATGTCCCAAATGTTAGGACATGGATGTGTAGCAGCCATAGCACTAACTCCTTCCTGTGTCTCAGAAGCTATTTCAGAAGGGGGTGGCACAGGGAGGCACAATGGCAGTGCAGCACTGCAGGCTAAGGACATGTCCACATCACTGCCTCCTGCTCCAGTTCCCCAGTTGAAGCTGAAAGGGCAACCCCCTAATAGACCAGGTTGTAAACACATCTGAGACACTCTCTGGGGATCCCCAAACACAACAGGGCCTGCTACTTGGCAGGAAATCAATATCATATAGCCTTTAGTGTTTCCAAAAGTGGCAACTGAGACAGAGAAGTTAAATAATTTGCCCAAGGTCACACAGCTAAATGAGTAACACAAGTCAGACTTGTCAAAATCCAAAGCCCAGGGCCTTTCTACCACTCTAGTCTAGGGTTTACCAAACTACAGCCACTGGCAAACCACCTTCATGATTTTGTCCATATCTCTGTATACCTTCTGCTCTTATTTACCTAGAAAAAAAATTTAACCAACTTTAAATCAAACTGCTTTTTAAATATTTGGCTTAATTCAAAAAGTGATAGGTTTTCTATAAAAAGGGAAAAAAAAGTCAAAGACTTCAGATCTTTTTAATTCACAGTAAAATATATGGCAACTATTAAATTTTGTACAATTGTCTATCTGTCCTAAAAATCACCTCACAAATGACAAGCAGTCATTTGCAACACACGTTGTAGGCTGGGGCCCCTCTCCATCCAGTCCTGTGAATAAAATTGCACTGTTATAGAACAGACTCATAAATATGGAGAACAAACTGAGCATTCCTGGAGGAGTTGTGGGAGGTGATGGGCTACATGGGTAAGAGGCATTAAGGAATCTACTCCTGAAATCATTGTTTCACTATATGCTAACTAATTTGGATGTAAACTTTAAAAATAAAAAATAAAATTAATTTTTTTTTAATTTCACCGTTATGTGTTTAAATGTGTGGTGTATGGTTTCTGCTTGTTGTTCATCAGAAACCACAGTGAGAGCCAAACAAGTTACTCACAGTCAACTTCAGAAGGAAAAGAATTTATTGATGGATGCTCCTTGTGTGGAAATACCTCTCTGCCTAGAAGGATGGGGCAAGGGTGTTCACAGGCCTCCTTCTTAGATGTTCCCTTGGACCAGGGCCTCTGATCTCCCTTCCTTGGGGCCAACTAGTTTATGATGACTTTCCTCCAGCACACTGTCTTCCAAGCCTGACCCAGAGACCTCAGCCCTCACTGGTTTGTTTATGCTTTTCAAAGTAATAATTATTCTGCCTCTGGCTGTGAAGTCTGATTACCATCCAGAGGTAGCTTCCTTCATCACCACTGGGCTCCCAAATACCCCTTCAGTCATGATCGCTTTCTCTTCCAAGTTGAAAAGCTAAAAAATGTAGGACGTCTCTTTCTTTGCCCCCCCCTCCTTATCCCTCCCTCCCTCTCCCTTCTTCCCTCCCTTTTGCCCTCTCTCCAGTGTGTCTCAGACCCTTCCCAGATGAGGCACCTGTGGGATGGTTCTTTATACATCAGGTCATTCCTCTCAGGGCTTTCTACATAGTTCTTTGTTCTACCCCCACCCCTCTGTTTGTAAGGAAGCCTGATGACCTTGGGAAGGATGAGAGCTATCCTATTAGCTGCTTTCTCCATCTGTCCAGACTATTATTTTGAACATCCACAAAACAAGGTTCTTAGAAGAGCACTGCTCCCTTTCCCTTTAGAATGCAGGTACCTCTAACTCTGCCACCTCAGATCATCAGAACTCAGGAGCCAAAAGTACCAGATACATTCCTCCCTATATGAACTCCCTCCTCCCACTCTCTGAAAATTCAGGAACCAAACAGACTCAGATCAGGTGCTAGCCTTTTCTATCTGAACTTGCCCTCCAAATCCTCACTCTAAGAACTTGGAAACTAAAGAGATTTGTGGTGCAAGGGATGCTATGTCTTAAATTAGTCCTGCTGCAGTCAATACAGTTCCACAGTAACTTCTTCTCAGCAGTTCAATAGAACCACTCTTACAGAGTGCTTCTTAAAGAGAATTCTGGGCAGCAGTCAGGTCAGCAAAATGCTGCAGACAACATCCTTGTGATAGCTTCACTAGCCACACTGGCCAAACTGAGTTTCACAAATTCTGTCAGTGTCCTTACTGCAAGACTCTTCAGAGATGAACATATTTGACTACACACACTTTGTTCACAAACCTATTGACATCCTATAGAACTTGTGTTCTTCAAAACAAACACATTCTTAGGAATGCAGGTTTGGAGGTTTTCATCAGCACTTTGTCCTAAGACATAAGCCTGCGGTAACCATCAATCCATAAGGTAACTTAGTGCAAATTAGAAAAAAAGGTGCCCCTTCCTTGAGACACATTTTGACTTTATCTGTTGTAAAATTGCAGTAATAATGCAGGTTTAATGGTCCTTTCAACATGTTAAATAGAACTTTACTGCCATCTAGGGGAGAATTGATCAAATAAATATACCAATCTACAGTCTTTTTTTTTTTTTTTTTTTGGTATTTATTTATTTATTTATTTTTCAATATATGAAGTTTATTGTCAAATTGGTTTCCATACAACACCCAGTGCTCATCCCAAAAGGTGCCCTCCTCAACACCCATTACCCACCCTTCCCCCTCCCACCTCCCATCAACCCTCAGTTTGTTCTCAGTTTTTAAGAGTCTTTTCTGCTTTGGCTCTCTCCTACTCTAACCTCCTTTTTTTTTTTTTTTCCTTCCCCTCCCCTATGGGTTTCTGTTAAGTTTCTCAGGATCCACATAAGAGTGAAAACATATGGTATCTGTCTTTCTCTGTATGGCTTATTTCACTTAGCATCACACTCTCCAGTTCCATCCATGTTGCTACAAAGGGCCATATTTCATTCTTTCTCATTGCCACGTAGTACTCCATTGTGTATATAAACCACAATTTCTTTATCCATTCATCAGTTGATGGACATTTAGGCTCTTTCCATCATTTGGCTATTGTTGAGAGTGCTGCTATAAACATTGGGGTACAAGTGCCCCTATGCATCAGTACTCCTGTATCCCTTGGGGAAATTCCTAGCAGTGCTATTGCTGGGTCATAGGGTAGATCTATTTTTAATTTTCTGAGGAACCTTCATACTGTTTTTCCAGAATGGCTGCACCAGTTTGCATTCCCACCAACAGTGCAAGAGGGTTCCCATTTCTCCACATCCTCGCCAGCATCTATAGTCTCCTGATTTGTTCATTTTGGCCACTCTGACTGGCGTGAGGTGATATCTGAGTGTGGTTTTGATTTGTATTTCCCTCATGAGGAGCAACGTTGAGCATGTTTTCATGTGCCTGTTGGCCATCCGGATGTCTTCTTTTGAGAAGTGTCTATTCATGTTTTCTGCCCATTTCTTCACTGGGTTATTTGTTTTTCGGGTGTGGAGTTTGGTGAATTCTTTATAGATTTTGGATACTAGCCCTTTGTCCGATATGTCATTTGCGAATATCTTTTCCCATTCCGTTGGTTTCCGTTTAGTTTTGTTGGTGGTTTCCTTTGCTGTGCAGAAGCTTTTTATCTTCATAAGGTCCCAGGAGTTCATTTTTGCTTTTAATTCCCTTGCCTTTGGGGATGTGTCAAGTAAGAAATTGCTACAGCTGAGCTCAGAGAGGTCTTTTCCTGCTTTCTCCCCTAGGGTTTTGATGGTTTCCAGTCTCACATTCAGGTCCTTTATCCATTTTGAGTTTGTTTTTGTGAATGGTGTGAGAAAGTGGTCTAGTTTCAACGTTCTGCATGTTGCTGTCCAGTTCTCCCAGCACCATTTGTTAAAGAGGCTATCTTTTTGTCCATTGGATATTCTTTCCTGCTTTGTCAAAGATGAGTTGGCCATACGTTTGTGGGTCTAGTTCTGGGGTTTCTATTCTATTCCATTGGTCTATGTGTCTGCTTTTGTGCCAATACCATGCTGTCTTGATGATGACAGCTTTGTAGTAGAGGCTGAAGTCTGGGATTGTGATGCCTCCTGCTTTGGTCTTCTTCTTCAAAATGACTTTGGCTATTCGGGATCTTTTGTGGTTCCATACAAATTTTAGGATTGCTTGTTCTAGTTTTGAGAAGAATGCTGGTGCAATTTTGATTGGGATTGCATTGAATGTGTAGATGGCTTTGGGTAGTATTGACATTTTGACAATATTTATTCTTCCAATCCATGAGCAGGGAATGTCTTTCCATTTCTTTATATCTCCTTCAATTACCTTCATAAGCTTTCTATAGTTTTCAGCATACAGATCTTTTACATCTTTGGTTAGATTTATTCCTAGGTATTTTATGCTTCTTGGTGCAATTGTGAATGGCATCAGTTTCTTTATTTGTCTTTCTGTTGCTTCATTGTTAGGGTATAAGAATGCAACTGATTTCTGTGCATTGATTTTGTATCATGCAACTTTGCTAAATTCATGTATCAGTTCTAGCAGACTTTTGGTGGAGTCTATCGGGTATTCCATGTATAATATCATGTCATCTGCAAAAAGTGAAAGCTTGACCTCATCTTTGCCAATTTTGATGCCTTTGATTTCCTTTTGTTGTCTGATTGCTGATTGCTGTTGGGTCACTTCCAACACTATGTTAAACAACAGCGGTGAACTCCCCTGGGAAGCCATCTGGTCCTGGACTCTTATTTGTTGGGAGATTTTTGATAACCGATTCAATTTCTTCGCTGGTTATGGGTCTGTTCAAGCTTTCTATTTCCTCCTGATTGAGTTTTGGAAGAGTGTGGGTGTTTAGGAATTTGTTCATTTCTTCCAGGTTGTCCAATTTGTTGGCATAAAATTTTTCATAGTATTCCCTGATAATTGTTTGTATCTCTGAGGGATTGGTTGTAATAATTCCATTTTCATTCATGATTTTATCTATTTGGGTCATCTCCCTTTTCTTTTTGAGAAGCCTGGCTAGAGGTTTGTCAATTTTGTTTATTTTTTCAAAAAACCAACTCTTGGTTTCGTTGATCTGCTCTACAGTTTTTTTAGATTCTATATTGTTTATTTCTGCTCTGATCTTTATTATTTCTCTTCTTCTGCTGGGTTTAGGCTGCCTTTGCTGTTCTGCTTCTATTTCCTTTAGGTGTGCTGTTAGATTTTGTATTTTGGATTTTTCTTGTTTCTTGAGATAGGCCTGGATTGCAATGTATTTTCCTCTCAGGACTGCCTTCGCTGCGTCCCAAAGCGTGTGGATTGTTGTATTTTCATTTTCGTTTGTTTCCATATATTTTTAAATTTCTTCTCTAATTGCCTGGTTGACCCTCTCATTCGTTAGTAGGGTGTTCTTTAACCTCCATGCTTTTGGAGGTTTTCCAGACTTTTTCCTGTGGTTGATTTCAAGCTTCATAGCATTGTGGTCTGAAAGTATGCATGGTATAATTTCAATTCTTGTATACTTATGAAGGGCTGTTTTGTGACCCAGTATATGATCTATCTTGGAGAATGTTCCATGTGCGCTCGAGAAGAAAGTATACTCTGTTGCTTTGGGATGCAGAGTTCTAAATATATCTGTCAAGTCCATCTGATCCAATGTATCATTCAGGGTCCTTGTTTCTTTATTGACCGTGTGTCTAGATGATCTATCCATTTCTGTAAGTGGGGTGTTAAAGTCCCCTGCAATTACCACATTCTTATCAATAAGTTTGCTTATGTTTATGAGTAATTGTTTTATATATTTGGGGGCTCTGGTATTCGGCGCATAGACATGTATAATTGTTAGCTCTTCCTGATGGATAGACCCTGTAATTATTATATAATGCCCTTCTTCATCTCTTGTTACAGCCTTTAATTTAAAGTCTAGTTTGTCTGATATAAGTGTGGCTACTCCAGCTTTCTTTTGGCTTCCAGTAGCATGATAAATAGTTCTCCATCCCCTCACTCTCAATCTAAAGGTGTCCTCAGGTCTAAAATGAGTCTCTTGTAGACAGCAAATAGATGGGTCTTGTTTTTTTATCCATTCTGATACCCTATGTCTTTTGGTTGGTGCATTTAATCCATTTACATTCAGTGTTATTATAGAAAGATACGAATTTAGAGTCATTGTGATGTCTGTGTGTTTTATGCTTGTAGTGATGTCTCTGGTACTTTGTCTCACAGGATCCCCCTTAGGATCTCTTGTAGGGCTGGTTTAGTGGTGACAAATTCCTTCAGTTTTTGTTTGTTTGGGAAGACCTTTATCTCTCCTTCTATTCTAAATGACAGACTTCCTGGATAAAGGATTCTTGGCTGCATATTTTTTCTGTTCATCACATTGAAGGTCTCCTGCCATTCCTTTCTGGCCTGCCAAGTTTCAGTAGAGAGATCGGTCACGAGTCTTACAGGTCTCCCTTTATATGTTAGAGTACGTTTATCTCTAGCTGCTGTCAGAATTTTCTCTTTATCCTTGTATTTTGCCAGTTTCACTATGATATGTCATGCGGAAGATCGATTCAAGTTGCGTCTGAAGGGAGTTCTCTGTGCCTCTTGGATTTCAATGCCTTTTTCCTTCCCCAGATCAGGGAAGGTCTCAGCTATTATTTCTTCAAGTACACCTTCAGCACCTTTCCCTCTCTCTTCTTCCTCTGGAATACCAATTATGCATAGATTACTTCTCTTTAGTGCATCACTTACTTCTCTAATTTTCCCCTCATACTCCTGGATTTTTTTTATCTCTCTTTTTCTCAACTTCTTCTTTTTCCATAATTGTATCATCTAGTTCACCTATTCTCTCATCTGCCTCTTCAATCTGTGCCGTGGTTGTCTCCATTTTATTTTGCAGCTCATTGATAGCATTTTTTAGCTCCTCCTGGCTGTTCCTTAGTCCCTTGATCTCTGTAGCAAGAGATTCTCTGCTGTCCTTTATAATGTTTTCAAGCCCAGTGATTAATTTTATGACTACTATTCTAAATTCACTTTCTGTTATATTGTTTAAATCCTTTTTGATCAGTTCGTTAGCTGTTGTTATTTCCTGGACGTTTTTTTGAGGGGAATTCTTCCGTTTCATCATTTTGGATAGTCCCTGGAGTGGTGCGGGACTGAGGGGCACTTCCCCTGTGCTGTGGTGAATAACTTGCATTGGTGGGCGGGGCAGCAGTCAGACCTGATGTCTGCCCTCAGCCCACTGCTGGGGCCACAGTCAGACTGGTGTGTGCCTTCTCTTCCCCTCTCCTGGGGCGGGGGGGGGGGGGGGATTCACTGTGGTGTGGCGTGGCCAGTCTGGGCTACTTGTACTTTGCCAGGTTTGTGGTGCTGGGGATCTGGCATATTAGCTGGGGTAGAGCAGCAAGGTGCACAGGGGTGGGAGGGGCAGGCTCAGCTCGCTTTTCCTTTGGAAATCCACTTCAGGAGGGGCCCTGTGGCCCCTGGAGGGAGTCAGACCCCATGGAAGGATGTATCCGCAGAAGCACAGGTTAGGTGTTTGCGCGGTGCAAGCAAGTTCCCTGGCAGGAACTGGTTCCCTTTGGGATTTTGGCTGGGGGATGGGCGAGGGAGAGGGCACTGGCGAGCTCCTTTGCTCCCTGCCAAGTTGAGCTCTGTCCTCCGAGGCTCAACAACTCTCCCTCTTGTTGTCCTCCAGCCCTCCCGTTCTCTGAGCCTAGCTGTTGTTATCTTATAACCTTCCAGATGTCAAGTCCCACCTGCTGTCAGAACACACTCCGTCCAGTCCCTCTGCTTTTGCAAGCCAGACTCAGGGGCTCTGCTTGGTCAGCGGGCTGCCCCTCTGCCCCAGCTCCCTCCCACCAGTCCGTGTAGTGCACACCACCTCGCTGTCCTTCCTTCCCTCTTCCATGGGCCTCTCATCTCTGCTTGGCTCCAGAGACTCCATTCTGCTAGTCTTCTGGTGGTTTTCTGGGTTATTTAGGCAGGTGTAGTTGGAATCTAAGTGATCAGCAGGATGTGCGGTGAGCCCAGTGTCCTCCTATGCCACCATCTTCCCAGGATCCAATCTACAGTCTCCATGAACACAGCTCCTTAGATGCCAGCGTAGCCTTGCATAAAATTCCTGCCTGTATATGCCTTCCTTCCCCACAAAAAACTTCAAATCACTGAGTTTTGGGACAGGCCCAGAGAGCTGAATTTTCAAGAATTTCATATCTGGTTAAGAAAAAATTTTGTCAGTGACGTTTTGTACACAAATCAGGATGTGCAGGAAATGAGAGGCTGTGGAGGCCGTTCTTATGCTTTCAGGCACATAACACAGCTTGAGCCTCCAGAATCAGTCACCCTGGAGAGAAAAAAGTCTTTAAAAAAAGATTTGGGTGGATACCTGGATGGCTCAGTCAGTTAAGCATCCAACTCTTGATTTCAGTTCAGGTCATGATCTCACAGTTCATGAGATCAAGCCCCGTGTCAGACTATGAGCCTGATTGGGATCTGTCTCTCCTTCTCTCTCTCTCTGTCTCTCCCCTATTTGTACTCTCTCTCTCTCTCTCTCTCAAAATAAAATAAACATTTAAAAAAAATTTTTTTTGAATGTTTGGACATACAGGTTTGGGAGAAGAAATTGTTAAGGTTTCGGGGTCCCATTGTTAAGCTAGAATACATTGAAAGAAATGTAGCCAGGTTCACATTCCTACTGATTCCACTGAACAAGAGTCACAGGGGAAAACCATGATGATTCTGGATTAATGTGGCATTTTCCTACTTAGTAATATAACTTGATAGAATTACCTGGTGGGGAGGTCTTAGATCTGCATCTATTTGTTGGGATAAATGACACAGTCTCTGTTAGTCCCAATATCTTGTGAAATGGAGACAGAGTACCTGCACTGCCTCCAAAGTAGTGCTTGGAGACTAAATATGTTATTGGAGGTGAGAATGCATTATAAAATCTAAAATTTTATATAGATAAGAGCTGATTTTTATTGTTTGAAGATGCAAATAAACCAGGGCTGATTGAAAATGACAAGGTCACCTTGGTATGCAACCCTGTAAAATTATTTTCCTTGTCAGCAAGTTGATTTAGTGAGCTTTGTTTCCTGAGACCATGGAGAGAAAGATCCTTTTTTCCCTCTGCCAGAGTCATCTCTCTAAAACATAAATCTGACCATGTTACTCCAGCTCCTTCTTACCTGTCAGGTCTCAGATTAAATGTAAGTTGCTCAGAGAGCCTTTCTCTGACCTGCCTCCCTTGATAGCTGCAGATCTCCCCTCCACAGCCCCTCCTCAATGTCCCCCTAAACAATTCACTATACTCACCCCTATGTCAAATTGTTTTATTGTTTCTTTTCTTTGTCTTTCTACTCTCAAGAGAATGTAAGCTCCCTGAAGGAGGTAAGGCTTTGCTTGCGTTATTGGCTATGCTCTCTAGCAGAGACTAGATCAATGTCAGGTATTAAATGAATGAAGTATCCTTCCTTTTGTAGGAGGTCTCTTTCAGACCACAGTATCCCCTTTCTATGAAAATTCACCCATCACAAGGATGGGTCCCTAGAAACCATGTTTGAATATGACTGGACATAGAGGCAGCACCACCCAATACTCTCTCCTGGGAAGGTGGAGGAGGCTCAGCTCCAGTCCATCTGATCTGTAGCTTGAACAGAAAAAGGATATATCAGGAGTTATGGAGAGACCATGTTTGTCCATGTGCCTGCCTAAGAGAGAAAGCCAGTCTGCCTAGGAGAGAGAGAGAGAGAGAGAGAGAGGAAAAAAAGAAAAACTAGGAAACTATGAGGGTTCATGAAAGAGTGTCTTGATTTTACAGAGTTGACTCAAGGTTCTCATTAGGCCCAGCTTCCTGTGGGTTCTCTGAGACCCACAGTTCATGGGTTCCTTCCAATAAATTCCCCTTTATGCTTAAACCAAATTAAAAGAGAGTGCTGTTACTTTAACTGCATGCACCTAGACTACGTTATGCTTTCCAGTAGATGAGAGGCCTTTGCAGGCAGAGACTGTTTCTCATTCATTCCTGGATCTCAGGGCCTGGCATAGTGATGGGCACAGAGCCAAGCATCTGTGAATGAATGGAGTTCATCCCTTCAATGCACAAAAGTAATTTTGTCATTTACCACTTATACTGTTCCACAATGTACCCACTTAACTGTAGAGGTCAGAGGTCACAAACTGGTTACCCAAGTGTTGAATCAGACCATGGACTTATTTTGTTTTGTTCTGTATTAATTCTGACTTGGCCTGTACAGTTTTGGAAAGAAGGAAGGAAGGAAGGAAGGAAGGAAAGGAGGGAGGGAAGGAGAAAGGAGCTAACATTTAATCATGGAGGCATTTCACATAAACATCAACTTACAGCTTCTCTTTAAAAATGAAAATATTCTATAGCATTAGACTCTAAAAGTCAAACTTTCTGCATCTTCTTTCTGATGGTCTAGAGAGAAGCAATCTCTTTTCTCATTTGAGACAGGCAACCAAATCCAAAACTCAACAGTCCTAAAGGGAAATGAGTAAAATCAGAAAGCTTTTTTCTCTCTTTCATTATTTGTCTCCCAATAAAGAAAACCTGCTCCCTCCCAGAGATGGCCACCACAGGATTATAAAACAGAGGTTCAGCCAAAGATTGGCAGCATCCCTACAAGAAATGTCTCTATGTTTGAATAGTCACAGCCACAGCTTCTGCTGACTGGAGTCACCCCTGAAACTAATATGAGCACTGGGTGTTGTATGGAAACCAATTTGACAATAAATTATGCTAAAAAAAAGAAACTAATATGCATAAGGCTTTTGGCTTTGCTCACTGAAGAAATCTGCTAAGACAAATAATGATGTCAAAAGCAAGCTCATTAGATTTTTACACTGCTCTGCTGCATGAGCCACACTTATTTAGGCACTCTTACGTCTCAGAGACTTAGGGTTTCTTCCTGGGAGACTCTGTCCTCACACACCAGGGACATCAGACAATCCCATCAGACATACGGGGAAAAGGGTGGAGGTTGACCAAGAGTAAGGGTGACATCCACCCATCGCCAAAACGCGTTTTCCACTATTCAGTAGTTCCCCTAATCCATGGTTTCAGTTACCCACAGTCACTTGTGGCTTGAAAACATTAAATGGAAAATTCCAGAAATAAACAATTCATAAGTTTTAAATTGTGTGCCATTCTGAATAGTGTGATGAAATATCTCAAAACCTACTGAGTCCACTTGGGACATGAATCATTCTTTGTCCAGCATGCCCTTGCTGTATATGCTACCATTTGGTAGTCACTTAGCAACTGACCTGGTTATCAGATCAACTGTTGGAGTGTCACAGTGCTTGTGTTCAAGGAACCCTTATTTGATTTAATAATAGTCCAAAAGTACAAGGGTAGTGATGCTGGCAATTTGAAGATGCCAAAGAGAAGCCATAAAGCTCTTCCTTTAATTCAGAAAATTCCAACTTAATAAGAAAAGAAAAAAATTGTATGCTGAGGTTGCTAAGATCTATGCTGAGAGTGAATCTTCTAGGGGTGCCTGGGTGGCTCAGTCGGTTGAGAATCAGACTTCAGACTTTGGCTCAAGTCACGATCTCGCTGCTTGTGAGTTCGAGCCCACATCGGGCTTATTGCTGTCAGCACAAAGCCCACTTCAGATCCTCTGTCTCCCCCTCTCTCTGCCCCTCCCCTGTTTGTGCTCTCTCTCTCTCTCTCTCTCTCTTAAAAATAAATAAAGCATTACCAAAAAAAAAGAATTAATCTTCTATCCACGAAATTGTGAAGAAGGTGTTACTGGTGTGTTACTGCTGATCTCTTTCTGTGCCTAATTTATAAATTAAACTTCATCATAGGTATCTATCTCTAGGAAAAAAAGATATTATATATAAGGTTCAGTACTATCCGTGGCTTCAGGCATCTGTTGGGGATCTTGGAATATATCCCATGTGGATAAGGGGGGATGATGTACTGTTGGGGAGCAACTCTGGGACAGGAAATTTAGGGCAAGGATTGCCTGAGGTAAATCCAGGTGTGAAAGAGTGAGAGAAGGCAGGTGGCAGAGACCATGCTATCAAACTGGTCACCACTGTAGGCCACTGGAATTCAATCCACTGAAAAATTCTGCAAGACCGGAGACCATGTGGAATATGCCTCAGGGTCATTTCCCCCAGTCCCCAGAGGTGAGAAAGCTAGGGTATTTATCTTCCAAATCCCATCTAACATGGGCTGAGAGCCATTCACTCCCAGCACGTCTGGCCTGTCCTAAGGATGAAAGCCCCCAGGTGCAAAGCTGCATGTGCTTGCAGAAACACCAGCTTACTAGAGCCTGAGCAGGGTGTTTTGAGCAGCTGCTAAAACTGCAACATCCCACCCCCTACCTCAGCTTAAACAGCAATCACCCCAACAGTTTCCTGACTGTTAGTTGTAGGGGGATGGGGGTGGGGAGACAAATGTGACAATTATATATCACCTTATGGAAAGTAAGCATATGCAGAATAGCTTGTTTGCCTGGTGAAATCATTTTCTTTATTCTGATCAAAATGAAGCCAAATTCTTCCGTGTTTTAAAAACCACCAGAGAAAATCCTGACTCAGTGAGCTCCAACCTTCTACCTCCTCAGGCCCAGAAAAGGTTCTGGATGAACTGATTCTCTTCAAAGAGGATAAAAATGGAAGAAGTGGACCTTTGATTCTAAGCCAGTTGCTCTACTCTTTGCCAGGCTCCACTGGGACCTGACATGTTGGAATGCTGCAGTTCCCAAGGCAAACAGCTTTCCCCATCGCAGGTCTTTCCTGCCTATGCATCCAAACTGTTATTTTGTGGCAGAAAGGTCATGCCTTATAGTGAGAGTAATTTTGATCATTTACCATAAGGACACTCTTCATTCATGTGCTTACTTTTACACCTCACTATCATTTCATAGAATTCACCAGATGTTCTGGGTAAGTATTTTATGTTTTCTAAGTTCCCAGTCATTAGAAGGTCTCCCTCTACATCAGAATTCCAGTGCTAACACCGTCTTCCATCTCTTCACATCCACCAACATCTCATCAGAGAATCTGTCACTCAGTTCTCATCAGAGCAAAAGGACAGTCAGTTCCTAAGGCTGCTATAAAAAGGGCTCTCAATTCTTGGTTCTAACTCACAGATTCAGATGTCAAATCCCTAGCATATGATTAAATCTAGCAGCCTTGCTAAGCTCTTGGTTATGCCCAATTTTGAGTGAAGTGCTAAGGATAAGAAGCCAGGAGGGCTCTATCTCTGCTCACAATAAACTCACAAAAAGTGAGCAAGATGGAAAAGTAAAGGAACGATGGCAATACAGTGCCGTGTGTGTGTGAATAGCAGCTCTCTCCAGGGGAAAGCATTGAACTTGGTTGCTGATTAGATGTGGAGGATAAGGAAGATTCCCACCTCTGATGGATAAACAGGGTAGCAGAACAACAGAAATTGGAAATAAAGGACAAGAATCCTATTGGGAGGATGGTGTGGGAGGATGGCAGTGAGAAGATCAGCTCAATAGTCCCATTCATTTTTCCATTCAACTGATACCTTCCAGATGCTAGACCCTATCCTAGGAATATAAGAGGGAGCCACACAGGTATTTGTCTTTTTGGAGCTGACATTGGGAAAAGACAGAAAATAAACAGGAAAACTAATAAATAAACAAAATGTTTTTATAGACTATTAAGTACCTTTGTTTGGTTGGCTTTGTGGCAATGTGAGAGAGCAAAGTAATGAGAGTTGAAAAAGCTATAAACACAATGATGTATGGCAAAAGTCCTCAACCCTGGCTTTATATTGGAATCGTCTGGGAAGGTTTTCAAAACTATGCTAATGTCTAATGATTTATTAGATACAACACCAAAAACACAAGTGATAAAAGAAAAACTCGATAAATTGGACAGAAGATTCCATCAGGAAATGAAAGACAACTCAGAATGGGAGAAAATATTTGCAAGTCATATGTCTAATAAGGGACTTGTATCCAGAATACACGAAGAACTCTTACAACTTAAGAATAAGAAGACAAACTGAGTGCCTGGGTGGTTCAGTCAGTTAAGCGTCTGACTTTGGCTCAGGGTATGATCTCACGGTTTGTGGGTTTGAGCCCTGCATCAGGCTCTGTGTTGACTGCTCAGAGCCTGGAGCCTACTTTGGATTCTGTGTCTCTGTATCTCTCTACCTTTTCCCCATTTGTTCTCTCTCTCTCTGTCTCTGTCTCTCTCTCTCTGTGTCTCAAAAACAAATAAACATTAAAAAAAGAAGACAATTAAAAAAAAAGAAAAGTATCTGAATAGGCACTTTTCCAAAGATTTACAAATGACCAACAAGCACATGGAAAGATACTCAACATCATTAGTCATTATAGAAATACATACCACAATAAGATACCACTTCATATCTACTAGAATAACTATACTTAAAAAGATAGACAATAATAAATATTGGCAATGATGTGTAGAAATTGGAACTCTCATACATTGCTGGTAGGAGTGTAAAATGGTACAGCTGCTTTGACAGTTTGGCAGTTCCTCGATAACTGAGGAGTTAAACACAGAGTTACTGAATGACCCAGAAATTTCATTCCTCGATATCTACCCAAGAGAAATGAAATCATATGTCCACCCAAAGACTTGTACATGAATGTTCGTAGCAACATTATTCATAATAGCCACAAAAAGGAGAAAATCCACATCCCATCAACTGATGAAGATATAAACATAATGTGGTATATCCATATGCTAAAATATTATCCAGCCATATAAAGGAGTGAAGTACTGATATTTGCTACAACATGCATAAATCTAGAAAATACACTAAGTGAAAAAAGTCAGTCACAAAGGATTGCATATTGTATAATTTATTTATATGAAATTTCAAGAATAGGCAAATCTATAAAGACAGAGAGTAGATCAATATTTGCCTAGGGCTAGAATGGGGGTGGAGGGAAATGGGGTAGTTAATAGTTAAGAGACTTATTTTTGAGATGATTAAAATGCTCTAAAATTAGATTATAGTGATGCTTATACAGCTCTAAAAATATACTAAAAATCACCAAATCATACACTTCTTAATGAGTGAATTTTGTAGCATGTAAATTACATCTCAATAACACTATTAAATAATTTAAAAATAAGATATGTATAAGTTGAAATATATATGCATATATGTATGCATCAGTGCCTAGGGCAATAATTCCCAGACTTGGCTGCACATTCACCTGGAAATTCCCACCTCACATCCTATACTGATTACATTAGAATGTCTGTCATGGTAGGAGTCCCCAGGTACTTCTAATGTGCAGCCAAGTTTGGGAACCACAGGCCCAGACCCACACCAATTAAACCTAACTAGTTAAAGAGCAGCTTGGGAGTTGGTCATTTTAAGGTTCTCAAGCAATTCTGGTAGGCAGTGCCTGAGAGCCTCTGGTGAGGGGATGCCACCACATCCATTCCACTCCATCAGTTAAGTGTGAAGAGCTAAATTCAGCCCAAGGGGGGCCTGATTATTTTAAAGGTCATCACATTCCCTGAAGAGTGGCTGGCTTAGGAATGGACATGTGACATACTAGAATATTACCAAAGAATTGGGGGAAAGTTTTTTCTTGCTCTTAAGAGAGTACAAGACATCACTTCTCTTTCCTATTAAATGGGACTGAGAGAGCCTGTAGCACAGTTGTCAATGTTGGGAGAAATCAATCTTAGGATGAAGCCAACACCATGGATCAGAGAGTTGGAGAAGATCTGGATCCTTGATGCCATGGTCAAACTGCTGGGTCAACCAACCCTGAAACCCTCACTGTCTCTGGGCTACCTGGTACATCAGACAATACATTTTCATCTTATGTAAGCCAGTTTGAGTTAAGTTTTCCATTGCTGCCTTAAACTAACACGGGCAGTCATAGGTGGTATCTCTAAGACAGTAAAATATTAGAGCCGACTGATGCAAAGAAACCAAAGGATGCAAAGTATTTAGCCCTGTAAAAACCTGTTGGAAGAGATTTGAGCACAGGGAACAGCATGTACAAATGCCCTGAAATAAAATAGGCTTGATGTGTTCAAGAACAAGAAAAACTGGCCAGAGTGAGCAATTCAACCAAGAGTTTGTCCATCAAGTAACAGACGGTGATTCTAAGCAGGGACATATGTGACACATTGAAAGGTATAAAGGTAGTTCAAGTGAAACAACCAACTTCATTATAGAGCACTCTTCCTGGCACAAAAGAAAGCAAGAAATGTCCATAGAGTAATCCTTCCCTTGGGATGCAAACAATCCCATTGGAAGAAAAAAAGAATATCTTGCACATTACAAGGCAGCTTCCCAGCCATGATGCCATTTGACCCGTGTACTGTAATGGCATGATGCTCTGATATTTAAATCAAGAGCAGGAAGGTAGAGGGGTATGTGCGTTCGTGTAGACTTGTGTGAGAGGTGATACAGGGGTTGTTTATGTAAAAAAAGATTTGGTGATTTTGCTAAACCAAAGATGGCAAAGAAGAATTCAGAATCCTCATAGACCATACAGAACATTAAAATTGAAAGTCTTTATTGTCTGAGAACATTCCTAAGCTGCAAACTTACAGCTCATGCCTGCATTCCTAAATGTTTCCCTTCATCTAAAAAGCATGGAGAGAGAATATGGTCTTTAAAAAAATTTAAAGGTCATTTCTCAAGATAGCCTTGAATATTTCATAGCTTTAGAGTGAAAGATAAGCCTCAAAGGAAAGTTTAGCACTATCTGCCTCTTGTCTTAGCTTTTGGCTTCAGCGTCTCAAGGGGGAGACTTTATTAAATAAACAACAAAGACTCCAGGTTACTGAGCAAGTTACAGGCTCTTGCATCTTTGAGGAGGTTGCATGTGCTCACACCGCTCTGGAATAAAAGTGGAGAGGTGTTTTCTGATAGCCCCAAGGATGCTGGTGCCAGAAAAGCAATGAGTACAAAGTCAGGACTCCTAGGCCCTCTGTGTATGCAGAAGGCTAGAATGGAGTGTCAATTGAGAGCTGAATCTCTCTGAAATCAGCTTGTCTGTAGAGCTGAGGTAAGCTGTCCTTGCTTCCTCTCAGGGACACAAAGGCATTCATGGCATGGAGGAGCACTGAAACACATGAAGAACTGCCCTGGTGACAGAAGTTGTGTGTGTAGAATAGGGAAGAGGGTCTGGAAAGAAGAGGGGCCTTTTCTCAAAGAGAATGCTTCTTTCCAAATGCTAGCAGGAGACTCAGTAATGGTTTCAGTCCATTCATTTCCTTTGTGGAAACCCTCCAACATCAATGAAATTATTTCTGTGAGCAATAATTAGAAAGATTACAAAGAATTTTAATATGAGTCAAAGCTTCTCAGCAGTTTCAATTGTTTTAATTTGAGTCAATAGCCATTATCTCATTTTATAAAATAATACTTTTGTCCTGGTGACTAATATTCCTGAGTCTCACTAAATGCCTTAGCAAAGTGAGCTGGGCCCGTGGTCATTACCACCACAAGTATCTGCAAGTTTCCTCAAAAACTGACTTGTAACTTCTAACTTCAGCTGAAAATAAAATAGTATTTTAATAACCTCCATAGCCTGCCATTGTCTCTTCTCTTTGGTATGTTCACTGAAGGCCCCAACAAGAAATGGAAATTGCCCTTCATGTTATCTTGTTCAGCTTGAGCAGGGCTGGGGCCAGCCACGCTCTGTTGGTAGAAGTACAGTGTTGATCAAAAAGCAAGCTTCTTGACTGACGTTATCTCCTCCTGGGCAGAAACCAATTTCAGTGAGAACTTTGTAATTTGGAACTCAAGGATATAAGATGCATTCAGGGAATCATTTTCCCTCTACAAATTACAAGTTTGTCATTTAAGAGGTTTAATATCACTGAAAAGGCTGGCTTCTTCCTCTTCTTCTCCTTTTCTTTCTTTCTTTCTTTCTTTCTTTCTTTCTTTTTTCCATTCTGAAAACTGCCATATTGATGCTCTCAGAACAGAGGTTTAGAAATGAGAATAATGGCCTGTACTTCAGACAAACAAATCCATTGTTCTCTACATAAAGGCAGAAGAATTATGCCAGACAACAAATATTTATTTATTCAACAAGCACTTGAGTGTTTAGGCAGAGTGGCAGACCTAAATGTCTGGCACATAGCAGGTGTTCAATAAATATGTGAGGGAAGGAAGGGGGAGGGAGGGAAGAAAATTTGGCAAAGATTCTATGACAGAAATGCCAAGACTTCGAAGACTGTCTTTTCCAAACACGAGCACACCTAAAAATGCACAATATTTAAGTTAAAATCTTCCGATGATATATTGAGGCAAACACAATAATCCAGAGGAGAGGAACACAGGTAGCAGATGTTTAGAATGATTCAGAGAGCAGGCTCTTGAGTCAGACACAGTCACACAGAATCCTGCTCTTTTTGTTACCAATCGTGTGACAACAGGCAAGATACTTCAATACTCTGAGCCTTGGTTTCCTCATTAAAAAAAAAAAAAACAGGCATTGGAGCACCTGGGTGGCTCAGTTGGTTAAGTGTCTGACTCTTGGTTCTGGCTCAGGTCATGATCTCGTGGTTCATGAGTTCAAGCCCTGTATCCAGCTCCTCACACTGACAGTGCAGAGCCTCCTTGGGATTCTCTCTCTTTCTCTCTCTCTCTGCCCCTCTCCCACTTGCTTGTGTGTTCTCTCTCTCTCTCTCTCTCTCTCTCTCAAAATAAATAAACTTAAAAAAAGGCATTATTCTTATTTTGGAACATATGATTATTTAGTTCATTCAAAACCTATTCCTAAACGTCTTCTCCCTTGTCTTCCTCAGCTTTAAAGAGAAGAAAGCTCAATATTCCATTCCCCAGCCTCCTTGCCTTTTAGAGGCCAGGTGTGACCTGGGGGATAGTTGACTGTGGGTTTATGGGAAAGCTGTCGCCTTCCTGATAAAGGGAACATGCTGGTTTGGTCTCTCTAAAAGTGAGCATCTTGAGGACAGAGACTATATCTTCTCATCCCATGGGGTGCCATGAGACCCCAACTTGATAAGCCCAGGATTGGGCATGTAGTTGGTCTTCTTGGAATACTCAACTTGAAATCAAACATGGTCTCAGCTGCATTGAGATGTGCATTTGCTTCAGTCACCTTTAAATACAAAGACCAAAAAATAATTCTGTGTCGTGGGCTTTGGAAATGTTGTTAGGGAGAGCTGGAAAAAGGTGATTATTGACAAAGTGGAAGATAATGAAAGTAAAGGAAATTTGATGAGCAAGTTTGCAAAGAAGAGAAATAAAATAATTTGTACAGCACTCCAACACAATGTTTTTAAAAAGAAAAACTGGTTAGATCTATTTATTGGGTTTTCGTTTTTAATTTCAAATTCAGTCACTCTCTTGAGGACCTGTAGGTATGTGTTCATGATTAAAAATACATTACAGTATTTTAAGCTGTCATAAAACAGCATAAAAGCAATGTAATTACATGTGACCTCCTCTAAAATATAGCTGGCTCCCTTGGCTCTGTGCTGAACAAGCCCCTGAATGATCGATGTGACCACAAGTGTGGACCATTTCTCCTCTGGATCCCCAGCCAGAAGTGAGGTTACTTTCCAACTCCCAAATGGTGCCCTCTTTCCAGGCTTGCATTTCTTCACCCAGAGCCTTCACAGACAGATCTCCCATGCCCACTGTGAGTGACCCATATCTTGGCTGGACTGTGAGCTATGATTTAAAGCCTGAAGAATGAGAGTAAGCAGTTCACAGTGTACAAAGTGTTTTTGACAGATATTTTCTCACTTGATTGATACAGTGCAATACAAATGTGATGTTTGCTTTTTAATTAGCATTGAGTGTTCATTCTGATCCCCAAAGATTAGCAAATGCTTAAATATGAAGCAACAGTATAACATCCCAGAGTAGCTTTTACAACTGAACATATGTATTATATTCCCAAAAGAACTCATCATTAAGAAAGGATAATCTTCAAGAAAATCACAGCACAAAAACTCTTCTTGAAAAATCCCAGTAAATAAATGTCTATTTGTAGGGTAAATGCTTTAAAAACTGAGGTCAACCTTCTGACACCTCTGATTCCTACAAGCTTTTCCACTGCCTTCACTTTGAAATTCCACAACTGCACCGAGATGCACATTTTGAATCTATACAATACAATTGCATTTCATTGTAGAGCTTGCATAATAACTCACTTATTGAACTATTCTTTATAAAATTGGAGTGGTGTAGATAAACTGAGGAGCTCCAAGGCATTTTTTTAAGCCCAATGTCCGAACTGCCCAAATACAAGTACTTTACCAGAACACTTCAATGCCTTGCTCTCACATTCTGGCAGTCTGACAATTAAGATTGAATGAGCTATTTGTTGGGGTGCCTGGGTGGCTCAGTCAGTTAAGGGTCTGACTTTGGTTCAGGTCATGATCCCTTGGTTCATAGGTTTGAGCCCTATGTTGGGCTCTGTGCTTGACAGCTTGGAGCCTGGAGCCTGCTTTGGATTCTGTGTCTCCCTCTCTCTCCCCCTTCCCCACTCATGCTCTGTCTTTGTCTCTCAAAAATAAATAAATGTTTAAAAAAATAGGGGGTGGGAGGGAGGGGAGGGTAGGTGATGGGTATTGAGGAGGGCACCTTTTGGGATGAGCACTGGGTGTTGTATGGAAACCAATTTGACAATAAACTTCATATATTGAAAAAAATTAAAAAATTTAAAAAAAATTTTTAAAAATGAGCCATTTGTTTGTAGAAATTGTATAAAGGCCTGGAATTGACCCTTCCAGCAAGCAATCCTGCCAGTCTTCCAACTGGAAGTTGGGGCTGGTACAAGATGTTGTGCCAGCTAGGCTACAGGAGCTCACTGTTGCATTCTGTCTGCAGCAGACCTCTGCATGGGCCCCACTCGTGGCCCTGTGGCATCTAGAATTTCCATGCCTACCAGCCCAACTTCTAAGGGTGGGGCTGCCTTCCTTTGCCTGAGAGTTTTCTGCCACTAGAGCAAGTTCTGCCCATATATGTGGCAGGTCAGAAATGCTGGGGAATTGAGCTTCCCAGGAACAGTACTCAACCAACTACTGACTAACATAGCTGACACATACATCCCCCAGTTCCTTCATTCATGCAGCAGGATAACTGAGGTGAGAGTTTCACCCTTTCTCCCAGAGTTCCCCAAAAGATTAAACTACAATTGCCCACAGTGGAAACTCCATTACTCACCCTTGTTGGCTGTCTTCCCTTCCTTGACTCACTTCCACCCTCTCCTATCAGTGTGTCCTGGGTTTGCCTCCCAATTAAACTGCTTGTACTCAAATCCTTGCCTTGAGATTTACTTCTGGGGTAACTCAGAGTAAGACACCTACACCATTACCAAGGTTTCAGATGCAGTACAAATCTCCCAGGCTGGAGAGGGAATATCCCAATGCCATCTGCTTTCCCAGAGGCTCTGCTCCAGTTGGGGTCATTATGAATTGTGTGTAATCTTATTGTAGACATGCAATCAAAGGTTAGATGATGTCTTTACACCACACAGCAGCAGTCATTCCATCCAGCTTCCAGGTGTGTGCCCCACAGGGTGCTATGGGAAGGGGAAGGGCAGTATTTCTCCAGCTGTCCATCTCTTTCTACAAGCAACTTCCCCGTAGATGTTTTCTCTTGTCATCCTCTGTGGGCTTAGAGAGAAAATCAGGAGGCAAGAGAGGATCTCGCAATTACAGAGCCGTGAGCTGTAACGGAATCATAGAATTCCCGTGAGCCCCATGTGTGAGAATAAAGGAAATTTGTATCTTTGATGGTGACAGTAATACCCATGCCTTTAGCAGAGGCCTCCTCAGTAAATTCAATGTCCATAATTCTCTGACTCGAGAAAATAAATAGCAAGCATTCTTATTTCATGAATTTTAACCCATTATTTTGTATTTGAGATTGCTATATCAATATCAATCTAATGAACTTTCACTGACTGTCCATTATATGGCCCACCCTGTGTTGAGATTGGGGACACAAGGATAAATATGACATAGTCCCTGACCTTGAATGTGGGAGACAGACACATAAATAGATAATACAGCATGAAATGACATGCACTAGGGTGATAGAATAATGCACCCAAAAAATGATGAAATCTTGCTATTCATGAAAACATGAATGAACCCAAAGAGTATTATACTAAATGAAATAAGTCAGACAGGGAAAGACAAATACCATACTATTTCATTTACATGTGGAATCTAAAAAAAACAAAACAAATAAACAAAACAGAAACAGACTCATGGACACAGAGAATAATCTAGTGGTTGCCAGAAGGAAGGAGATGGGGAGTGGGTAAAATGGAGAAAAGCGATTAAAAGATACAACCTTTAGTTATAAAATAAATAAAACACAGCTATACAATGAACAGCATGGGGGAATATAATTAATATTGTAACAACTTGGTATGTTGGCAGATGGTAGCTAGATTTAGTGGTACATTACTTTGTAATGTATATAAATATTGAATCACGATTTTGTACACCTGAAACTAATATAATATTACATGTCAACTACACTTCAATAAAAAAAATGCACCTAAGAACTATGGTGTACTGATTCAGCCAATGAAATCAGGAAAAGCTTCCAGAAGTGACAACAAAACTGAGTCTTGAGCATGGACAGAGTTAGCAAGTGAGGGGGCATGACACGACTGCATTCTTGGGAGAAGAAACAGCATAAAAAACGAACAGAAGTGTAGGTTTAAAGAATATCACCTTGTACCAAATGGTCAAAGGAATGCTGTTGTTTTAATACAAGTATAAATGATCTTCTATTTTAATATAAGAGCATCAGAATTTAACAACATTGATCTTTTTAAATTAACAAGTAGAATACAATAGTCATAGACAGCCTTGACACTCTGTCCCTGATCCTGAGGTGAGCCTCCCTTCCAGGGCTAAGAAATGCAGTGTAAAGGAAGTAAAGGATACAACAGGTAGGGTAAGAGTAGGAGGAGGTGGGGGATGGGATAAAGTGAAGTATGGAGGGAAGCAAATGTGGGAAGAGGTGAGGAATTTGAATAGGGGAGGAGGAGGGGGAAGATGACTACAGAATATGCTATTCATTATTTCTTAATAAAATGGTTTGGTTTGGGGGCCATCACTAAACATCCCTGAGTTATAAGAACCCTACTGAAAAAACTTGTCAATTGCCCAATGTCCTCAGTGATCTGTGTTGTGAAGGTTGAGGGCACTTATTTTCTCTCTTCACTCGCCCTGCCGCACCACTTCATATAGCATGAAGGTAGTCTGAAACTTATCACATGGAATTGTGTGGTCCCTGGATGAGCAACAAAGTGGACTCTCTAGGGTTTGTCATAGATTCCCATACTACCTCTAAATTATCTCAGGATTCTAAACCAATGAGGGGACCTTCTGACCTGCTTT
This sequence comes from Panthera uncia, assembly GCF_023721935.1. Taxonomy (NCBI): domain Eukaryota; kingdom Metazoa; phylum Chordata; class Mammalia; order Carnivora; family Felidae; genus Panthera; species Panthera uncia. The sequence goes on from NW_026057588.1 coordinate 22,594,536, forward strand.
TCTTGGATCTTGTCATGGTGATGGTGATTTAGTGTTGATGGCAAGTGAGGCAAAATGGGACTATGAGACATTTCTGAAGAAAGAAGAAAGCAAACGCTGAAAAAATTAATTAGCTCCCAATCAGTATCATAAATAAGGAGGCTTGCTAATGAAAATAATCACTAAGACCTCTCCTTATACCCAAAAGTTGTGAGTGCCTTCTCTAGAAATGCTTGACCTTTTTCCTCTCACCAAAAACTTTGGATCATCTTGGAAAGGCTTCTCCCAAGGTGGTAAAGTATACTCCATTTTTGAGAGACCCAGCCTCTGGAATCTCCCCACAAGGTAAGTGTGACTGCCCTGTAGGTCCGAAGCATTTAGATAGCTCTGAAAAACAGTTATTTGCTTTCCATGGTTGACTTTACAGAAGATAGAGATGTTAGTAAATATCCCATTTTTGTAATGACATTAATTTAGTGACTTTGTCCTTTACCAACACATGAAAATGAATGGATGATGTAAACATTAAAACCATAAATGTCATTATTTAAATACAAAGAGTTAATCAACAAGTTAAGTAGTGAAGAGACAGGGGTTTTGTTTGTCTCCAGCTTCAGAACTCTTCCAATATTTGTGGAGATAGACAATCACAGAATACAACACAGAATCTCACACTGCATTGTGTGGTGTGGACTGATATCTAGAATGTCCACCGGGATAAGCTAGGCATTTGTAAATAGAGCAATTTATAGTTCACAAATGACTTCCATTTTCCATGATCACATTTAACCCTCCACAATAAGCAGGCAGGGAGCTTTCTGTTCTCATCCCTGTTTTACAGGCAAAACACAAGCTGAGAAAGTTCTAGGGCTGGTCAGCATAAATAACAACTCTGAACTTGACATTGCAAGAATGGAAAAACACAGTAAAGAGTGGAAATGAACCCTGACCTCACTGGCGGTATATACCTGGTCTGTCTGTGTCTTTACCCTCTGCCTTTCCCTTATCCCAAAAAACTCTAGCTCCAATGGCCTAAATGACAGAGCAAGCCTTTCTGAGAACTGGTGAGCACTGCAGAGAAACTCTTTCTTTCCCAGCAGGAAAAAGAACTTTCAGGGGCTGAGTCTGAAAATTGTGAGAATTCAGAATTGAAATGCTTGTTTCATTTGCATCTTTGAAAAAGTCTGTGGATACACATTTGGCCTACGTTTATGTTGAAAATTCTTTTAAGAGTTTAATATTTACCACATAATACGATTCAGTTTTTCTTTGATGGCACTTGACTCATTTCAGCTATCTGAACACAGCAGCATTTCCATTCTGTTCCCTCCTTCTACACTCAAACACACACATGCATGCACATGCAAACATGCACACACATGCATGCTTGCATATTCACATGCGTGCTCACACATATATACACACACAAAGTTCATTTGTATGCATTCACATGCCTACACATGCACACATACATACATGCAAATACACACAAACACATGCGCTCATACTTCAGACTTTTCATACATAGACTGATCTGGTCAATGCAAAGAGGGTAGGAAGAATAGCATCACGCTGTGCCCCCTGCTATGGTCAAATCTTCACTATTTAATTCTAACTCTTCATTTATCTTCCTATCACTATTCTTCTGGTATTGTACTTTTGGAGACTCTACTCTATGAAATTCTGGGATAGAGGGCAGCTAAAGTCATCCAAAGCATAAATTGTCTCCCACAGTAGTCAGGCCAAAAAGCCCAGACTCTTGAATGCCTTCAGGAGCAGGAAACTCACTCCCTCCTGAAGAAGTCTTGTTCTTTTTCTCACATTCCCTGACTTCAAATTAGTCAGCTATCTAAAGTTCTAGTCTTATCCCTGTTCTTACCCCTTAGGTAATCTTGAACACATCAGTTCCTCTCCATGTTTCTCATGAGGCAATTGGAGAAGATAATCTTCCTAATAAAGACATTTTGATAATTCAGGAACTGTTAAAATAGTCTTCCTTATTTTGAGCCAAAAATCTCCTTCCTTAGAGTACCTACTGCTGGTCCAAGTTCTGCACTCTGGGATTACACCTTCACCCTCATGCCAGAGAATGGACAGATTCACTTTCTCCTCCAGCTAGACTCTCCCTCTCTCCATGGGACTCTGTCCTGGGTACCTCTTGTGCCCATCTCATACCCATGTGACCCACCTTTTACTCCAACTATTACTGTGGCAACTGGCTTTAGGAATTTATAGCCTGACAGCTCCTTATCTCAGCTGCACTGTGTTCTTCCCACTTTCTCCTAGAAGAAGTTCATCCTCTGACACTCCATTATAGGTCTTGAAGGAAACCAAGAAATCTATTCTGTACCAGGATGACCAACCATGCTGGTTTTTCTAGTATTAAAGAGGTTCCCAAGATGCAAGATTTTCAGTTTGAAAATTGGGACAGTCTCAGGCAACATGTGACAAGATGGTCACCTTAGCTTGAACATAGGAGAGCCTTAACAGCCATGGGCAACTCTCAACAGTGGGATACTCCAGCAGTTGATGGTTGATATTCCTTTCTTATGGCCCTGGACAGAGCTTCAGGGGATGCATTCCACATGCACATTTCCTCAGGTGGTCCTGGGAGGATCCCATAGTGGTGATCAATCTAAGAATCCCTCAATTTGAGGAGGCTTTCCTTCTTCCTGTCTTGCTGTCCTTAGTCCCCAGACTCCTGTTTCTTGGGATCACTTCCCACAATAAATGACTTGCACAAAAAAGTACTCACCTCAGGTTCTGCTTTGGGAGAGAGCCCTGGGTTCAAGCGGGTACTTGAGAATTTTGGTTAATGAATATATCACAGGGTTTCCCTCTTTAGACACTGGACTTCTGGATCTAAGGTCCAAATAGCATTCTACCAGGGTAAAGATCACTAAAATGTTCTTGATTTCTCTACAGCTTTTTAGTATTCTTTTTGCACTCCAATCCAGCCAAGTGACTATAGCAAATCACGTCTGTAGTTGTTGGTTCGTTTCCTCAAAATATGGGATTTGGGGGCCACACCTGAGAACAACACAGGGAATCTTGTCTCTGATCAAAATAAAATCAAAACACCTCCTGTGGAGGCATAGCAGGCATTTTATTTTCTGACAATATTTCTCCCATCCTAGTTCAATTTTGGCAAATAAAATTCAAATAGATATAAGTGCAAGAGTTGAGAACTGAGAATAAGATATCTTGTATTCCTCAACAATAACAAAAAAAAATTAAAAAAATAGGAAAAAGCATGTTATCAATAGAAAAGTTAGAGAAACTCACTAAACTTACATATATTCTGAATCAAATCAAGCTTTTCTTATGGTAGAACAAGAAAACAAGGTAACTGAGTATTTCTCAATTGTCAATGGTTATCACTTCTGTAGCACCTTTTGTATATCATGTTACTTAATTCCTTAGAACAGCCCCATGGGGTTACACTTGGGCTTGTCACCCCCTTTTTATGGATGGAAAAATCAAGGATCAGAAAATTTAGTTCATTCAGCCAAGATCATACAACCAGAAATTTGCAGAGCTTAGATTCAAACCTAGGCAGCCCAGCTCCAAAGCAATACTCCTCAGCCTGTCTAGGGAGACAGAGATCAGACAGTTTCACGTGACCTCTTTATGGTGTTTTTTCACCATCCTCACTGCACTTTCAACCTGTGTCATTGCTCAGGACCTTCCCTGTATCAGGTATTCTCTTACTCCACATCACATGCTGGCGGCATCACTCCCTCCACAGAATCTCCATCATTACTTTCTATATACATTATGTAAATTCATATATCAAACATTTAATGAGCACTTACTATGCACCAGGCCTTGCATTAAGCTTTTTATGTATATATTACCTCTACCTATTACGTATATTACATAAATTATGTCAACTTAACTACAGTTGCCTCTATTTCATAGCTGAGGAAAACAAAGTACATAGGCTGTACTGTACAAGTACAGTACAAATGTACAAAGGCTACATATGATGGGGTCACTTTCTCACTCCCTCCTCAATTCCAGGCTGACAAAAGGAGTTTCCAAAATGACTAAGGAGGCCAACGCTGCTGACCAGGGATACTGGGGCCCCCTTAGCTTTCAGATCAGCCCTGTTACCCACAGCTTCTCCCTAGCCGCTTGGCACTGTAGACTTTCCTTCCTGGATCTTCCATCCATGTCACAGAGCCTCTGCCTTCATTCAACAGATACGTATTGAGTTCCCACTCCATTCCAGGCACTGTTTCAGATGCCCAGAAGCTTATCCCTATGGGGAGGCAAACATGGTAGAAAGGTATAAAAGTACATAGAGACATATGACTAGCTGATACTTTCTTTGCCTAAGAAAAATTATTCAGAACTTAATAAAGGCCATTGGCTATTTCCACAATTGACTGGGATCCAGATATTTTACAATTTCATAAAACTGTTAAGGTATAATAAAGCATTTCCTAATAGCCACAAACCTAAAGATTAGTATTTTATTGCCTGCAGGACATTAACCAGTTTTTTTTCTAATTCAACAATCTTAGCATTTCTTTTTTCCTCTGTAGAACTGACTATAAAATCCCACTTTCTCATATTCCTCTTTTGAACTAGGTTTGACATTGAGTTAAATAAAATGATGCCATGTGTACAATATCTAACTACACAAGAATTATGTTTTTAACATTTTTAGGATTATACTTTGACAATCATATTCAGGAAATTAAAATGGTAGATGTGATCATGATTGGGTGGTAAAGGAAGGCCTCCCAGAGGAGGCAGGTATGGGAGTTAATGATCAGAAGGGAGGGGCACCTAGGTGACTCAGTCAGTTGAGCATCTGACTCCCAATTTCAGCTCAGGTCATGATTTCATGGTTGGTGAGATCAAGCCCTGCATCTGACTCTGTGCTGACAGTGCAGAGCCTGCTTAGGATTCTCTCTCTTTATCTCTCCCTCTCTCTGCCTGTCCCCCACTCACCCTCTCTCTCTCTCTCTCAAAATAAATAAATAAATAAACTTTAAAAAAAGATCAGAATGGAGTATGGCATGCTAAATTGAGGAGGGAGTGTCATTCCAGTTGGAGAAAATAGCTGTGCAAAGAACCTAAGGAAGAAAAGGAGTTGGCTTATTGGGTGGTATGTTGGTAAATGTGTAACATCTGGCTGGATATGGGAAAGGGGGTTGGGGAGGAGGGGGAGGGGAGAGTCTCCTGATTTGTAGCATTTGAGAATTTCCATAATGTAAATATTCCTGTCATTTTGAGCTACCAACACAAGGTCATTGAACACAGAGTCGAAAAACAATGCACACAATGAGCCATGCAGGCTGGTTCCAGTGCATCACTGGGCTGTTTTAGAAAAAGAAGTAAAGCCAGAAAAACAAGGGAGATGAAGAAGAGTTTCAGGAGATAAAGTCAAAGAGGCAGGCAGGGGGAAAACCTTGCAAGATCTTAGAAGGAGTTTATATTGTATTCCAGTTATGATGGGAAGCCATTTGAGGGATCTTTAAACACAGGAGCAACAGTCCACTTTCTTTTCTACCTTCTTGATATTTGTCTATAAATGAAGGAGGAAAATAATAAAAAGGAACATAAATTCCTCTCCTGTTTTGTGTGTAAGCAATGAACATGCCTTAATGACTCACCTCCTACTTCATAAGTCTTATCAAAAAATACCATGCTATATAATCTTCTCCATTTTCTCTTAGTAGCAAACACTCAAGTTTTTTGAAAGAAGGTAAGTAAATTCATCCTTTCAAGACTATACAGAAAATAAACTGTTAAGTAAAATTGTTTAAAAATGGGTTGTACTGTTTCAAACTGTTAAAAAATGGTCACGGATGTAGTTTAATGCCTTTAAAGAGCAATGCTATCAGGAGCAACTGGTTGACCGCTTGGTCATTGGAGATGTTGGAAGAGAAAACAGATGCCATTGTGTGCTCATTGACCTTCTGCCAGAGAAAGTGACCTACCTGATAGACACACAGTGGCTTACACTGGGAAAGGGAGACCTGTTGCAAAAGCTGTGAGGAAGCCCATTTGCTTCAGTGGTTCATACCATTTGATCTGGTGGGCTATTGGCTCAGACTGAGGGAGCCTAAGAGTAACCATATCTTCTTTGGGTTCCATCTAAATTGGGATCTACAGCTGCAGCCATAGACAATTCCCTTTTCCAGGCTGTCTTGCACTTCCTTCCTTGGACTATGAACTCTTCCAGGAAATTAACCATATATTATTCACTTCTGTATCTTCCATAGTGCCCATTGAGTGTCTGGTAAATAATAGATGTTGATTAAATACTCATTCACTAGCAAGCAAATCTTACTAGATAGTCCCTATGTACCCCACAGTTGACTAATTGCCAGGGACTTGGAGATAAACAAAATAGAATACCATCAAACCCCTGTGCATGATCAATGGAATGTAAATTGGTGCAACCACTATGGAAAACAATACAGTTTCCTCGAAATATTAAAAATAGAAATACCAAGTGACACAGCAATTCTAAAACTATTTACCCAAAGAAAACACTAATTCAAAAAGATATATGCACCCCTATGTTTATTGCATCATTATTTACAATAGCCAAGATATGGAAGCAACCCAAGTGTCCACTGATAGATGAATGGATTCAGATGTGACACACACACACACACACAAACACACACACAATGGAATAAAAAATAATAAGCTATAGCCATTTGCAACAACATGGATGGACCTAGAGGATAATGTGCTAAGTGAAATAAATCAGACATACAAATACCATTACCATATAAATTCATTTATATTTGGAATATAACACAAAACAAATGGACAAAAATAACAAACAAAAGATAGAGTCTTAGAGAAAAACCGATGGCTGCCAAAGGGGAGGTGGGTGAGGGGATGAGCAAAATAGATAAATGGGAGTAAGAGGTACAAACTTCTAGTTACAAAATAAATAAGCTATGGAGATGAAAAGTACAGCATAGAGAATATGCAGCATAGTCAATAATATTGTAATAAAGTATGGTGACAGATAGTGACTAGACTTAACATGATAAGCATTAAGTAACATATAGAATAGTTGTATACCTAAAACAAAGATAACATTGTATATTAATTATACTTCAATAAAAAAAAGATACAACACCATTATCAAATGAACAGAAAGAAAGCAAGAGCAAGAGCAAAAGAAACAGACATAGAAAGACAAAGATAAAGGGAAGAATTGTACTCTTGAGAGTTCTTCAAAAGATTGGCATGGTTAACAGTTTTGGGGAGAAAAAATCCTTCAAGGTTCTTTTGGCTGGTCTAAGAATTAAATTGACATGAGACAGATTAACAAGAGAAAATTAAATGTAATTACATATATAAGTGGGCTCCATAAAAATATGAGGCACAGATAGTCAGACAATTGAGGCTTCTATGCCAGCTAGAGCTAAGGAGAAAAGTGGAGGTGTCTGGGACCTCAAAGGTAAGGAAGACAATTCACAGGAAGATGAAAAGAAGTAAATGTTTGAAAAACAAATATTTGCTAAGCCACTCAGAAACAATGGGACATAGAAAGGAATTTTAACAAACAGACTTTGCTAAAGTTCCATTCTGTCTACCACACCTACTTCACACTGTACTGTAGTTATCTATGGTGATGGCTCCCTTCCTGGAGAAAATCTTCTACTTAAATTCTTTTAGTTGGTTGGGGGAAGGTCAAAGGTGTTCAGCCTTCCTTCTTCAAAATAAGCAACCTAAAATAATCCACATACCAAAGAGACACATTTTGGGGTGGCAAATTTTGCTCCCCTACAACAGTCTCACTAAAAGACAAATAATCAGGGAAAGAGAGCCAAAGATAGATATATAGAAAGAGTGAGTACTAAAATATGAGTTAATTAAAAGATTATGTCCATGGTAAGAGAATAGTAATGACCATTCTGAAATTTTTTCCAGGATAACATCATCTTAGCTGTGCTTAATGTTGTAGAAACTCAACAGCCTAAATCATGTATAGAAGCAATCTCAGAATGACTTTCTGATGAGGTTCTTAGCCTTGTTTGTACAGGTTAGGCAGCATCAGAGTAACTATAAAACAGTACAATATTTGAGGATCCAAAATGCCATCATGCCTCGATGAGATACAAAATAGGAGTATGAGGAGTACTAAATGGAACCCTAGTGTAAGTCTGTTTCACAGTGGTTCCACAGGGTGGTGATTGCCCCTGTTCCTGAATTTATTATTGGAATGGCTGCAGGACCAGTGACTTTAGAATCCTCAAGTTGGCTCCTTGACTTATAGAATAAATGCTACTCTATTAGGAAAGACCAAGTAGAATCCCCTGAACTTGCCCATCATCCCCCAACTCTTGAACAAAAGAATTAATCATAAACAACATATCACATTCTGAAGAGGAAGATGGAGATTAGTGACACTTTCAAAGACAAAGGATGCAGGGGTAGTGGTTTTCATTTAACTCACAAGTCTAGCTTCTGTAAAAAACAAGATGGATCATAGCATATGACAGCAAACTATTACAAATTTAACCAAATAGTAGTCCTAGTTACAGCTATGCTGGATGTAGTATCATTACTAGAAAATGTTAACACATAATATATTTAATACAGCTATGATTTGGCAAATGCATTATTTCAATACCCATCATGAAAGAGGCTCAGAAGCAGTTAGCGCTCTTGTGGGATAGACACCAGTATACATTCACAGTCTTACCCAGGATTAGCTGTGCTAATCCTGCTTTCTATTACAATATAGTCTGAAAGTATATTCCAAAGATTATCACATTGACCCACTCTATACATGACATCGTGTTAACTGGACCGAATAAGCAAGAAAGGTAAATGTTCTAGAGATCTCATTAAGATATCTGATCTAGAAAGTAGGAGAAAAAAATCACAAAAATCCAAGGGCCTTCAGCCGGTGGAGAGGATCCGGCCATCCTGGGCCAGGGTTGGGAGGGGGGGACGTCCGCCATGGCCACCAAGGCTTGGGTTATGTATGATTTTGCTGCTGAACCTGGAAATAACGAACTGACGGTTAATGAAGGAGAAATCATCACAATTACAAATCCAGATGTTGGTGGAGGATGGCTACAAGGAAGAAACAGCAAAGGAGAACAAGGGTTTGTTCCCACAGACTATGTCGAAATTTTAGGTCCAGTGGTCTGGGGCATTCTGGAATATCACATCAAAAGCAAAAGACAAGTTATTAAACATTGAACATCCTACCACTAAAAAACTGGAGATCCCTTCAGGTTTTGGAATAACATAAACCATGCTTGGGAATACCACTTTGGCTCATTTATTGAGTAACGTAGAAGTCTCCTAGTAGGCCCAGAGAAATAAAAAGGATCTGAAGAGGGTTTAGACTATGGAATAAGCAGCACTCCTTGGACCACATTACCTGGTAGAATCCATGGTACTAAGGTATATTTGGTAGGAAAAAATGTGTACAGTACAAACGTTGCAGTGTAGACCCTTGTATTTCCAGGGTAAGGCCATGACATTAATAGCAGAGAACTGTAGACCACTTAAAAAGGCCTCCTGGCATATTACTGGCCCCTGGTAAAGACTGATTTTCTGCCCATAAGACATCAAGTAACCTTACAACTTGAACTTCCTATCATCTGCTGAACTTTCGGGCTCACCTAGTGGTAAGTCAGGTGGGCTCAGCATGAATTCATTTTAACCTGGCTGGTTAGGCGTTGGAAGGACAAAGATTGGAAGAGCGGGAATAAAGATCTCTGGGGAAGAGATATGTGGATAGATATAAGAATGGGTACAGAGTATGAAGATCTTAGAATTGTAAGCTAACACCTGCCAGAAAGCATCCACTGCAGAAAAAATATCAAAGAACAAAATGGAAAAGCTGATGTAGCCAGTAGATGTCAGCCAGCCTCTGGCTTGACCACCCCAGTGCTTGTGCAATGGGTGCATGATTGTTGGAACAGCAATGGAATAGCCATGGTGGCAGAAATGAAAGCTATACATGACCCAACAGCATGGGCTCCCTCTTCCCAAGGCTGATCTAGCTAGAACCACTGATGAATATCTCACTGCCAGTTGTAGAAACCAACACTAACCAATCACTTTGGAGACAACTTGATTACATTGAACCTCTTATACCTGGGAAGGAGCAGCAATTCATCTTAACTAGAAATGACATTTATCATGGATATTGATTTGAATTTCCTGTCCAGAGGGCCTCAGCCACTACTACAATCCAAGGGCTCCTAGAACATCTGACTACTGACATGGGATTCCACATAACATCATCTCAGACCAGAGGATCCACTGTATGGCAAAGACAGCGCAGTGGTAGGCACATGACCATGACATCCATGGTCCTGTCACTTTCCACACTACTTAGAAGCTGCTGGGTGATAGAGTAATGGAATGGCTTCTTGAAGGCATAGCTGAAGAAGCAGCTTGAAGAGAGTGTCATCCTTTAAAATGTGGTGTACACTTTAATCCAATGGGCATTCTATGCTGCTATGTCCCCATGTGCTGTGACACATGGGTCAGGAAAATGGAAGTAGGAGAGATACTATTCAACATTACTTGGGTGTTTGTGCTTCTGTCCACACAACTTTAGCCTTTGTGGGTTTGAAGGTTCTGCTTCTCAGAGAGGAAATGCTTCCATCAAGGGGCTATAGATGGCGTCCCACTAAATTTAAATCTATTGCTACCACCTGGTCATTTTGGCATTCTTTTCCAGGAAATCATCCATCACAGAAGTAGTTACTATGATGGTAAGGTTAATTGACCCTGCCCATTATGAGGCAGAAGGATTCCTGCTACATAATTCTGGCAGAAATGAGTATCTTTGGCATTGATATAATATATTGGGGCATCTCTTGTTACTCTCATACCAATTTTTAGCTGTAAATGTGCAAATACACCATCCAAAGTCTGCTAAAGTCATACCCTTAAGAAATGAAGTTCTGGGTTATCTCCCTCCCAGATCCTGCTAGGTAAGCCGCTGAAACCAACAGAAATGCTGTCTAAGCCTGAAGGTAGGAGAATTTTGAAAGCACAGTGGAAAAGGTAGATTATGAGTACCAGTCATGGCTTCAGCAAACCCAAAGAGGACTATAATTTATCTCACTGGTCCCTTTTTGTGAGTCTTCCCAGAAATGATGACCAATCAGAATCCTAGAGAAGCTGTGACCTAAGGAGAAACTTTAAAAAGTACATATTCCAGTGATTTCTTCTCCAAGGATTAAGATAAAAATCCCCAAACATTTACAAAAATAAAAATACAGGTAACTTTAAAAGGAATAAAACTATGACTGCTATTAGACTTCTCATAACAATATCTGATGCTAGAAATTAATATACTATGCCTTCAAAGTTCTTAGTAGAAATTATTCTAAGCCTAGAATTCTATATCCAGTATCAGATGTAATGTTAAAAATTAAATATATTAAAACTCATAAAACTCATTCACCAATGCTCCATCCCTGAAAAAAAAAAAATAACTTGAGGGTGAGCTATAATAAAGCTAACCAAGAAATATGGACACTTAGTATACCATAAACAGTGGTGTCTGGCTAGTTACTTTTTATTTTATTTTATTTTATTTTATTTTATTTTATTTTATTTCATTTTATTTTACTTTAATTTACTATTTTATTTTATTTTACTTTATTTTATTTTTTAGAGAGAGCGAGCAAGCAGGGGAGAGGGGCAGAGGGAGAGAAAAAGAGAGAGAGAGAGAGAGAGAGAGAGAACCTTAAGCAGACTCCATTCTCAGCATGAAACCAATGGGGGGCTCAATTCCGCAACCCTGGGATCATGACCTGAGACAAAATCAAGAGTTGGACACTCAACCAACTGAGCCACCCAGGTGCCCCCTGTCTAGTTACTGTTGTTTCATAACAAGGCATCCCCAATTTAGAAGGGACAAAACAACTATTTTATTAGGCTCAGGGAGTTTGTGGGTCAGGAATTTGGATAGGACACAGCAAAAATTGCTTATCTCTTCTACTCAATGTCTGGAGCTTCAGCAAAAACCTCAAAGGCTGGAGATGACACAACAGGTAAGAACTGTAATCATCTAGAGACATATTTCCTTAGATATCTTGTGGTTGATACTAGAACTAGCCAAAACATCTCCTTGTGAATCCTCCATGTAGCCTCTCCACATATGAGTTCCAGTGATTCCAAGAATGATCCTACCAAGACAGTATTGCAGAAGTGCATGGCCTTTTTATGCTCTAGGCTTAGAAGTTACACAGCATCACTTCCACTATACTCTACTCACCAAGATATTCACAAAGATACACACTCAGATTTAGGGAGATGTCAGTGTTACTGTAAGAAGAGCTTGGCAGATGGGAAGCTCTGTTGTGGACAACTTTAGAAAATACAATTTGTCACAGCAGTGTGCAAGGAAATTAATAACATCCATTGTCAAGTGTAAGTAACTGTCAGTGATGTAACTGTGAGGCATAATGCAACTGAGAAGAATGAAAAATTTTAAAGCATGAGCATAATGTAGAAAAAATGAATAAAACATAAAATTAAGATGCCAGATGATTTCAAAGTAATGTGGGTGTCAGGGATGAAGCTGAGAGAGAAAGTATAAAATTGTTCTAAAGTGATTAAAGGTAGAGATTAACTCCAGATATTAAAACAAGACTGTGTTCACATGTATTAGTAAAATGGATAAAACTCTTGTATAATACTGTCATTTAAAAACTCAAAACTTTAAGACTGACCATTAGAAGATTAGAAACAAGGTATAATTTCAAATCACTAAAAGAATAAAAGTAACAAAAATCAATAAAACAAATAACAATAAGATAGTTTAACTTGGAAATATAAATAAGATAGTAATAATTAGTCCAAATATGACATTAATAATAATAAATGTGAATTTAATCTTCTTCTTAAAGAGAGAGATTTCTGAATTGGAAGGTTTTATTTTTTTTTTAATTTTTTAACATTTATTCAGTTTTGAGAGACAGAGCACGAGCAGGGGAGGGGTAGAGAAAGAGGGAGACACAGAAAGCAGACTCCAGACTCTGAGGTGTCAGCACAGCCCAATGAACTCATGAACCGTGAGATCATGGCCTGAGCCAAAGTCAAAGTCACAAGCTTAACTGATTGAGGCACCCGGGCACCCCATGAATTGGGAAATTTTAAAACCACTTCTATGTTATTTACAAAAAGCATGCCTACATTTTTGAATTATTTAATTAAATGTTAGTTCAGGTAATATTTAGCTGATATCTTGAACTTTTTTAAGTTCTATTTTAATTCCAAATAGTTACCATATAGTGTTATATTAGTTTCAAGTATACAGTGTAGTTATTCAATAATTCCATACATCACCCAGTGCTCATCATGACCAGTGCACTCCTTAATCCCCATTACCTGTTTCATCCATTGCCCCACCAACCTCCCCTCTGGTAACTATCTATTTGTTCTCTATAATTAGCACTATGTTTTTTGATTTGTTTCTTTTTTCCCCTTTGTTCATTTGTTTTGTTTCTTAAATTCCACATATGAATAAAATCATATGGTATTTGTCTTTCTCTGACTGACCTATTTCACTTGGTATTATACTCTCTAGCTTTAGTCATGTCATTGCATATGGCACTATTTTATTCTTTTACATGGCTGAGTAATATTCCATTATAAATATAACACATTTTCTTTATCCATTCATCAGTGGACACTTGGGCTGCTTTCATATCTTGGCTGTTGTACATAATGATGTTATAAACAGAGGTTCATGTATTCCTTTGCGTTAGTGTTCTTGTATTCTTTGGGTTAATATCCAGTAGTGTGATTGCTAGATTGTAAGGTAGTTCTTTTTAAAATTTTTTGAGGAACCTGCATACTGTTTTCCACAGTGGCTGCACCAGTTTGCACTTCCACCAACAGTACAAAAGGGTTCCTTTTTCTCCACATCCTTGACAACACCTGTTGTTTCTTGTGTTGTTGATTTTAGCTATTGTGACAGGTATGAGGTGATATTTCATTATGGTTTTGATTTGCATTTCCCTGATGATGAGTGATGTTGAGCATTTTTTCATATGTTTGTTGACCATCTGGATGTCATCCTTGGAGAAATGCCTGTTCATGTCTTCTTCCCATTTCTTAATTGAATATTTGTGTTTGGTGAGGTTTTTGTTTTGTTTAGTTTTTGTTTTGTTTGTTTGGTTTGTTTGGTTGGTTGGTTGGTTTTAGTTTTTGGTGTTGAGTTGTATCAGTTCTTTATATATTTTGGATTCTAACACTTTTTCAGATATATTATTTGCAAATATCTTTTCCCATTCAGTAGGTTACCTTTTAGTTTTGTTTATTGTTTTATTCACTGTGCAGAAGCTTTTTATTTTGATGTAGTCCCAATAGTTTATTTTTGCTTTTGCCTCAGGAGACAAATCTAGAGAAATGTTGCTACAGCTGACATCAAATAAGTCAATGCCTGTGCTCTCTTCTAGGATTTTAATGGTTTTAGGAACACTTAGGTCCTTAATACATTTTGAGTTTATTTTGTGTTGGTGTAAGAAAGTGGTCCAGTTTCATTCTTTTGCATGTAGCTGTCCAGTTTTCCCAATACCATGTGTTGAAGAAACTGTCCTTTTCCCATTGCATATTCTTGCCTGCATTGTGAACATTAATTGATCATATACTTGTGGGTTTATTTCTGGGCTTCCTATTTTGTTCCATTTATCTATGTATCTGTTGTTGTGCCAGTACCATGCTGTTTTTATTACTATAGCTTTGTAGTATAACTTGAAATATGGAATTGTGATACCTCCAGGCTTCGTTTTCTTTTTCAAGATTGCATTAGCTACTCAGAGTCTTTTGTGGTTCCATATAAATTTTAGATGGTTTGTTCTAGTTATGTGAAAATGCTGTTGGTATTTTGATAAGGATTGCATTAAATCTGTAGATTGCTTTGGGTAGTATGGACATAATAAAAATATTTGATATTTCTGTTCATAAGCATAGAATGTCTTTCCATTTGCTTATGTCATCTTCAATTTCTTTCATCAGTGTTTTATAGTTTTCAGAGTCCAGGTCTTTACCCTTTTTGGTTAGGCTTATTCCCAGATATTTTATTATTTTTGGTGCAATTGTAAATGGAATTGTTTTCTTAATTTTTCATTATACTGCTTTGTTATTAGTATACAGAAATGCAAAAGATTTCCATACACTGAATTTGTATCCTGAGATCTTACTGAGTTCATTTATCAGTTCTAATAGTCTTTTGATGTAATTAGTGTTTCTATATAAAGTATCATGTCATCTGCAAATAGTGAAAGTTTTATGTCTTCCTTGCCAATTTATATGCCTTTTTTTTTTCCTTTTTCTGGTCTTATTGCTGTAGTTAGGATTTCCAGTATGTTGAATAAAAGTAGTGAGAGTGGACATCCTTGTCTCGTTCCTGGCTTTACGAGAAAAGCCCTCTGTTTTTCCCCATTTAATATGAAATTAACTTTGGGTTTTTCATAGAAGGCCTTTATTATGTTGAGGAATATTTCCTCTAAACCTACCTTGTTAAGGGTTTTTATTATGAATGTGTCATACTTTGTCAATGCTTTTTCTGCATTTATTGAAATGACCATATGGTTTTTATTCTTTCTCTTATTTATGTGAGTATCCCATTGATTGATTTAGCATGGCTACATTTTAAAAAGAGAGATAGAGAAAGAAATGGAGACAAGTTGAAAATTAAAAGATTTGTTATATTTTGTTAGAAACACTCTCACAAAGAGAGTAGAAATGGCAATAGTAATACCAACCAAAATAAAATTCAAGGTGAAAAGTATAAAATGGGAAAAAGATATTTTACATTATAAAAATTACAACTCCCAAAGAAAATACAATAGTTGTAAACCTTTGTGACCAGACCAACATAAACATTGATATTTATAAAGATAAAACTCTGGGAAATATGACAGAAATTGACAAACTACCATCTTGGTGAGAGATTGAAAGACCTCTCTAAGGGAGGAGGGGCCAAGATGGCAGAACAGCATGGAAGTGTTTATGTCTCTCATCCCTTAAGTGCAGCCAGATCAACACTAAACCATCTTGCACACATAGAAAACTGATTTGAGGTTTAACACAACAATCTGCACAACATGAACCACAGACCTCAGCAGGTATGTGGTGTGGGGAGGTGAACTGGGAGAGAGAACAGCCTCAGAGGGCAGAGAGCTGTTTTTGCTTGTGGAGAGAGGATGAAGATGGGGAGAGAGTATGGGAAAGCATCCCACACACCCACCCCCACCCAAAAGCAGTTGGATAGAAAAGAAAGAGTATGCAACGGATGGAACAAAAAAAGGGAGAAGGAGAAGGTTTAAATTCCATTAAGACTCTATAAACATGGGCAGTGCAGAGTCTGAAACTCCACAACTCAATACCTGGCAGTACTCTGGTGGGAAGGGCAAATCCCCAGGAGCACAGAGTGAGGTCCAAGGGGTCCTTGGGCCACATGGGGAGAGGTGGTTCCCCTGCTGGGAGGACATTTGGTAGAGGCTGTGCGGTCACCCCACAGGCAAAAGTCCCAGTGGACCCTGAAGGACAACCACATTCACTGGTGCTGGAAGAAAGGCATTAAGGGGGAAGCCTGGTGCCAGATGTGTGTTGTGATTTACCACAATCCCTAAAATGTTACTGCTATGCAATCACATGAACTTTTTCTGGGACAGGCTAAAACCCAGCCATAGCCTCTGGGCATCAGCAGCAGCATGGTCCTACGAACATTCCTGGGGGCAAGCGGGCACTCAGCCATGCTCAGTGAGACCCTCCCCAAGAGTGTCAGAATGGGTCAAAGCCATGGTCCCTCAGAAGTGAGAGGTTGGGAAACACAGCCACATCTGAAATAAAAGACTCCTGGCAGCCTGATGGCTTGGTCACAGACAATGTAAAAGCAGGGAGTGGATGGAAGCTGGAGACAAAGGAAGGGTGTGCGATTGCTGGTCAGAGAGAGCAGAGTTCTGCTACTTGAGACTGGGTAGCTGGGTGATGTCATTTTCAACCCTCCACACATGCGCACACATGCCTATATGCATCACAGTAATCCACCCCAGTAAGCTAAGAAGCGCCATCTAGTGGAGAATGGAGGCATTACACTAACCCCCACCCAACCGGGCCAACCACACTCTTGAGGAACACCACAAGTCTTTCCAACTGCTTAGTTTATGGACTATAAAGTGCTTCATAATTTGACTTTTAGGGGAAACCGACGTTATTTCAATCGTATTTCAGTCTGTTCACTGGTCCATCTATTCAATTTTTTTCTTTTCTTTTCTTCTTCTTGAATACAGAGAAAACATTCATTTTTATTTTCCATTTTTATTAAAAATATTTTTCTTTAATTTTTTCAACTATATTTTTCACTTTTTTGTAAATTTTTCAAATTCTATTTTATTTCCATCATTTCATTTTACTCTATTTCATTCTATTCATTTAAAAAATTTTTTCAAATGTTTTCCTTCTTTTTCTTTTTCTTTTTTCTTTTCTTATATTTCCCTTTTTTCTCTATTCTATCAAACTGCTTTCAACAATAAGACCAAAACACACTTAGGATCTAGTATCCTTTATTTTTTTGTGTTGGTTTTAACTTTTCAATTTTATTTTTTTCCTTATTAATTCCTTTTCTTCCTTCAAAATGATGAAACAAAGGAATTTACTGAAAAAGAAAGAACAGGAAAAAAAGGCAGCCAGGGAATTAATCAACACAGATACAAGCAAGATGTCTGAATCAGAATTTAGAATCACGATAATAAGAATACTAGCTGGGGTTGAAAATAGATTAGAATCCCTTTCTGCAGAGATAAAAGCAGTAAAACCTAGTTAGGATGAAATTAAAAAATGCTATAACTGAGTGGCAATCTCAAATAGGTGTCATGGCAGCAAGGATGGATGAAGCAGAGCAGCAAATCAGCAATATAGAGGATAAATTTATGGAGAACAATAAAGAAAAGAAAAAGAAGGAAATGAAGGCAAAATAGCATGATTTAAGAATTAGACAAATTAGTGATTCATTAAAAAGGAACAACATCAGAATCATAGGGGTCCCAGAAGATGAACAGGGAGAAAAAAGGAGTAGAAGGGCTACGTGAACAAATCATAGCAGAAAACTTTTCTATCCTGGGGAAAGACACAGACATCAAAATTCAAAAAACACAGAGGGCTCCCATTAGATTCAACTAAAGCCAACCATCAACAAGGCATATCATAGTCAAATTCACAAAATACTCAGGCAAGGAAAGAATCATGAAAGCAACAAAGGAAAAAAAAAGTCCTTAACCTACAAGGGAAGACAGATCAGATTTGCAGCAGACCTATCCACAGAAACTTGGCAGGCCAGAAAGGAGTGGCAGGCTATATTCAATGTGTGAATCAGAAAAATATGCAGCCAAGAATTCTTTGTCCAGCAAGGCTGTCATTCAAAATAGAAGGAGAGATTAAAAGTTTCCCAGACAAACAAAAGTTAAAGGACTTCATGACAACTAAACCAACCCTGCAAGAAATTTTAAGAGGGCTCTCTGAGGGGAGAAAAGAAGGGGGGAAAAAAAGACCAAAAGCAACAAAGACAAGAAAGGACCAGAGAACGCCACCAGAGACTCCAACTCTACAAGAAATATAATGGCAATAAACTCATATCTTTCAGTACTCACTCTAAATGTCAATACACTAAATGCTCCAATCAAAAGACATAGGGTAACAGAATGGATAAGAAAACAAGACGCATCCATATGCTTTTTACAAGAGACCCACTTTAACCTAAAGACACCTTCAGAATGAAAGTAAGAAGATGGAGATCTATCTATCATGCTAATCGTCAACAAAAGAAAGCCAGAGTTCCCATACTTATATCAGGCAATCTAGACTTTAAAATAAAGACTGTAACAAGAGATAAAGAAGGGCATTATATCATAATTAAAGGGTCTATCCACCAAGAAGACCTGATAATTGTAAACATTTATGCTCCAAATGTGATAGCAGCCAAATATATAAATCAAATAATCACAAACATAAAGAAACTCATTGATAAGAATACCATAATAGTAGGGGACTTCAACACCCCACTTACAACAATGGAAAGATCATCTAAACAGAAAGTCAACAGGGAAACAATGGCTTTGAGTTACACACTGGACCTGATGGACTTAACAGATATATTCAGAACATTTTATCCTAATGTTGCAGAATACACATTCTTCTCCAATGCACATGGAACGTTCTCCAGAAGTGATCACATACTGGGACACAAATCAGCCCTGAACAAGTACAAAATGATCAAGATCATACCATGCATATTTTCAGACCACAATGCACAAGTATGAAATTCAAAATCAACCACAAGAAAAAATGTGGAAAGATGACAAATACTTGGAGACTAAAGACCATCCTGCTAAAGAATGAAGGAGATAACCAAGAAGTTAAAGAGGAAATTTTTTAAAGTACATGGAAACCAATGAAAATGATAATACCACAGGCCAAAACCTCTGGGATGCAGCAAAGACAGGCATAAGAGGGAAGTATATAGCAATCCAGGCCTTCCTAAAGTAGGAAGAAAGTTCTCAGATAACAACCTAACCCAACACCTTAAAGAGCTGGAAAAAGAACAGAAAATAAAGCCCAAAGCCAGCAGAAGACAGGAAATAATAAAGATTAGAGCAGAAATCAATGCTATGAAGCAAACAACAACAACAACAACAACAACAACAACAAACAGTAGAACAGATCAATTAAACCAAAGGCTGGTTCTTTGAAAGAATTAACAAAATTGGTAAACCACTAGCCAGTTTGATCAAAAAGAGAAAGGAAAGGACCCAAATAAATGAAATCAAGAAGAAAAGAAGAGAGATCACAACCAACACTGCACAAATGAAAACAACAGTAAGAGAATACTATGAGCAATTATACCACAATAAAATGGGCAATTTGGAAGAAATGGAAAAATTCCTAGAAACATGTAAACTACCAAAACTGAAACAGGAAGAAATAGAAAATTTGAACAGACTCATAACCAGCAAGGAAATAAAATTAGTAATCAAAAAACTCCCAAAAAACAAGACTCCAGGGCCAGATGACTTTCCAGGGGGAATTCTACCAAACACTTTAAGAAGACTTAACACCTATTCTCTTGAAGCCTGTTCTAAAAAGTAGAAATGGAAGAAAAACTTACAAACTCTTTCTATAATGCCTGCATTACCTTGATTCCAGAACCAAAGACCCCACTAAAAAGGAGAACTACAGACAAATTTCCCTAATGAACACGGATGCAAAAATCCTCAACAAGATACTAATCAACCAGATCCAACAATACATTAAAAGAATTATTCACTATGACCAAGTGGGATGCAGGACAGGTTCAATATCCACAAAAAAAATCAGCGTGATACATCACATCAATAAAGGAAAAGACAAAAACCACATGATCTTCTCATTAGGTGCAGAGAAAACATTTGACAAAATATAGCATCCTTTCTTGATAAAAACCGTCAAAAAAGTAAGGATAGAAGGATCATACCTCAAGATCATAAAGGGCCCACTGCTTTTGAAAGACCAACTGCTAATATCATCCTCAATGGGGAAAAACTGAGCTTTCCCCCTAATGTCAGGAAGACAGGGCTGTCCACTCTCACCACTGTTATTCAACATACTATTGGAAGTCTTAGCCTCAGCAATCAGACAACATAAAGGATTAAAACACATCCAACTCAACCAGGAGGAGGTCAAACTTTCAATCTTTGCAGATGGCATTGTGCTCTATATGGAAAACCCAAAAGATTCCACCAAAAAACTGCTAGAACTGATCCATGAATTCAGGAAAGTTGCAGTATATAAAATCAATGCACAGAAATCGGTTGCATTCCTATACACCAATAAGGAAGCAACAGAAAAAGAAATCAAGGAATTGATTGCATTTACAATTGCACCAAAAACCATAAAATACCTAGGATTAAATCGAACCAAAGAGGTGAAAAAATCTATACAATGAAAACCATACAAGGCTTATGAAAGCAATTGAAGAAGACACAAAAAAAGTGGAAAAATATTCCATGCTTCTGGATAGGAAGAACAAATATTGTTAAAATGTCAATACTACCCAAAGCTACCTACATGTTCAACACAATCCCTATCACAGAGCTAGAAGAAACAATCCTAAAATTTGTATGGAGCCAGAAAAGATTGCCAAAGCAATCTTGGAAAAGAAAACCAAAGCTGAAGAAAACCGAACCAATCCAAGACTTCAAGCTGTAATACAAAGCTGTAATCATCAAGACAGTATGTTACTGGCACTAAAACAGACACTCAGATCAATGGAAGAGAATAGAGAACTCACAAATGGACCCACAAACATATGGCCAACTAATCTTTGACAAAGCAGGAAAGAATATACAATGGAATAAAAAACACAAATGGTGCTGAGAAAACTGGACAGCAACATGCAGAAAAATGAACTTGGACCACTTTCTTACACCATACACAAAAATAAACTCAAAATGAATGAAAGACCTAAACGTAAGAAAGGAAGCCATCAAAATACTCAAGGAGAAAGCAAGCCAAAACCTCTTTGACTTTGGATGCAGCAACTTCTTACTCAATACATCTCCAGGGACAAGGGAAACAAAAGCAAAAATGAACTATTGGGACCTCATCTAAATAAAAAGCTTCTGCACAGCAAAGGAAACAATTAGCAAAACTAAAAGGCAACTGACAGAATGGGAGAAGATATTTGCAAATGGCATATCAGATAAAAGGTTAGTATCCAAAATCTATAAAGAACTTATCAAACTCAACATGCAAAAAGCAAATAATCCAGTGAAGAAATGGGCAAAAGACATGAGTAGACACTTCTCAAAAGAAGACATCCAGGTGGCCAACAGACACATGAAAAAATGCTCAACATCAGTCATCATCAGGGAAATATAAATCAAAACCACAATGAGATACCACCTCACACCTGTCAGAATGGCTAACACTAACAAGTCAGGCAACAACAGATGTTGGCAAGGATGCAGAGAAAGAAGATCTCTTTTCCACTGCTGGTGGGAATGCAAACTGGTGCAGCCACTCTGGAAAGCAGTATGGAGGTTCCTAAAAAAAATAAAAATAGAACTACCCTACAACCCAGCAATTGCACTACTAGATATTTATCCAAGGGATACAGGTATGCTGTTTCAAAGGGGTACATGCATCCCAATGTTTATAGCAGAGATATCAGCAATAGCCAAAGTATGGAAAGACCCCAAATGTCCATCGATGGATGAATGGATAAAGAAGATGTGGCATACGTGTGTGTATACACACACAGATACACACACACACACACACACACACAATGGAGTATTACTCAGCAATCAAAAAGAATGAAATCTTGCCATTTGCAACTACATGACTGGAACTAGAGAACATTGTGCTAAGCAAAATTAGTCAGTCAGAGAAAGACAAACATTATATGACTTCACTCATATGAGGACTTTAAGAGACAAAACAGATGAACATAGGAAAAGGAAGCAAAAATAATATAAAAACAGGGATGAGAACAAAACATAAGGGACTCTTAAATATAATATAATATATGAAGAACATATATAGAGAACAGAGGATCATTGGAGGAGTTGTGGGAGGGGGTTGGGCTAAATGGTTAAGTGGCATAGGAATCTATTCCTGAAATGATTGTTGCACTATATGCTGACTAACTTGCATGTAAAGTAAAAAATAAATAAATTATGGGGAAAAAAGAGAAAAATAAGATTATGCCATGCAGGACTTAAATAAGACAATTACTTAAATATCTTGTACTTTTCATATGAATTGTCTGTGACTAATTCAATTAACTATATAGCTATATTGCTAATATGAATTGCACCCAGTAAAGAGACTTCACATTATTTTCACACACCTGTGGAACATTTCTTTTAACTGACCTTATATTAAGCCAAAAGAAATTAATCGACAATTTTCAAACAGCAAGAATCATACAGGTCAAATTCCCTGAAATGATTCAGTAAAACTATATACTACAGACACCTCATTTGGAAACTGAAATGTTTTTAAATAAATCTTAGTCAACACGGAGTATTAAGGGGCACCTGGGTGGCTCATTTGTTGAGTAGCCTATTCTTGATTTCAGCTCAAGTCATGATCCCAGTGTCATGGGATTGAGCTCCACATGGGGCCTTGCACTGAGCATAGAGTCTGCTTCAGATTCTCTCTCCCTCTGCACCCTCCTGTCTAAAAAATAAAATAAAATAAATAAAATAAAATAAAATAAGTATAAAAACTGATATTACAAACTAGAAATAAACAAAAATGATAGTGCTAAAGATAGAAATTTATAAGATATGGCCAAAGCTATATTCAGTGACAGTGTTGGTTGTAATTGCACTTACTAAAATACAAGAAAAACCAGCAATAGAGTAAGGATTCAACTCAAGGAGTAAATAGACCTAAAGAAAGACAAGCTAATGTGCCATAGACTCTGGGTCTAAAGTTTTCTCTTGTCTAGCAAAGAACAGGATGGAGGATAGAAAATGAGAGATGGCTAATGTCTGGGTAAAGACAAGAGCCCTGAATAAGGGTCCTTGCCCCATATTTATTATGATCAGAAGGTTTACAAACATGGCGAGGGATATGCACAAAGAGAAAATGAATCTGTGAACATTAATTTTTGTTTCAAAGGGGTACATGCATCCCAATGTGGACCTGAGGGACAGAAGGTCTTGAGGATATTTGGCGTTAGGGGTTTGCATTAATACAAAACAAAATACTGGCGCCAGGCAGTCAGGAGAAATGTTGTTTACAGCAGACATGAGGCAGCACCTCTGTCTATCTTAGCTAGCTTAGGGGATGAGACAGGTAGGGGAAATAACCTCAGGGTTAATAAGGCACTTTTTCTTTTGTTAACCATCTCTGCTCTGGGCTGCTTTGCCTGCAGTGCAGAGATCCATAGTCCAGTTCACCAATTTACCTAGCCTGGCCCTATCCTCCTGTGAAAGCAACTTTTCTGCTATAGTACTAAATTGGGGGTGTTTCCACCCTGAATATCTAATCTTGTTTATTTCATATACCTATGTATTGGGCACCTTTGTGCCATTTCTATTTTAGGCCTTTGCCTCTCCCTCTCTATTCTGGGGGCTATGCACCCCTTCTATATTTTGGGGTGCCTTTGCACCCCCTATTCTTGGGGTGCCAATCTGGTTTACCCAAACTCGGGTGTGAGCATTTTATGACTTTGTATTTCTTTATGCCTTGTTAACCCATTGGTGTAAGCCCAAGGGACTCCTAAGCTTATCCCCCACACTAATTAATTAATAAAAATAAAAGCAGAAATTAATACAGCTGAAATCAGAAAATTATTTTAAAGAGTAATAATTCATAACCAAGTGTGTTTTATAGTAGAAATGCAAGAATATGGCAAAATTAGAAGTTTTATCAATGTAATACACTACATTAAAAAGAGGAAGACATGTGGTCACCCCAAGAGAAAAAAACATTCTGATTTCTTTTTTTAATATTTTATTATGTTTGAAAATATTTTAAATGTCCTTAACTTGATAAGAAAGGGGTAGCTTCCAAAACCTACATTAAATAACACCCATAAAGTGGAAGCATTAGTGGAAGCAAGAATAGAAATATTCCTATTAAGCCAGACACAAGATGACTACTGTCTTAACCATCTAACATTATTCTAGAGATCCTGAAAAATACAACAAAATGAAAACAATAAATAAGTATTAATATTTGAAAGGAAGAGATGAAACATTTTAATTCAATTATGACATGGTTGCCTATATACAAAATCAAAATAATCAGCTGAAGTTTTTAGATCAGTAAGAGTTTAGTAAAGTAGCTGAATAAAAGGACAAGATTGCAAATCCATAGGTTTCCTGTACATCCACAATAACCAATTAGAAAACGATGAGTTTTGATAGTTTGTGTTTTTCAAGGAATTGGTCTGTTTCTTCTAAGTTGAAGTTTTGAATGTCACCTTGTCCTTTAGTGACTGAAAAATCTGCAAAGATATTTCCTGTTTCATTTCTGATATTGGTGATTTGAATATTTTTCTTTTTATCTTTATCATTCTTTCTAAAGATTGGTCAATTTTATTGATTTTTTTGAAGAATCAGCTTTTTCATTTCATTGATTTTCCCTATTGTTAATCTGTTTTCAATTCCTTTAGTTTCTGCTCTTATCTTTATTTCTTTCTGCTTGCTTTGGATTTCTTTTGCTCTTCTTTTCTTGAAGTAGGAACTTGGGACACCTCTGAAACATCTAAATGCAGTACTCATTTAGGTGTGTGGACACTTTTTAGGTGTGAACACCTGGGAGAGGGCTGCCCTGGGTCTATAAAAGTGACATTTGTCAGTATATATGATGTTGAAAGTTATGGGATTAAGTGAGATGATGGAATGCAATTGTGTAGACAAGGCCCAGAATAAAGCTGCAATATTTTGAAGTCTGGAGAAGTAGAAGATCCAACAAAAGAGATTGAGAAGAATGGCCAGAGGTAGGAGGAGAATCAGCTAAGAATGGTGTCAGGGAGCATCGGTTCCCAAGAGTTAAAAAGTAGCCTACTGTTTAATGTTGCTGAAGGATCAAACAAGATGAAGTCTGAAATGTGTGCACTGGAGGCAACAACATGAAAGTAATTGGGGACCTTGGCAACTGAAGTGTTGCAGAGAGAAGCCAGATTGAAAAATGGTGAGTGGGGTAGGAGAGTGGTGCTCAGCAGGGAGGGGCATCCATTTTTAAAGAAGAAAATCTCTTATATAAATGACATGATGCATTTGAAGTGTTTAACAGTGTCTGGCTCATTATGGGGCTTGCTAACACTTCCTTTTCACTCACTTGCTCACCTTTTAATCTTTGATTAGAAATGTTGTTGCAGTCTCTCTTTTTAAAAGTGGATTCAGGACACCAGCACAGTTTCTTTAACATTATTTCTATTGGAAAAGTAGATATGACTTATTCCCTTTGAATGGAACTCCTTTGCTAGGAAGGGAGGCAGACAACATGGTGGTTAAGTTAGTATCTAGAGTCATATTGTCATAAATTAAATCCTAATTCCACCCCTTCTGAGTTACATGTCCATGGGAATTCTGCATAAACTCTGAAGCCTCAGTTTTCCCTTCATTAATCTTTAATTAGAATACCTGACTCATCACTATGCATAATAAGAACCTGGCACCTGTATTAACTACCACTTAAATTCAAGAAATTCTCTATGTTTTTTCTTTAGAGGAGGTTCCTTGTATAAGAAAATAAAAGAGCTCACACCCCTCTAGTGGAATGTGGATGCTCATAGTGTGTGACACATGGACTGGGAGCTTGCTTGCATAGGTAGGTCAGTCATGGGGATTAACACTTTCAGCACTACTTTGCCTGCAAAATACCAGAGATTCCTAGCTGCCTAGGCACCAGAAGCTCCTTTCCAGCTTTTCTTAGTCCCTGAGAATCCCAGGAGATTCAGGCTTAGGGCCTTAGCTATTAAGAAGACATTCTGACTTTTTAAGTTATCTATTTCTCTCCCCGTTCCCCAGCACATGGTAAAGAATCATGATTGCTGCTTAGATGCATGGGCTCACCAGGGGAAGAGTACCAAGGACCTAAGTCCTTCCACCACCTGTTGGGCCCAGCGTCATCATGATTAACACAGCAATCTTCAGCCAGGGAGCCAGGCTGCTCTGTCTACCAGACACCATGACTGGGTGATTTATGGCTTTATATTTTTAAATTGGCCTCTCCAGCACCGTCTGATAAATCAACACACAAGTTATTAAATGGTTCATTATCCCAGTAATATGATTCGTTTTTTGTGACAAAAAATGCAAGAGATGTCAGGAAACTTAGAAATTTCCCATTTGAAGTCATGCATGCCCATCTACAAAACAGATTAACTGGATGAGAGAAAGCAGTTGGACACAGAGGTCAAAGAGAAGTCTCAGCAGGTGGTGGTCTTCCCTCCAGCAATCCTTGACCTACTATTGGAAAATGTAAGTGAGATTCTCACTAGGCAGACTCTGTGCTTCACCATATTTCTCTCTCACACATGCTCAGAAGGCCGTTAGGCTGACTGCAGAAGTCTGGTATAGAATTAACAACTGGACACTTTCAGCTAAATCACTTCTTTAAGAAGAGTGTCAAGTCCAGATGCTATGGTAAAAAGACCTGTCCCAGTTCTACCACAAAGTATGGAATTTTGGGTACACCACTTGAAATCACAACACTTTGGTTTCATTATCTGTCATAAAAGTGATTCTCCATGATTTCCAACTTCTTTCTGGTTCAAAGATCCCATGATTCTGTGTTGGGGGAGAGAGGGAGATTTCAGAGCTTGGCTAGAACTGAGGCTCAAATACATCTGGTGTGTGGAATTAGACAAGAGACCCATCCCCACCAAAATCTACACTCGCCATTTTGCATGAAATTCAGGATCTCCCCTGCCTAGTTTATGCTTGTTGCTTCAATTATGACTCTTTTTATGAAAAGAAATTAAAAGCGATAAGGACAATTCTTTACGTATTGGGCAACTTCTGAATGTCTGTCTTGGCTCAATTATAACATCAGGAACTATAACAAAGAAAATACACTCATAGGACTTATTTCTAGTTGAGGAAATAGACAAACAAAAATAGATATAATACAATGTCAGGTAATGATAAGTGCAATGAAGACAAACAAAACAGGATAAGTGGACAGAGATGCTTTTTTAGGCAAGATGGTAATGGAAGATCTTTTAAAGGAAATTAATAGCTGAGATTAATTAATAGCTGGTAAAGAGGAGCACAACAGAAAGAATATGGGACCATCAGAGATCATCTCTCAGGAAGCATTGCTACAAACTCTATGGCAGTAAAATAAAGCAGAATGAAGGGAACCTGAGTTAGGCTTCTGTGAAGGATAGAAGGCCTCAGCACAGCCTTCCCTGTGGAGAAACCGAGAAGGTGGATGAGAGTTGGCTGGAAAATTTGGAAGGGCTGCCATGATATGGCCAAATGTCCTTGTATCCAAGAGCCCAGCATCTGCCAAGGACTCAAAGTGAAACCCATGCAGACTTCATTGGCCCCCATCTGCTCAGTTCCTTCTAAACTCCCTCACAAATTCCAGCCACTCCAATAGTTAATAACTCTAATCTCTGCATCCTCAGCTGAGTGAAATCATTGACTTTACTTGGGTCCCTCCTTGCTGCATTGCAGCAAGAAAAAGGCCCACAGAAAGAAAGCTGGGACACTCTTTGGACTCATCTTGTGAGTTTCCCTTCTCTTAATGACCGCAGTTATGCACTGTATGTTGTTCAGAGTCTTAAAATTGTTGCTACACATATTTTGTCCAATTTTATAATTGTTTTGGAAGGAGGGCAAGACTAGCACCACTCTGTCATGACCAGAAGTGGAGGCCCTTTGTGTACTTTAACTCTTGAGCCTTATTGACAGCAACATGAAGGGGAGCCCAGCTTCATGTCTTCCCACCAACCTTAGGGAAAGGATAAAGTTTTGTTTGAATTTAATGTAAAAAGCAACATTTTGACTATTTAAAACTCCAATGAAAACATAATTAATAAAAACCATTAAAAAATAGTAAAATCTCCTGAACTAAAACATTTGTTAGCATCAATGTGAAAGTTGGCTTATTAGTCAAAGTCCTCTAGAGAAACAGAACCAATAAGATATATATATTTACTTATTATATGTTATATTAATTATAATTAATATAGTTAATTAATTGTAATTAATATACTATATTATGATTTATTATGAGAGGTTGGCTCACACAATTATGGAGGCTGAGAAGTCCCATGATCTGCCATCTTTAATATGGAGACCCAGGAAAGCTGGTGGTATAATTAAACCTGAGCCCAAAGCCTTGAAAAACAAGGGAGCCAATGATGTAGATTCCAGTTCAGGTCTAAAGACCTAAGAACCAGGAGGGCTGAAGGGTGGAGAAGACCAATGTTCCATCTCAAGCCATCAACCAAGGAAGGGCCAAATTCATACTTCTCCACCTTTTTGTTCTGGACCTTTTTGGTCCTCAACAGGTTAGATGATACCCACCTACATTGGGAATTATAAACCGCTTTACTGAGTCTGCCAATTCAAATGTTAATTTCATCTGGACACACCCGTGCACACCAGGAATCTCATGAGCCAGTCAGGTTGACACATAAAATTAACTGTCACATTTGGTTAATTCTTTTTTATGTAAAATCTGGAATAAAGTTTATCATCTCGCTTATGTCTAATTTAAGAGAATCTTTATCCTAGGAATGCAAGGGATTTCAAATTAGAAAAATCTATTAAGCATTCCGTAGAATTCATCTTATATACATGATAATACATCTCTTAACAATGAACAGTTAGGAATAAAAAGCTTGATTAAGGGTATTTACTTTAAAAGCTACAGCAAATGTTATGCTTATTGGTGAAAGTTTTAAGACATTCTTATTAAAATCATGCTGAACACAGAGATGTCAACTATCTCTGCTTTTATTCAACATTTTAGTCACCAATTTTTCCCCACTCTGGCATCTTCTGCCAGATCTCAAGCAACCTGAAATCTGAAGGTGGAAATTATTATGGTCATAGAGAGCACCAAAAGAAACCCTTTAGTTTAGGCTCAAAGAAAGGAAAAGGAGTCTCCTGGCAGTAAAATCAGTGGCAGCCAGGATGCTCACACACTTGAAACTCTGAGAGAGAAGAGCCTTCCAATCCAATCAGAAGCAGTATACTCCCAAGAAGGTAGGAAAAACCCTTCTTCCTTTTTTTTTTTTTTTTTTGGTCTCTTTCTCTCTCCCCTAGTGGTTGACTCTGCTCATGGAGTAGTTTCAGAAAGTGAGTGTGAAAGCTACATAAATAAAACTCCATATTTCTGGCTGGAGTAGAAAGGAGAGCCCAGGAAACCAGAAAGTACCAGGGAGATTTCAGAGTAGGAGGAACTTGGGAAAAAACACTATTAAGTTGAAACTCCTGGGATCACCCCCAAACTATACACGCATGACTCTGATCCTAAATAGCTTACCAAAGACATTGATAATAAACTAAAGACCACTGCCCACATCCCAGGTTGCCAATGGGTGAGGCACATATGGGATAAATCCAAATAGGACTGCACAGTCTTTTAAAATGGAACTAATACTAAGATTACATCTCATAGAAGACAATTCAGAATATACAGCCAAAGCTCAATCAGGTTGATTGCCTGCTAAAACAAAAATATCAACATTCTCCATAAGGCCTAATATGGTATAACACAACATTCAAAATGTCCAAAATATAACCCAAAATTACATTGCATATGAAGAACCAAGGAACTCTCAAATCACATAGGAAAAGACAATAAACAGATGCCATCAGTGAGATGTTGGAACTCACACACACCAAAATGTTCCAACACAAATGTTGGATTTATCTGACCAAGATTTTCATAATGATCCTACCAGTAAAGCCAAACACTCTTGAAATGAATCAAAAATATAGAAAGCCTCTGTCAAAAATAATATATACCATTTAACATACATATATATGTTAAATATACATAAATAAAATACTGTATATAAAATACAAAATAATAAAATAGAAATTTTAGAATTAAGATATACAATAAATGAAATTTTAAAACTCATTGGGTATGCTCAAAAGCATAAAGGAGAGGATAGGAAAGAATATGTGAACTTCAAGATAGATCAACAGAATCCAATTTGAACAAAAGAAAAAATTTATTGATTTTTAAAATTCATAGAGCCTAAGGAACCTAAAATAAAAGGTCTAGCATTTTTGTTATCTAAGTCCTAGAAGATGTTATAGTGTGCAGCATAGAAAAAATATTTACAGAAATGATTGATAGAAACTCCTCAAATTGGCAAACAAACAAAACCACAAAAGCCAACGGATTTGGGAATCTTAGAGAGCCCCCAAAAGTGAAAACTCAAAGAAATCAATGCACAGATGCATCATAATTTAACCTTTTTGGGGGCACCTGAGTGGTTCCATCGGTTAAGTGACTGACTTTGGCTCAAGTCATGATCTCACGGTTTGCGGGTTCAAGCCCCCCATCAGGCTCTATGCTGACAGCTTGAAGACTGGAGCCTGTTTCAGATTCTGTGTCTCCCTCTCTCTCTGCCCCTCCCCCCTAAGACTCTGTCTCTTTGTCTCTCAAAAAGTGAATAAATGTTAAAAACATTAAAAAAATAATTGAAATTTTTATTGAAGTAAAATTTCGATATATAACATGTAAGTTCCAAATGTACATTATAATTTGACATCTGTACTCATTACAAAGTGATCATATCCAAAAGTCTAGTTACCTTCCATCACCATACATTTGACTTCCTTTGCCTTTTCACCCATTCCCCAACCTCCTTCTCTTCTGACAACCGCCAATTTGGTCTTTGTTTATGAGTTTATTTTTGTTTTTGTTTTGTTTTGTTTTTATTGTTTCTTTGTTTCCTGTTTTTGTTTTAGATTCCACATATGACAGAAATCATACTTTGCCTTTCTCTTATTTCACTGATGTTATACAGACAAGATCCATCTATGTTGTCACAAATGACAAGATTTCACTCATTTTTATGTCTGAGTAGTATTCCACTGTATATACATCCCACATCTTCTTTATCCATATATCCAACAAAAGACATTTAGGTTGTTTTCATATATTGGCTATTGTAAATAATGTTTCAATGAACATCAGGTCACATATATTTTTTCAAATTCATGTTTTCATTTTATTCAGATATATACACAGAAATAGACTAGCTGGATATTATGGTAGTTCTAGTCTTAACTTTTTGAGGAATCTCCATAAAGTTTTCCATAATGGTTGCATCAATTTACATTCCCACCAACAGTGTTCAAGGGTTCCCTTTTCTCTACATTCTCTCACAACACTTGTTATTTCTTGTCTTTTTAATGGTAGCCAGTCTAAATGGTGTGAGGTGATATCTCATTGTAATTTTGATTTGCATTTCCCTAATAATTAGTGATGCTTAATACTTTTTCATGTGCCTATTAGCCATCTGTATGTCTTTTTTCAAAAATGCCTATGCAGGTCTTCTGCCCATTTTTGTGGAAATTTGCTTGCTTTTTGTTCCTAGATTTATGAATTCTTTCTATATTTTGGACATTAACCCCTTGTTGGATATGTGATTTGCAAATAAGTATCTTCTCCCATTCAGTAGGTTGTCTTTTCATTTTGATTATGTTTATTCACTGAGAAAAGATTTCAGTCTGACATAACGCTTTTGCTTATTTTTGTTTTTATTTCCCCTGATTTAGACTCAAATCCACAAAAAGATCATTAAGACCAATGTTAAGGAACTTATCGCCTATGTCTTCTTCCAGGAATGTTATGCTTTCAGGTATTATATTCAAGTATTTTATTCAATTTGAGCTAAGGTTTGTGTCCAGTGTAAGTAATGGTCTAGTTTCATTATTCTGCATGTGACTGTTCAGTTGTCCCACCACAATTCATTGAAGAGACTATGCCTTCTCCTTTGGATATTCTGGTCTCCCTTGTCAACAATTAATTATCGATATATGTATGGGTTTATTTCTGGCCTTCCATTTCTGCTTCATCAATCTGTGTGTCTGTTTTACACCAATATCATATGTTTTTATTAATATAGCTTTGTAATATAGTTTGATATCAGGGAGCATTATACCTCTAGGTCTGTTTTTTCTAAGATTGCTTTGGCTATTTGAGGGGTTTTGTGAATACCAATTTTACCAATTTTAGAATTATTTGTTTGGAAAAATGCCATTGGTATTTTGGTAGGGACTGAATTCAATCTATAGATTGCTTTGGGTAGCATGGACATTCTAATAATATTGTTTCTTCCAATCTATGAGCACTAAATAACTTTCCATTTATTTGGGTCTTCAATTTCCTTTATCTGTGTACAGGTTTTAGAGTTTTTAGTGTATGGGTCTTTCACTTCCTTAGTTAAATTTATTTCTAGGTATTTTACTGTTTTTGCTGCAATTGTAAATGGGATGGATTGTTTTCCTAATTTCTCTTTTCGATAGTTTCTCAGTGTATAGAAATGCCACTCATTTCTGTAGATTGGTTTTGTATCCTGCAACTATATTGAATTTATTTATTAGTTCTAACAGTTTTTAGTGGAGCCTTTAAGATTTTCTATATATTTTATCATGTCATTTGCAAATAATGACTGTTTTATTTCTTCCTTTCTGATTTAAATATCTTTTGTTTCTTTTCCTTGACTAATTGCTGTGTCTAGAATTTCCAATATTATACTGAATAAAAGTAGTAATAGTGAACATCCCTGTACTGTTCCTTATTTTAAAAGGAAAGATCTCGGCTTTTCGCTATTATAATGTGAGCTGTGGGCTTCTCATACATAGCTTTTATTATGTTGAGGCATGTTCCCTCTATAATCCACTTTGTTGAAAGTTTTTATCATAAACAGATGTTGAAATTTTTCAATTGCTTTTTTTCCCATCTGTTAGATGAACATATGATTTTTATTCTTCATTTTGTTACTGTGGTGCATCACATTGACAGATTTGTGGATGTTGAATCATCCTTGCATCCCTGGAATAAATATCACTTGATTATGGTGTATGATTCTTTTAATGTATTATTGAATTTGGCTTGCTAATATTTTGCTGAGGACTTTTTTAATCTATGTTCATGAGGATATTAGCCTATAATTGTCTTTTCTTGTGTCACTTTTGTCTGGTTTAGGTATTGGGAAAGTGCTGGCCTCATAAAATGAGTTTGGAAGAATTTCCCCTTCTTCAATTTTTTTGGAAGAGTTTGAGAAGCATAAATTCTTTGAATGATAGAATTCACTAGTGAAGTCATCTGAGTCTTTTGTTTGTTGGGAGGTAGTAGTCTTTTATGATCCTTTGTATTTCTGTGATATCAGTTGTAACATCATTCATTTCTAATTGTTTATTTGAGCACTCTCTCTTTTTTTCTTCATGAGTTTAAAGATTTGTCAATTTTGTTTATTTTTTTTCAAAGAACCAGCTCTTACTTTCATTGATATTTTCTAGTTTCTCTTTTATTTATTCTACTCTGATTTTTATTGTTTCCTTCCTTATACTAACTTTGGGCTTTGTTTGTTCTTCTTTTTCTAGTTCCTTTAGGTATAAACTTAGATTTTTTATTTGATATATTTTTTGTTTCCTGAGGTATGCCTTTATTGCCATGAACTTCCTTCTTAGAACTGCTTTTTCTTTATCCCATAGATTGCAGTATGTTCTAGTTCTGTTTTCATTCATTTCTCTCTTTTTATTTCTTCAGTTTCTTCAATGACCCATTGGTTGCTCAGTAGCATGTTGTTTAATCTCCACATTTTTGTGGTTTTTCCAGTTTTCTTTTTAT
Source organism: Panthera uncia (assembly GCF_023721935.1). Lineage (NCBI taxonomy): Eukaryota > Metazoa > Chordata > Mammalia > Carnivora > Felidae > Panthera > Panthera uncia. The sequence goes on from NW_026057588.1 coordinate 22,628,823, forward strand.
AACCAATTGCTAGTTTCATAATTGTTGTCAGGGATGTTTAATATGATATCAGTATTATTGAATTTATTGAGACTTGTTTTATAGGCTACCATATGATTTTTTCCTATAGAATGTTCCATGTGCCCTTGAGAAGAATGTGTCTTTTTCTGCTTTTGGAGGGAAAGTTCTATATATACATGTTAATTCTGTCTGGTCTAATGTGTCATTTAAGGTCAATGTCTGCTTATTGATTTTCTGTTTGGTTGATTTATCCATTGACATAGTGGGTGTTTAAATACCCTAATATTATTGTATTGCTGTCAATTTCCTATATTTCAAGTGAATATATATTTATAAATGTTAAATTTTCTGGATGAATTGAGCCCTTCATTATTACCTAATATCCTTCTTTGCCTTTTATTACTGTCTTCATTTTAAAGTCTATTTTGTCTTCTAGGAAGATAGCTACACAAACTATCTTTTTATTTCTATCTGTGTGTAATATCTTTCTTCATCTCTTTACCTTCAGTCTATGTGTATCCTTACTTTAGAAATGTCTTTTGTAGGCAGCATATAGATAGGTCTTGTTATTTTTATCCACTCAGACACTCTGTCTTTTGATTGGAGAATTAAGTCCATCTACATTTAAAGTAATTATTGATAGGTATGTACTTATTGCCATTTTGTTAATTGTTTTCTGGCTGTTTTTGTAATTCCTTTCTGTTCTTCTCTTTATCTTTTTCCTTCTGGTTTGATGGCTTCCTTTAGAGATGTGTTTAGATTTCTTTCTCATTCTCTTTTGCATGTTTACTATGAGTTTGTGTTCTTTGGTTACCATGAGATTCACATATAGTACCCTATGTATATATTACAAACTGTTTTAAGCTAATAGCAACTTAGTTTATTTTTTTATAAAATCTTTTAATGTTTATTTATTTTTGAGAGAGAGATAGAGCACAAGTGAGGGAGGAACAGAGATCAGGGAGACACAGAATCCGAAGCAGGCTCTAGGCTCTGAGCTGTCAGGACAGAGCCTGATGTGGGACTTGCACCCACAAACTGTAAGATCATGACTTGAACCAAAGTCGGATGCTTAACCAACTGAGCCACCAGGAGCCCCGCAACTTAAACACATACTGAAACTTCACTTTTTTATTCCTACCCACTATGTTTTATATTTTTGATATAACATTTTTAAATCTTTTTATTTTATGCACCCCTTAACTAATTATTGTAGTTTTAGTTAATTTTACTGCTTTTGTCCTTTAACTTTTACATTTACTTATAGGTGATTGATCTACTATCTTTATTATATATTTAAATTTCCAGTGATTTTTTTTATTTTTGCATTTTTTCTGTTATTAATTAGTGCCATTTCTTTTCAGCTTAAAGAAGTCCCTTTAACATTTCTTTTTCTTTTTATTTCTTTGAGAGAGAGAGTGTGAGTGAACAAGGGGCAGAGAGCAAGATAGAGAGAGAGAGTATGTTATGCCCGAAGTTCTGAAACCTCCCACAAAAGACCACCAGAGTCGTAAGTCAAAGCCAAGTGGCAAGGGTCATTTATTGCAGGTTCGAACCTGGACCTCTGCGCCCCCGTTGCCGGTGATGCCAAGAGGCCCTGAGAGAGGTTTTTACACCCCTTTTATAGACAGGTACAAACAAGTCATGGGGAAACCAGGAATTTTTCACAGTTATAGAGCTGCGATTGGTTGGTGTTTAAAGTTGGACACTTAACAGTGTTCGATTGGTTCCTGCCTTTAGGTCAGACCACAACCGGGGGTACGGGTATCACAATGATTGATCAGGAATACACGGATGTGCCAGGCAACAATGATTGATCAGGAGTACACGGATGTGCCAGGCAACAATGATTGATCAGGAATACATGGGCATGCCAAGCAATTGTACAGAAGCGGAACAAGCTGGTTAAGCTTGGTTAGGTTTCAGTTTCCTGTAACTTAAGCTTTTAAGTTTCAATTTTCTCAGGCCTTTCAAGAGAAAATCCCACAAGGGGCAGAGATGAAAAGAGAGTGCAGAACCCAAAGTGGGAATTGAGCTCACCCCAAGCAGGGCTTGAAGTCACGAATTGTAAAATCATGACCCAAGCCAAAGTCGGATGCTTAACCAAGTGTGCCACCCAGGTGCCCCTCCCTTTAGCATTTCTTGTAAGACCAGTTTAGTGGTGATGAGCTCCTTCAGTTTTTGCTCATCTAGAAATCTTTTATCTCTCCTTCAATTGTTAATGATAAGCTTGTCAGGTAGAAAATTCTTCATTGGAAATATTTTCCTTTCATCATTTTGAATATGTTATGCCACTCTCTTCTGGCCTGTAGTTTCTGCTGAGAAATCTGCTGGTTGATTTATAGGGTTTCACTTGTACATAGGAGTTATTTTTTTCTTGCTGCTTTTAGGATTTTCTCTTTATCTTTAACTTTCATCATATTAATTAAAATGTGTCTTGATGTGATCTACTTTGGGTTCATTTTATTTTGACTCTAGGATTCCTAGACCTGGATGTCTATTTCGTTACCCAGATTAGGGAAATTGTCATCCATTACTCTTAAGTTTTAGAGCCCTATCTCTCTTCTTTCCTCTTAGGACTCCTATAATGTGAATGTTATTCCACTTGGTGTTGTCTCAAAGCTCCCTTAAGGAATCTCCATTTTTTAAATTCTTTTCTATTTTTCTGCTCTACCTGGGTGATTTCTATTGCCCTGTCTTCCAGCTTGCTGATCTATTCTTCTGCTTTATCCAGTCTTCTGTTAAACCCCTGTAGTGTATTTTTTAGTTCAGTTATTGTATTCTCCAGCTATGTAGTGTCTGGGACTTTCTTAAATTTTCTATCTCTTTACTGAAGATCTCACTGTGTTCATTATTCTCCCAAGTTCAGTGAGCATCTTTATGACCATTATTTTGAACTCTTTCTCAGGTATATTGCTTATCTCCATTTTTTTGTCTTTTTCCAAGGTTTTGCCTTATTCTTTCATTTGAAATATATTCCTGTGTCTCTTAGTTTTTTCTGACTTTGTGCTTGTTTCAAGGTGTGAGATGAGCTATCTCTCCCAGTCTGAATGAGTGTCCACTGGAAGGTTGGGGATGTATTTTAATTGGTATCTGTACAGTGCTCTGGGGGTGGTACACTGCCAAGCTCTATCTCTCTAATTATTTTAGTCTCATGGGACCCAAGGATGCAAGCCCCCCTACCCTGCATTTCAAGGCATTCAAGCCCCCTACCTACTTGTGTGGGGATGCATGCACATTTTGGGTCTGGTGGGGCAGGGGAAGCAGTGAATGAGCACTGGGCCAGGGCAAACCTGCTCACCAGATCTGATGGGTGGAGTCCCCAATGGGCAAGCTCTGGGCTAGGTCTGGTAGGGCAAGGCCACAAGGGCTCAACCCAGCAGTGGGTTGAGCAGAACTAGTGAGGAAGATTGAGAGACCCAAAAATGGCACTAGCCACTTTAGGACTAGAAAGGAAGAAAGGAAGTAAAAATAAAATGGCACCCACCAGAGCCTCTGTCCCCAGAGTGACCTTCAATAGATCCCTGTCCCTCTAATATACTTTCTGAGACTAATCAACAAATATCCCTCATGCATGGCCCAAGTGCTTCTCAAGCTATTACCTCTGCATTGGTGATAAAAACTCTCAACAAAGTGAGTTTAGAGAGAATGTATCTCAACATAATAAAGGTCATATATGATAAGACCACAAGTAACACATATTCAGTAGTGAAAAATTGAAACCTTGTTCCCAACTTTAAAGGAAATCTAAGGATCTCTAAAATCAATAACAACACAAGGATGTCCACTTTCAACAATTTTATTCAACATAGTATTAGTAATCCTAGTCAGAGAAATTAAGCAAGAAAAATAAATAAAAGGCATCCACATTGGAAGGGAAGATGTAAAACTTCCACTATTTGCAGATGACATGATACTGTATATAGAAAACTCTAAAGATTCTCAATAAAAAAAACTGTTAGATGAAATGCCTGGATGGCTCAGTTAAGTGACCGTTTCTTGATTTCAGCTCAGGTCATGATTTCACAGTTTGTGTTCAACCTCTGCATCAGGTTCCATGCTGACAGTGTGGAGCTACTTGACATTCTCTCTCCTCCCTCTCTCTCTGTCCCTCCAGAGCTCGTTCTCTCTCTCTCTCTCTCTCTCTCTCTCAAAATAAATAAGTAAACTTAAAAAAAACTGTTACAGGGAAAATGGCAGCATAGGAGGACGCTGGGCTCACCGCGCGTCCTGCTGATCACTTAGATTCCACCTACACCTGCCTAAATAACCCAGAAAACCACCAGAAGACTAGCAGAACGGAGTCTCTGGAGCCAAGCGCAGACAAGAGGCCCACGGAAGAGGGTAGAAAGGGCAGTGAGGCAGTGCGCACTCCACGGACTGGTGGGAGGGAGCTGGGGCGGAGGGGCAGCCTGCCTGCCTGCCAAGCAGAGCCCCCGAGTCTGGCTTGCAAAAGCGGAGGGGCCGGACGGAGTGTGTTCCGAAAGCAAGCGGGACTTAGCATCTGGGAGGTCATAAGTTAACAGCTCTGCTCAGAAATCGGGAAGGCTAGAGGACGAAGGGAGGGAAAGTTGCTGAGCCCCGCGACGACAGAGCTCAATTTGGCGGGGAACAAAGGTGTTCGCCAGCGCCATCTCCCTCGCCCATCCCCCAGCCAAAATCCCAAAGGGAACCAGTTCCTGCCAGGGAACTTGCTTGCTCCACGCAAACACCAAAAGCTGTGCTTCTGCGGAGCCAAACCTTCAGCAGCATATCTGACTCCCTCCCACTGCCACAGGGCCCCTCCTGAAGTGGATCACCTAAGGAGAAGCGAGCTAAGCCTGCCCTCCTCAACCTGTGCACCTTGCCTACCCACCCCAGCTAATACCCAGCACCACAAGCCTGGCAGTGTGCAAGTAGCCCAGACGGGCCATGCCACCCCACAGTGAATCCAGCCCCTAGGAGAGGGGAAGAGAAGGCACACATCAGTCCGACTGTGGCCCCAGAGGTGGGCTGGGAGCAGACATGAGGTCTGACTGCGGCCCCGCCCACCAACTCCATTTATACACCACAGCACAGGGGAAGTGCCCTGCAGGTCCACACCACTCCAGGGACTATCCAAAATGACCAAACGGAAGAATTCCCCTCATAAGAATCTCCAGGAAATAACAACAGCTAATGAACTGATCAAAAAGGATTTAAATAATATAACAGAAAGTGAATTTAGAATAATAGTCATAAAATTAATCGCTGGGCTTGAAAACAGTATACAGGACAGCAGAGAATCTCTTGCTACAGAGATCAAGGGACTAAGGAACAGTCACGAGGAGCTGAAAAGCGCTTTAAACGAAATGCAAAACAAAATGGAAATGACGACGGCTCAGATTGAAGAGGCAGAGGAGAGAATAGGTGAACTAGAAGATAAAGTTATGGAAAAAGAGGAAGCTGAGAAAAAGAGAGATAAAATATCCAGGAGTATGAGGGGAAAATTAGAGACCTAAGTGATACACTAAAAAGAAATAATATACGCATAATTGGTATCCCAGAGGAGGAAGAGAGAGGGAAAGGTGCTGAAGGGGTACTTGAAGAAATTATAGCTGAGAACTTCCCTGAACTGGGGAAGGAAAAAGGCATTGAAATCCAAGAGGCACAGAGAACTCCCTTCAGACGTAACTTGAATCGATCTTCTGCACGACATATCATAGTGAAACTGGCAAAATACAAGGATAAAGAGAAAATTCTGAAAGCAGCAAGGGATAAACGTGCCCTCACATATAAAAGGAGACCTATAAGATTCGTGACTGATCTCTCTTTTGAAACTTGGCAGGCCAGAAAGGATTGGCACGAGATCTTCAGTGTGATGAAAAGAAAAAATATGCAACCGAGAATCCTTTATCCAGCAAGTCTGTCATTTAGAATAGAAGGAGAGATAAAGGTCTTCCCAAACAAACAAAAACTGAAGGAATTTGTCACCACTAAACCAGCCCTACAAGAGATCCTAAGGGGGAATCCTGTGAGACAAAGTACCAGAGACATCACTACAAGCATAAAACATACAGACATCACAATGACTCTAAACCCGTATCTTTCTATAATAACACTGAATGTAAATGGATTAAATGCGCCAACCAAAAGACATAGGGTATCAGAATGGATAAAAAAACAAGACCCATCTATTTTCTGTCTACAAGAGACTCATTTTAGATACAAGGACACCTTTAGATTAAGAGTGAGGGGATGGAGAACTATCTATCATGCTACTGGAAGCCAAAAGAAAGCTGGAGTAGCCATACTTATATCAGACAAACTAGACTTTAAATTAAAGGCTGTAACAAGAAATGAAGAAGGGCATTATATAATAATTACAGGGTCTATCCATCAGGAAGAGCTAACAATTATAAATGTCTATGCGCCGAATACCGGAGCCCCCAAATATATAAAACTATTACTCATAAACATAAGCAACCTTATTGATAAGAATGTGGTAATTGCAGGGGACTTTAACACTCCACTTACAGAAATGGATAGATCATCTAGACACACAGTCAATAAAGAAACAAGGGCCCTGAATGACACATTGGATCAGATGGACTTGACAGATATATTTAGAACTCTGCATCCCAAAGCAACAGAGTATACTTTCTTCTCGAGCGCACATGGAACATTCTCCAAGATGGATCATATACTGGGTCACAAAACAGCCCTTCATAAGTATACAAGAATTGAAATTATACCATGCATACTTTCAGACCACAATGCTATGAAGCTTGAAATCAACCACAGGAAAAAGTCGGGAAAACCTCCAAAAGCATGGAGGTTAAAGAACACCCTACTAACGAATGAGTGGGTCAACCAGGCAATTAGAGAAGAAATTTAAAAATATATGGAAACAAACGAAAATGAAAATACAACAATCCAAACGCTTTGGGATGCAGCGAAGGCAGTCCTGAGAGGAAAATACATTGCAATCCAGGCCTATCTCAAGAAACAAGAAAAATCCAAAATACAAAATCTAACAGCACACCTAAAGGAAATAGAAGCAGAACAGCAAAGGCAGCCTAGACCCAGCAGAAGAAGAGAAATAATAAAGATCAGAGCAGAAATAAACAATATAGAATCTAAAAAAAACTGTAGAGCAGATCAACGAAACCAAGAGTTGGTTTCTTGAAAAAATAAACAAAATTGACAAACCTCCAGCCAGGCTTCTCAAAAAGAAAAGGGAGATGACCCAAATAGATAAAATCATGAATGAAAATGGAATTATTACAACCAATCCCTCAGAGATACAAACAATTATCAGGGAATACTATGAAAAATTATATGCCAACAAACTGGACAACCTGGAAGAAATGGACAAATTCCTAAACACCCACACACTTCCAAAACTCAATCAGGAGGAAATAGAAAGCTTGAACAGACCCATAACCAGCGAAGAAATTGAATCGGTTATCAAAAATCTCCCAACAAATAAGAGTCCAGGACCAGACGGCTTCCCAGGGGAGTTCTACCAGACGTTTAATGCAGAGATAATACCTATCCTTCTCAAGCTACTCCAAGAAAAAGAAAGGGAAGGAAAACTCCCAGACTCATTCTATGAAGCCAGTATTACTTTGATTCCTAAACCAGACAGAGGCCCAGGAAAAAATGAGAACTACAGGCCAATATCCCTGATGAATATGGATGCAAAAATTCTCAACAACATACTAGCAAATCGAATTCAACAGCATATAAAAGGAATTATTCACCGTGATCAAGTGGGATTCATTCCTGGCATGCAGGGCTGGTTCAACATTCGCAAATCAATCAACGTGATACATCACATTAATAAAAGAAAAGAGAAGAACCATATGATCCTGTCAATCGATGCAGAAAAGGCCTTTGAGAAAATTCAGCACCCTTCCTTAATAAGAACCCTTGAGAAAGTCGGGATAGAAGGAACATACTTAAACATCATAAAAGCCACTTATGAAAAGCCCACAGCTAACATCATCCTCAATGGGGAAAAACTGAGAGCTTTTTTCCTGAGATCAGGAACACGACAGGGATGCCCACTCTCACTGCTGTTGTTTAACATAGTGTTGGAAGTGCTAGCATCAGCAATCAGACAACAAAAGGAAATCAAAGGCATCAAAATTGGCAAAGATGAAGTCAAGCTTTCACTTTTTGCAGATGACATGATATTATACATGGAAAATCTGATAGACTCCACCAAAAGTCTGCTAGAACTGATACATGAATTCAGCAAAGTTGCAGGATACAAAATCAATGTACAGAAATCAGTTGCATTCTTATACACTAACAATGAAGCAACAGAAAGACAAATAAAGAAACTGATGCCATTCACAATTGCACCAAGAAGCATAAAATACCTAGGAATAAATCTAACCAAAGATGTAAAAGATCTGTATGCTGAAAACTATAGAAAGCTTATGAATGTATTTGAAGAAGATATAAAGAAATGGAAAGACATTCCCTGCTCATGGATTGGAAGAATAAATATTGTCAAAATGTCAATACTACCCAAAGCTATCTACACATTCAATGCAATCCCAATCAAAATTGCACCAGCATTCTTGAAACTAGAACAAGCAATTCTAAAATTCATATGGAACCACAAAAGGCCCCGAATAGCCAAAGTAATTTTGAAGAAGAAGACCAAACAGGAGGCATCACAATCCCAGACTTTAGTCTCTACTACAAAGCTGTCATCATCAAGACAGCATGGTATTGGCACAAAACAGACACATAGATCAATGGAATAGCATAGAAACCCCAGAATTAGACCCACAACCGCATGGCCAACTCATCTTTGACAAAGCAGGAAAGAACATCCAATGGAAAAAAGACAGTCTCTTTAACAAATGGTGCTGGGAGAACTGGACACCAACATGCAAAAGGTTGAAACTAGACCACTTTCTCACACCATTCACAAAAATAAACTCAAAATGGATAAAGGACCTGAATGTGAGACTGGAAACCATCAAAACCCTAGAGGAGAAAGCAGGAAAAGACCTCTCTGACCTCAGCTGTAGCAATCTCTTACTTGACATATCTCCAAAGGCAAGGGAATTAAAAGCAAAAATGAACTACTGGGACCTTATGAAGATAAAAAGCTTCTGCACAGCAAAGGAAACAACCAACAAAACTAAAGGGCAACCAACGGAATGGGAAAAGATATTCGCAAATGACATATCGAACAAAGGGCTAGTATCCAAAATCTGTAAAGAGCTCACCAAACTCCACACCCGAAAAACAAATAACCCAGTGAAGAAATGGGCAGAAAACATGAATAGACACTTCTTTAAAGAAGACATCCGGATGGCCAACAGGCACATGAAAAGATGTTCAACGTCGCTCCTTATCAGGGAAATACAAATCAAAACCACACTCAGATATCACCTCACGCCAGTCAGAGTGGCCAAAATGAAGAAATCAGGAGACTATAGATGCTGGAGAGGATGTGGAGAAATGGGAACCCTCTTGCACTGTTGGTGGGAATGCAAATTAGTGCAGCCGTTCTGGAAAGCAGTGCGGAGGTTCCTCATAAAATTAAAAATAGACCTACCCTATGACCCAGCAATAGCACTGCTAGGAATTTACCCATACTCAGATACAGGAGTACTGATGCATAGGGGCACTTGTACCCCAATGTTTATAGCAGCACTCTCAACAATAGCCAAATTATGGAAAGAGCCTAAATGTCCATCAACTGATGAATGGATAAAGAAATTGTGGTTTATATACACAATGGAGTACTACGTGGCAATGAGAAAGAATGAAATATGGCCCTTTGTAGCAACATGGAAGGAACTGGAGAGTGTGATGCTAAGTGAAATAAGCCATACAGAGAAAGACAGATACCATATTGTTTCACTCTTATGTGGATCCTGAGAAACATAACAGAAACCCATGGAATAGGGGAAGGAAAAAAAAAAAAGAGGTTAGAGTGGGAGAGAGCCAAAGCATAAGAGACTGTTAAAAACTGAGAACAAACTGAGGGTTGATGGGGGGTGGGAGGGAGGGGAGGGTGGGTGATGGGTATTGAGGAGGGCACCTTTTGGGATGAGCACTGGGTGTTGTATGGAAACCAATTTGACAATAAATTTCATATATTGAAAAAAAAACTGTTAGAGCTATAAATGAATTCAGTTAAGTTTCAGGATATAAAATCAATACACAAAAAGCTGTTATGTTTGTGTACACTAATAACAAACTACCAGAAAGAGAAATAAAGCAAAGGGAAAGGAAAATAAAATAAAAACAGACAGGGAGGCAAACCATAAGAGATTCTTAAAGACAGAGAATAAACAGGGTTGCTGGTGAGGAGGTTAGTGGGGGATGGGCTAAATGGGTGATGGGCATTAAGGAGGACACTTGTTGGGTTGAGGACTGAGTGTTATATGGATGTGATAAATCACTGGGTTCTACTCCTGAAACCAATACTACACTGTATGTTAACTAACTTTAATTTAATAAATTAATTTTAAAAAGAAAACAATCTCATTTACAATTGCATCCAAAAAAAAACAACCTAGAAATAAATTTAACTAAGGAGGTGAAAGATCTATACATTGAAAACTATGACAGATTAATGAAGTAGATGGAAGAAGACACAAATAAATGGGAAAATATTCCATGCTCATGGATTGGAAGAATTGTTAAAATGTTCATACTGCCCAAAGCAATATACAGATCCAAATCAATCCTTATCAGAATCCCAATGGCATTTTTCCCAGAGAGAAAACAAACAATCTTAAAATTTATATGGAACCATAAAAGACTCCAAATAGCAAAAACAATCTTAGAAAAAAAAACAAAGTTGCCGACTTAATGCACCTTGATTTCAAACTATAGTACAAAGTTACAGTAATCAAAACAATATGATATTGAAATAAAATCAGACACATATATCAACAGAACAGAATATATACCCTGGAAATAAATCCACACATATATGGTCAATTAATTTATTATAAAAAAGTCAAGGATATACAATGAGGAAAGCAGTTTCTTCAATGAATGGTGTTGAGGATATTATATAGCTACGTGCAAAAGAATTAAACTGAATTGGTATCTTACACAAAAATTGAAAATAGATTAAAAACTTGAACATAAGACCCAAAACTATAAAACTCCTAGAAGAAAAAATAGGTGATAAACTCCTTGACACAGGTCTTGGTGATGAATTTTGGCATCTAACACCAAAAGCAGAAGTAATGAAAACAGGTGCACCTGGGTAACTCAGTCAGTTAAGCGCCTGACTTCGGCTCAGGTCATGGTCTCACCTTTCATGGGTTCAAGCCCCTTGTCAGGCTCTGTGCTGAAAGCTCAGAGCCTGGAGCCTGCTTAAGATTCTGTGTCTCCCTCTCTCTCTACCCCTCTCCTGCTTGCACTCTGTGTCTGTGTGTGTCTCTCTCTCAAAAATAAACATTTTAAAATTTTTAAAAAGAAGCAACAGAAACAAAGTAAACAAATGAGACAATACCAAACTTAAAGGCTCTGCACAGAAAAGGAAACATCAACAAAATGAAAAGGCAATCTTCTGAATAGGAGAAAATAATTGCAAATCGTAGTTTTGATAAGCAGCTAATATCCAAAGCAAAAAAGAACCCATACAACTCAATATCAAAAACAAAAAAACAAAACAAAACAAAAAATCCAATTTAGAGTGGGCAGAAGATCTAAGTAGACATTTTTCTAAACAAAATACACAGATGGCTAACAGGCACGTGAAAAGATATTCAACATCACTAATCATCAGAGAAATGCAAATCAAAACCACAATGAGTTATCACTTCACACACACTTCATACACAGTTGGAATCACTGTTATCAAAAAGACAAGAAATAACAAGTGTTGGAGAAGAGGTGGAGAAAAGTGATCCCTTGTGCACTGTTGGTGGCGATGTAATTAGTTAAGCCACTATGGAAAACAATATAAGTATTCCTCAAAAAATTAGAAAAAGAACTACCACATGATCCAGCCATCCCACTTCTGGGTATTATCTGAAGAAAGTAAAAAGCAAACTCAAAAAGATATATGCACTCTTGTGTTCACTGCAGCATTATTTACAATAGCCAAGATATAGAAACAAACATAAATTCCCATCAATTAATGAATGGATAAAGAAATTGTGGTATATAAATATTTAATATAATATTTTTCAGCCATAGAAAAGAATGAAAGCTTGCCACTTGCAACAATGTAAATTGACCTTGAGGACATCATACTAAGTATAAGTCAGACAGAGAAAGATAAATGCTGTATGATCTCTCTTTTACATGTGGAATTTTAAAAAAGAGAAAGAAACCAAGCTCATATATACAGAGAGCATGTTGGCAATTTCCAGAGGCAGGAGGTGGGGGTGGGGGTGTTTGTTTTTTAGTTTAAATAAATTGAATAAAGATAAATAGATGTTTAAAATTTGTGAGCCAGTTATATTCTGTCTATAAGGATCTTGCTTCAAACATAATCATATCAGGACATACAATGCAAATATTAATGAAGAGAAAACTGGAGTAAATATATTACTATCACACAAAGTGGACTTTAGAGCAAAGAAAACTGCCAAAACATTGTATAATGATAAAAGGGTCAATTTACCAAGAAGATACAACAATTCTAAATGTGTATGAACCTAACAACAGACTTTCAAATATATAAAATGAAAAAAGAATTTTTTAAATGTTATTAATTAAATCTTTAATTCTGAAAAAGACACTGTTAAAAAATGCAAAGAATGTTGAAGATGCAAAAGAATGAAACTAGACCAACTTCTTACACCATATACAAAAATAAATTCTAAATGAGAGACCTGAAACCATAAAATCCTAGAAGAGAGTACAGGCAGTAATTCCTCTGACATCAGCCATAACAACAATTTTCTAGATATGTCTCCTGAGGTAAGGGATTTCCAAAATAAAATAAACTTTTGGGACTACATCAAAATACAAAGCTCCTGCACAGAGGAGGAAATAATTGAAACTAAAAGGCAATCTACAGAATGGGAAAAGATATTTGCAAATGACATATCTGATAAAGGGTTAGTAACCAAAATCTATAAAGAACCTATAAAACTCAACTCCTAAAAAACAAATAATCCAATTAAGAAATGGTCAGAAGAAATAAACAGATGTTTTTCCAAAGACGACATCTAGATGGTCAACAGACACATGAAAAGATGCTCAACATCACTGACCATTAGAGAAATGCAAATCAAAACTCTAATGAGATATTACCTCACACTTGAGGTGTCAGAATGGTGAAAATCAACAGCACAAAATATAAATGTTGGCAAGGATGTGGAGAAAAATGCACTGTTGGTGGGAATGAAAACTGGTGTGGCCACTGTGGAAAACAGTATGGAGGTTCCTCAAAAAGTTAATAGAACAACCCTAGGATTCTACCCAGAAGGGAAATTCAAGTCAAAACCCTTATGAGTTACCACTAAAAACCTGTTCGAATAAATAAAAAACAATGACAATACTAAGTGATGACAAAGACATGAAGCAATTGGTCCTTTAAACCACTGTTTGTAGGAATGCAAAATGGTACAGCCACTTTAGAAAACAGTTTATGTGTTTCTTACAAAGTTAAACATACATTTACTATATGTTTCATCAACTACTGCTAAGTATTTACTCTAGAAAAATGGAAATTCTTTTTTACTCTAAGTAATTACTCTAGAAATTCATTTTAATCTAGACAAATGGAAACCTGTATAAGAATTTTTACAGAAGTTATGCTCATAATTGCCAACTGGAAACAACCCAAATATTCTTTAATGGATAAATTGTTATATAAATGAGCCAACGATGGCCTCTGTTATTTTTTATTTACTGCAGGTTAAGATCAGTTAACTCAAAAGCCCATCCACACCAAACTCAAGTTGTCACATATCGATTATTTAAAAAATAACCTAAACAAGCAAAATTTTGGCCATTTAGAGTCTTTCTGTTTTGCATACCTTGTAAAAACACACCCAACAGCTATTACCTATTGATAAGATAGTGCCTTTCATAAGGCCCCAAGCCATTGCTTCCCTTTGGGGTTCTCTGACCCAGAGACTTTCTGCAATGCTGCTGACTGATACCACCTAGACATATAAGCTCACTCTCCAACACCACTCCTCCCAGGACTTCCCTTGCCTTCCACCCTTTTGGGATGATGGCCCCTTGTCATAATGCCCTGGAAAGCCTCATGCTGTGAGATTCTCATGCAAGCTTGTCCAAATGCCACCCAATAAAGCTTGTTGTGTGTTACTGCTCTCCTCATCATATCTTTTCCCTGACTCAGCTCCCAAATCTCTGAAACCCTCTGCATAAATGGATATGCAGACTGCAGCATATTCACACAATGGAATACCACTTACCAATAAAAGTAAAAAACTATTAATCCATGCAACAAGTTGGATGCGAGTAAAAGAAGCCAGTATCAAAAATACATGTAAATTCCATGTATGTAAACTCCACGTCCAAAAGATAAAACAATAATGATGTAGAACATATCAGTTGTTGCCAACGGTTAGAGATAAGGGGGCTAATACTACAAAAGGACACCACAGGAAGATTTTGGGGTAGTGGAACTATTTTGAATCCTGACCATGATTATCATACCTGATAGATGAGTCAACATCTGTAGATCTGTATACTATTCCCCCCCCCAAAAGTGTCAATTCTGTGTACTAATTTTTATTTTTTAAGTTAATTTATTTATTTTGAGAAAGAGACAGTGAGAGCGAGTGGAGGAGGGGCAAGAGAGAGGGAGAGACAGAATCCCAAGCAGGATCCTCACTGTCAGCACAAAGCCCAAGGCCAAGCACAAAGTTATGAGCCATGAGATCATGACCTGAGTTAAAACTAAAAGTTGGGGGACGCCTGGGTGGCTCGGTCGGTTAAGCATCTGACTTCAGCTCAGGTCACGATCTCGTGGTCCGTGAGTTCGAGCCCCGCGTCGGGATCTGTGCTGACTGCTCAGAGCCTGGAGCCTGTTTCAGACTCTGTGTCTCCCTCTCTCTCTGCCCCTCCCCGTTCATGCTCTGTCTCTCTCTGTCTCAAAAATAAATAAAACATTAAAAAAAACCAACAACTAAAAGTTGGATGTTTAACCAACTGAGCCATCCAGGTGCCCTTATTGTGTACTAATTTTTTAAACAAAAATTTAGAAAATATTAACTGTTTAGACCAGAAAAATAACATTATATTGTATCATTTATTATGTGCATAGATGCAAAATATGCAAAGACCATAAAGGAAAATGAGAAAGAAATAAAATTTTACTGTTGGAAAGTTCTTACATTTTATAAGTACAATACTTACTCTAAGTAGACTGTAATAAGTTGAGAATGTATATTGTTATATCCAGCACAGTCCTTAAAATGTACAATTAATTAATTAAAAGGTACAATAAGTTTTAGCTAAAACATCAACAGATAAAATGAAACACTAAAAAATTTTTGATAAATATATATTAAAACAAAGAACAAAAAAATAAGAAACAAACAAATTAACTGGGATAACTAGAAAAATAAGTAGCAAAATGATACACCTAAACCCAACCATATCTATAATTATACTTAATCCAAATGTACTGAATACTCCAATTAAAAAACAGTAATAGTCACAATAGATACAATATGCAACACCCGCTATATGCTACCTACAAAAAGTATACTTTATATACAACACCACAGATTGGTCAAAAACAATAAGATGTAAACAGATATTCCACAAAAATAGTAAACTTAAGAAAACTGGTGTGACTATGTTAATATTAAAGTAGACCTCGGGGCTTCTGGGAGGCTCAGTAAGTTAGGCATCCAATTCTTGATTTCAACTCAGGTCATGATCTCACAGTTCATGGGATACAGCCTCATGTCCAACTGTGTGCTGACAGCACAGAACCTGCTCGGGATTCACTCTTATTCTCTCTCTCTCTCTCTCTCTCTCTCTGCTGTTCCCTCTCCTCTCTCTTTCAAAATAAATAAACATTAAAAAAACAAACCTGGAAACAATGGCTTTGAATGACACATTGGACCAGATGGACTTAACAGATTTATTCAGAACATCTCATCCTAAAGCAACAGACTATACATTCTTCTCCAGTGCACATGGAACATTCTCCAGAATAGACCATATACTGGGACACAAATCAGCCCTAAGTAAGTACAAAAAGATCGAGATAATACCAACATATTTTCAGACAATGCTATGAAACTTTAAATCAACCACAAGAAAACATTTGGAAAGGTAACAAATACTTGGAGACTGAAGAACAACCTACTAAAGAATGAATGGGCTAACCAAGCAGTTAAAGAAGAAATTAAAAAGTATATGGAAGTCAATGAAAATGATAGCACCACAACCCAAAACCTCTGGGACACAGCAAAGACGGTCATAAGAGGAAAGTATATAGCAATCCAGGCCTTCCTAAAAAAGAAAGAAAGATCTCAGATACACAACCTAACTTACACCTTAAGGAGCTGGAAAAAGAACAGCAAACAAAACCCAAAACCAGCAGAAGGCAGGAAATAATAAAGATTAGAGCAGAAATTAATGCTATCAAGCCCAAAAAAACAGTAGAACAGATCAATGAAACCAGAAGTTGGTTCTTTGAAAGAATTAACAAAATTGATAAACCACTAGCCAGTTTGATCAAGAAGAAACAGGAAAGGACCCAAATAAGTAAAATCAAGAATGTGAGGAGAAATCACAACCAAAACAACAGGAGGAAAACAATAATAAGAGAATATTATGAGCAATTATATGCCAATAAAATGGGATATCCGGAAGAAATGGACAAATTCCTAGAAACATATACACTACCAAAACTGAAACAGGAAGAAATAGGATATTTGAACAGACCCATAACCAGTAAGGAAATCAAATTAGTAATAAAAAATCTGCCAAAAAACAAGAGTCCAGGGCCAGATGGCTTTCCATGAGAATTCTACCAAACATTTAAGGAAGAATTAATATCTATTTTTTTGAAACTGTTCCAAAAAATAGAAATGGAAGGAAAACTTGCAAACTCTTTCTATGAAGCCAGCATTACCTTGATTCCAAAACTAGACAGAGACCCCACTAAAAAGGAGAACTGTAGACCAATTTCCCTGATGAACATGGATGCAAAAATCCTCAACAAGATATTAGCCAACCAGATCCAACAATACATTAAAAAAATTATTCACCACGACCAAGGGGGATTTATACCTGGGATGCAGGGCTGGTTCAATATCCGCAAAACAATTAACGTGATTCATCATATCAGTAAAAGAAAGAACAAGAACCATATGATCCTCTCAATAGATGCAGAGAAAGCATTTGACAAAATACAGCATCGTTCTGGATAAAAAAAACCCTCGAGAAAGTAGGGATAGAAGGATCATACCTCGAGATGATAAAAGCCATATATGAGTGACCCAATGCTAATATCATCCTCAATGGGGAAACACTGAGAGCTTTTCCTCTAAGGTCAGGAACAGAACAGGGATGTCCACTCTCGCCACTGTTATTCAACATAGTATTGGAAGTTTTAGCCTCTGCAATCAGACAACACAAAGAAATAAAAGTCACCCAAATCGGCCCGGAGGAGGTCAAACTTTCACTCTTCGCAGATGACATGATACTTTATATGGAAAACCCAAAAGATTCCACCAAAAAACTGCTAGAACTGATTCATGAATTCAGCAAAATTGCAGGATATAAAATCAATGCACAGAAATTGGTTGCATTCCTCTACACCAGCAATGAAGTGACAGAAAGAGAAATCAAGGAATCAATCCCATTTACAGTTGCACAAAAAACCATAAAATACCTAGGAATAAATCTAACCAAAGAGGTGAAAAATCTATACGCTGAGAACTATAGAAAGCTTATGAAAGAAATTGAAGAAGACACAAAGAAATGGAAAAAGATTCCATGCTCCTGGATAGGAAGAACAAATATTGTTAAAATGTCGATACTACCCAAAGCAATCTACGTATTCAACACAATCTCTATCAAAGTAACACCAGCATTCTTCACAGAGCTGGAACAAACAATCCTAAAATTTGTATGGAACCAGAAAAGACCCCGCAGAGCCAAAGCAATCTTGAAAAAGAAAACCAAAGCAGTAGCATCACAATCCCAGACTTAAAGCTATACTATAAAGCTGTAATCTTCAAGACAGTATGGTACTGGCACAAGAACAGACACTTAGATCAATGGAACAGAATAGAGAACCCAGAAATGGACCCACAAACATATGGCCAACTAATCTTTGACAAAGCAGGAAAGAACATCCAATGGAATAAAGACAGTCTCTTCAGCAAGTGGTGCTGAGAAAACTGGACAGCGACATGCAGAAGAATGAACCTGGACCACTTTCTCACACCACACACAAAAATAAACTCAAAATGGATGAAAGACCTCAATGTAAGACAGGAAGCCATCAAAATCCTTGAGGAGAAAGCAGGCAAAAGCCTCTTTGATCTTGTCCACAGCAATTTCTTACTCAACACATCTCTGGAGGCAAGGGAAACAAAAGCAAAAATGAACTACTGGGACCTCATCAAAATAAAAAGCTTGTGCACAGTGAAGGAAAACAATCAGCAAAACTAAAAGCCAACTGACAGAATGGAAGAAGATATTTGCAAATGACATATCAGATAAAGGGTTAGTATCCAAAATCTACTTATCAAACTCAACACCAAAAAACAAATAATCCAGTGAAGAAATGGGCAGAAGACATGAATAGACACTTCTCCAAGGAAGACATCCAGATGGCCAACTGACACAAGAAAAAATGTGCAACATCACTCATCATCAGGGAAATACAAACCAAAACCACAATGAGATACCACCTCACACCTGTCAGAATGACTAACATTAACAACTCAGGCAACAACAGATGTTGGCAAGGATGCAGAGAAAGAGGATCTCTTTTGCATTGTTGGTGGCAATGCAAGCTGGTGCAGCCACTCTGGAAAACAGTATGCAGGTTCCTCAAAAAACTGAAACTACCGAAACTACTGAAACTGAAACTGAAACATAGAACTATCCTATGACCCAGAAATTGCACTCCTAGGCATTTATCCACAGGATACAGTGTACTGTTTCAAAGGGACACATGCACCCCCATGTTTATAGCAGCACTATCAACAATAGCCAAAGTATGGAAAGAGCCCAAATGTCCATCGATGGATGAATGGATAAAGATGTGGTGTGTGTGTGTGTGTGTGTGTATATATATATATATATATATATATATACATATGATGGAGTATTACTTGGCAATCAAAAAGAAGGCAATCTTGCCATTTGCAACTACATGGATGAAACTGGAGGGTATTCTGCTAAGTGAAATTAGTCAGTCAGAGAAAGACAAAAATCATATGACTTCACTCATATGAGGACTTTAAGAGAAAAAACAAATGAACATAAGGGAAGGGAAACAAAAATAATATAAAAACAGGGAGAGGGACAAAACAGAGGAGACTCATAAATATGGAGAACAAACTGAGGGTTCCTGGAGGGGTTGGTGGGAGGGGGGATGCACTAAATGGGTAAAGGACATTAAGGAATCTACTCCTGAAATTATTGCTTCACTATATACTAATTAATTTGGATGTAAATTTTAAAAAATAAAAAATAAAGATAAATTACAAACAAACAAACAAAGTAGACCTCAAAACAAGGAATACAGCTGACCCTTGAATTGTGGAGGTCCAATTACACACAGATTTTTTACAGTACAGTACTATAAATGTACTTTCCTTTCCTTATAGTTTTCTTAATAACATTTTCTTTTTTCTACTTACTTTGAGATTACAGTATATAATATGTATAACATACAAAATATGTGTTAATTGACTGTATTATTAGTAAGGCTTTTGGTCAATGGTAGGCTATTAGTAGTGAAGATAGGGGGAGTCAAAAGTTATTCACCAATGTTCAACTGTACAAAGGTTGGTGCTTCTAACCCCCATTTGTTCAAGGGTCAACTACATTATCAAAGATAAAGAAGGACATTTTGTAATGACTGAAATATCAATTTGTCAGGAAGATATAATAATCCTAATTATGTATACAATTAATAATAGAACTTCAAAATATATGGAGGAAAAACTAACAGAATTTAAAGTAGAAATAGACAAATTCATGATCACAGTTCGAGAATTTAACACTTCTTTTTCAATAATTGCTAAAACTATTACATAAACCACCGATAAGGATATAGAAGATTTGAATAACACTATTAGCTAGTCTGGCCTATTAACAATAAATACCACAAACATGTATTTATTCATGTGCAAAATATATCTTTCCCTGTGCACATGAAACATTAATTTGGATACCATATGCTGGGACATAAAATAAGCCTCAATGGATTTAAAAGATTGAAATCTTACACAGTATGTTCTCTGACCACAAAAGAATTCAATTTGAAATCAGTAAGAATACAATATCCAGAAATGTACCAGATATTTGGAAATTAAATAACTACTTCTAACTAATGCATGAGTCAAAGAAAAAATTTCAATGGAAAGTGTCAAGACCTATTAAGAGTCTGAGCTTGTATCCCACTTGGAAGCTAACAAGATAGCTTGTCACAATTTCATGAATGCTGACAGAAGACACAAGACTCCTGCACCAGAGACAAAGGAATAACAAGAAGTATGATCTTCATCTTCACCTAAGTTCACCTTGCCCCTCCAGTCCTGGGGAGGAGAGGTGGAGCAGCCCAGATGGATCCTGTACACATGGTGACTTTGTGTCACACTTGAGGAACCCTAAGCTTAGGAAATTATCCAAACTTGTCCAACCTTTGCCTTACAAGGAAACCTTATCTTTACTGTATTAGACAACAAAACTTCCCTCTGTTCCAGAGAGATGCTATCTTTGTTTTCCAAGCCATCACCTTTCAAAAATCCTTGAAATGTGACCTAGAATAGAAGCTGCCAGTGCCTTTATTTGCTAGATGTGCAGATATGTGAGATAATCAGGAAGAATACCATCCAAATAGAAATTATAAAATATTTTACCCTGAACACTAATGAAACTAAGGCATATGAAAATTTGTGAGATTCCACTAAAGCCATTCTTTGAGAAGAATGTATATCATTAAATGCTTATATTAGCAAAGAAAATAGGCTTAGAAAAAATTATGTAAACTTCCACCTGAAAAGACTGAAAAAGAAAAGCAAATTAAATCTAAAATAAGTAGAAAATTCTTATATTTTACATGAAGTGATACATTTATAAGAAGTAATGAATACAGGGGTGCTGGGCGGCTCAGCCTATTAAGTGCCCGACTCTTGATCTCAGCTCAGGTCATGATCTCACAGTTTGTGAGTTCAAGCCCTACATTGGGCTCTGTTCAGATGGCATGGAGCCTGCTTGGGATTTTGTCTCTCCTTCTCTCTGTCCGTCCCCTGCTTGTGTACTGTCTTTCTCTCTCAAAATAAATAAATAAACTTAAAAAAAGAAATAGTGAATAGAAGGAATGAAATAATGAAAATAGAGCAGAAATCAATAAAATATTAAAAATAATGAAGAAAATTAATAAGGTGAAAAGTTGGGTCTTTTAAAAAATTAATAAAGTTAATAAACCCCAAGCAAGTCTAATAAAGAAAAAATGAGAAAGAAAAAATAAATTACTAATGCTGTGAATGAATTAAGGGGATATCATTGTGGACCCCTCAGATATTAAAAGCATATGGTAATATCACAAACAACTTTAGACCCATAAATTTGACAACTTAAATTAAATGAAAAATTTTATTGAAAAACACAACTTTTCAAAACTAAAACAAGAAATAGAAAATCTAAACCCCTCTGTATTTATTAAAGAAGTTGAATTTGGTGTAAAAAATTTTTTTAACAATATTTTTCTTCCAATCCATAAGCATGGAATTTTTTCCATATTTTTGTGTCCTCTTCAATTTATTTCGTAAGTGTTCTATAGGTTTCAGAGTACAGATCTTTTACTTCTTTGGGAAGATCTTATGGGTTTTGGTAAAATTGTAAATGTGATGGATTCCTTGATTTTTCTTTCTGATGCTTCATTATTATTAGTGTATAGAGATGCAACAGAGTTCTGTACATTGATTTTGTATCCTGTGATTTTACTGATTTGTTTTTTAGTTCTATCAGTTTTTTGGTGGAGTGTTTCAGGTTTTCTACATAGACTATCATGTTGTCTGCAAATACTAAAAGTTTGATCTCTTCCTTGCCAATTTGGATGCCTTTTCTTTTTTCTTTTCTTTTTTTTTTTTTCTTTTTGGTCTGATTGCTGAGGATAGGACTTTCAGTACTTCAATACTATGATAAATAACAATGGTGAGCGTGGACATCCCTATCTTGTTCCTGACTGTAGAGGAAAAGCTCTTAGTGTTTCCCCATTGAGGATAATATTAGCTGTGGGTTTTTAAGAGATGGCTTTTATAATGTTGAGCTATGTTCCTTCTAAATATGTTTGTTCAGAGTTTTTATCAATAATGGATGCTGTACCACCAGGGGCCAAGATGGTAGAGCACCATGGAAGTTCTTGGCTTCTCTCATCCCTGAAATGCAGCTATATCAACACCAAATCATTTTGCATACCTAGAAAATTGTTCTGAGGATTAACACAGTGATGTACATAACTTGAGCCACAGACGTCAGCAGGTGTGTAATGCAGAGAGGTGACCTGGGGGAGAGAGAAGCCACAGACGGTAGGGAGCTGTTTTTGTGGAGAGAGGACATAAAAAGTGAGGGAAGAGTGAGGCACATTGGGACAGTACAGGAAAAGCACTCCTCCTGAAAGTAGATGGAGAGAAAGAGGAAGAGTGGAAACACTGACAAGGGACTTAACAAGAAATCTGTTCACCAAAACTATTGATGGGGAGAAAGGAGAGGGTTTCAATACCATTAGGATTCTATAAACAGGGGAACATAGAGTTGGAAATTCCAGAGCTCAATCTCTGGTAGTTCTCTGGTGGGGAGGAAGGGCAAATCCCCAGGAGCAGTTAGGTATGTCCAAGTCCATGGGCCACACAAAGGGAAGCAATTACCCTGCTTGGGGAGCATTTGGTAGAGGCCATATGGCCTCCCCACAGCAAAAGTCCCAGTGGACCCTGGAGAACAGCCACATTTGCTGTACTGGGACAAAGATGCCAGAACACAGTAAAACCTGGCAATGGCTGTGTGTTGTGATTTGCCATAATCTCTAAACAATTGTTGCTGCACCATCGCATGAACATTTTCTGGGGCAAGCCAGCACCCGGCCATTGCTCAGCAAGACCGTCCTCTGGAGGGTCAGAGCAGGTCGAGGCTGCAGCATTCTCAGAAGTGACGGGTTTGCAAAGCTATCTACACATTCAATGCAATCCCAGTCAAAATTGCACCAGCATTCTTCTCGAAACTAGAACAAGCAATCCTAAAATTCATATGTACCACGAAAGGCCCTGAATAGCCAAAGTAATTTTGAAGAAGAAGACCAAAGCAGGAGGCATCACAATCCCAGACTTTAGCCTCTACTACAAAGCTGT